>NW_012267226.1:2057982-2086893 GCF_000151885.1 Dipodomys ordii
AAACAAGTCGTTTAAATAAGGATACAGGTGGACCTGTTGCAACAATGAGAAGTACAAGTTGTCATGTCAAAAATGAACTTTACAACTTGGGGGGGCGGAGGATTGGGTGGGAGGGGAGGGAGGATGGGAAGGGATGGGAAGGGTAAACAAAGGAGGAGGCTACAATCCTTGATAAGAAATGTACTCGCTATCTTGCCCATGTAATTGTAACCCCTCTGTACAGTATTTTCACAATAAAAAAAAAGAGCCATTCATTTGGATTACTCATAACCTTCTCTGGTCCCAAATGGACTTTGTCAAATGCCTCCCTTTCCAGATGGTAGGTGTGATTTAAGAAAGAGAACTACCATTTCCCACTTTGACGCCATCTCTCTGCTACCATCCTACTATTCCTTTTTCTTTGTGGCCTTATATAGACTACCAGCTTCTTTACAAGTTAGTCACCCAACAAAGTTCTCTGTGGGAATAACCTGACTCACGCCCATTGTGTGGTGCCCGCCCCAAGTCCAGGGACCATGGGCATCTGTGTCTATCTCACGTCTACCTTGTGACAAGGTGCACAGCCAAGGCCTAAAGCCCCAAGGACAGAGTCAAAGGCTTAGAAGACTTTCTCTCAGCAGGAGTTGCTCTTGAGAGACACAGGGCTCTCCTTGGCTGTGATGCCTCAGCAACTTTAAAAAATAATTATCTCTGCACCAAGCTTCCCCCTCAGAGTTGTTGGGATCAAAAGAACAGCTTCACTCAGGGGGAAAGAACAAGGGACAGAAATTGTCAGGATAAATACAGCCAGTTGAATAGCATGGCTCTGCTGAGCTGGAGTTCTGGGGTTTGGTATTGTTTGTTCTTTTTCTCTTGGCTAAGATGCTTAGTAGAACTACTGTGAAGCAGGAGGAGGAATGGGGAGCCACCAGCTTCTGGCTGAAATGTGTTGGTACAAACCACTGCAGTTGAAATGGGACCCAGAGCTCAGCCCTCTGCTTTAAAGCAAAGGGGTAAATGATCAATCCAAAGTGGAAATGGGTTCTATGCTCTGTAAGATAACTAGTATTTTGATTTCTGTTCCAACTATGGTTCCTTGGGACATAGATGGACATGGCATGCAGTTGGACAAAGTGGAAGAAGATACAGGAGAAGGCTGCTCTCACCTGTGGCCTTCATTCGAGCACAATGGCCTGGATGGAAGTCATACTCCCACCTACAAAGCCTCCCATCTGTGACAGCATCTGAACACAGTGCTAGGACCTCATCCCAGAGGATATTCTATAAAGGACATCATCTAAAGGTGGCTGCTTCTTATAGAGAATACAAGGGTTTCTTCTGTGCAACAGAATAGATCCAGAAGGAAGATCTCTTTCAAGGATGAGAAGTCAGTGAATCAAGCAACCTTGACATATGAGATTTCAGTGAGTGACCCAAAAAAGCTCTCCATAGGAGCAGAATCCTGATTTTAGCCTTTGTGTTGTGTCCAGCCCAAGATCTAGGTGAAGCAACCACTCTGGGCACTTCTGCCTCATCCCTAGGACATGGTCAGGGTCTCATGCTCAAGGATGGAGGCAGAGGCTTGGAAGACTTTCTCTCAGCAAGTGCTGCTTTCAAGAGTGGAAGGTTAGCTGGGCACCAGTGGCTCGTGCCTGTAATCTTAGCTACTCAGGAGACTGAGATCTGAGGATTCTAATTCAAAGGAGCCTCAGCAGGAAAGTACATGGTGCTCCACTACACTTAACCCAAGAAGAAAGAAAGAAAGAAAGAAAGAAAGAAGGAAGGAAGGAAGGAAGGAAGGAAAGGAAGGAAGAAAGAAAGAAAGGAAGGAAGGAAGGAAGGAAGGAAGGAGAGGAAGGAAGAAAGAAGAAGGGAGAAAGAAGAAAGAAGGGAGAAAAGAGGGAGAGGGAGGGAGGAAAGGAGCGAGAAAAAGAGAGCTAAACCAGAAGTGAAGCTGTGGTTCACTAGGTAAAGAGCCAGGCTTGAGTAAAAATGCTAAGGGATGGCACATTAGCCCTGCGTTCAAGTCCCAGTATTGAGGAAAAGGAAGGAGGAGGAGGACAAGGAGGAGACATAGATTCTCCACTGCTGTGATGCCTCAGTGCCCTTTTTTGCCAGTCCTAAGGCTTGAACTCAGGGTCTGGGCTCTGTCTCTGAGGCTCTTTTGCTCAAGGCTAGTGCTCTACCACTTGAGACACAGCTTCCCTTCCAGCTTTTTCTGAGTACTTTATTGGAGATACGAGCCTCATAGACTTTCCTGCAGGGGCTGGATTTGAACCACTATCCTCAGATCTCAGCCTCCTGAGTAGCTAGGATTATAGGCAAGAGCCACCAGTGCCTGGCTGTCTCATTAACTCTAAAAAGTAGTTATTTCTGTGGTTCTCCTTGACAGTTGTTGAGATCAAAAGAACAGCAGCATTAAATGGATGGAATATGGATAATGATGCATTTGTCAGTGCTGATACCCTAAGCACCTGTTCTATGCCTAGTACTCTCTGTGCAATACGGAATAAAAAGCAGCATATAATCTGTGACGTATCCAAACAAATCTTTAAACACCATCCAGTCCCATCTTCTCCCTTACTCATTGAGGTTACTGTTCAGTGACTCCGCATTGAATCACATCATCTCTTCAGCCCCAGCACTGAACTAGGCACCTTGAGAGATGCTAGAGCAAGTTAGAAATGGTTCCCTACCTTATAGGGAACACGCTCCAGGGAATAAACATGAATAATGATTCATAGAAAGACAATAAATGCTTAGGGTAAGAGAGTGACTTTTGAGCTGAGCCTCAGAGAGTTAGGTAGGAGTTCAACAGATGGAGAAGGGAAAGGGTGACCTTCTAAGTAAAGAGAATACTGCCATATTCACATGGGAAAGAGTTGCAAACACACTAACAAATGACTGGCAATAAAGGGCAAAGTGGGATAAATGTCAAATGAGCATTTCTGACAGCAAATGTCAGGCAAGTTAAAAATGCCTGTTTGAATTGGGGTGGTCAGAACAGATGTAGGATGGCTGGGGTGCTTTTCCCCCCCATTCTTTTTGAACCTCTGTAGAAAGGGGAATATATTCTAGAGAGAACCAGGTATAAAAGGACCAGAATTGAGGACATCAGGATCCTTTGGCCACAGTATTATTTTTCCTTAAAGTGAGCAAGCTCCTCTATACAACACCTTAATAATAACAATTTTAAAAAGAAATGAAAGCCAGGTGTGGTGGCTCACACCTATAATCCTAGCCATTCAGGAGGTTGAGATCTGAGGATCATGGTTCAAAGCCAGCCAAGGCAGGGAAGTCTGTGAGACTCTTATCTTCAATTAACCACTCAAAACCTGCAAGTAGAGCAATGGCTCAATTTGGTAGAGCACTGACTTTGACCAAAAAGAGCTCAGAGACAGTGCCTAGGTCCTGAGTTCAAGCCCCATGACAAGCAAGCAAGCAAGGAAGGAAGGAAGGAAGGAAGGAAGGAAGGAAGGAAGGAAGGAAGAAAGAAAGAAAGAAAGAAAGAAAGAAAGAAAGAAAGAAAGAAAGAAAGAAAGAAAGAAAGAAAGAAAGAAAGAAAGAAAAAGAAAGAAAGGAAGGAAGGAAGGAAAGAAGAAAGAAAGGAAGAAGAAAGAAAGAAAGTGAAAATTCATGTTTTTAAAAAAGTGGACAGCTTTGAGATGTTAGGTCTGAGGGTTGAAAAGCAGATCTGAAAGCTGTCTAATGTCTAGAGCAAGTTCTCATGGACTGGAGGAAAGGCAGGCCAGCCTCCCCAACCCAAGGTTTGGGAGGATTCTCCCTCCCATCAAACCTCAGCCTCTCTAAAGCCATCCTCCCTTCATACCCCTCCAACAGCACATCATCATGCAGAAGACATTTTCTATTTGGAGAGCTTTTTTTCCCTACTAAAAAGGTTCAGGAAACCTTCATGTCTCCTGAACACAGTATATCTTGAAGTATCTTGTGTAAATGGCAAAGGCTCTGTACCCTTCGCTGTACATTAGTTTCGGTGGAAGCCTGTAGAAACTAGGTGAGCAACTCTTGTGCTAGGTGTATCTACAGTCTACTGTCAAGATAGAGCCTGAGGACTCACTCTAGATTGCTGGGGTAACATTGGGGAGAAAAGACTGTTCCAAAACCAGTGACCTAACCTCACAGAAAGGAATAAAGGAGGAAATGATGGAAATGAAGACCCATGAATGACACTACCAGCTACTCTAGTGTCTTACATTGCTTCTTGGGCTGTCTTTGTATTTTTTGTGTGTGCCAGTATTGAATCTTAGCTCAGGCCCTTGAACTCTCACTTGGCGTTTTCACTCAAGACTGGTACAGCCGGGCACTGGTGGCTCATGCCTGTAATCCTATCTACTCAGGAGGCTGAGATCTGAGAATCGCAGTTTAAAGCCAGCCTAGACAGGAAAGTGTGAAACTCTTATCTCCAATAAACCACTCAGAAAACTGGGAATGGCCATGTGGCTCAAGTGGTAGAATACTCACCTTGAGCTGAAGGGCTGAGGGACAACGCCCAGGCCCAGAGTTCAAGCACAACCAACAACAACAAAAAAAGACTGGTGCTCTACCATTTGAGCCATACCTTCACGTCTGGCTTTTTTGCTGGGTAATTGGAGATAAGATTCTCATGGATTTTTTCGCCTGGGCTAGCTAAAACCACAATCAGATCTCCTGGGTCACTAGTAATACAGATGTGAACCACCAACACCTAGCCAAGGGTATGATAATCTTGATTGACAGTGACTTTTTTTAGGCTGCTGCATCATTCCATGCCTCCTGGCTTATAGTGTTTCAGCTAATATTTTTAATTGTGGATTTGGACTATACTCCTGAAGATTTTTAAATTTTATTTTATTGTAAAGATATTGTACAGAGGGGTTACAATTACATCAGTAAGGTAATGAGTACATTTCTTGTCGAGCATTATTAGTCCCTCCTTTGTTGTTGTTGTTGTCAGTTTTGGGGCCTGAAATCTGGGCCAGGGCACTGTCTCTCAGCTCTTCAGCTCAAGGCTCGTGCTCTATCACATGAGCCACAGCACCAATTCTGGCTTTTTCTGCTTATGTGGTGCTGAGGAAACGAACCCAGGGCCTCACGCGTGCCAGGCAAGCACCCTACCACTGAGCCACCTTCCCAGTCCCTGGACCATTATTTTTAATGACTGCATAACATTTTATTTTAATTTAAAGATATTCCATAATTTAAGACGTTAAATAATAATACCATTACTCAACCATAATTGTTGAACAATTATTGATTATTGGTTAACTCATTTATTGTTTATAATTCTCCATTAGGCTGGAAAGTATGAACTGGTCTTCTAAGCTCCACAAAAACCAGAAACCATGTGGTTTTCTTTCTCTGGTGTCCCTGATGGTCTAATGCAGTACTTAGAACATTTAATAGATTTCAATAGTTATTGAATAAAAGAATAAATGACTACGTGGGTTGTTTCCTGACATGTTGCCACTATAAATAACACTGGGATAAGCACTCTTGTGAACAACTCTTAAACACAAAGAGTATTGACCCACATTGTCAGGGCCCACATACAGGCTTCTAATATATATGTGCATATTGTTTCAGTTAAAGGCACTACTAATTTTATTCTTCAACCAGCAATCACCATGTAAGAAAGCTATTAGTATATCCTCAACACATTAAAAGTATCCCTTTTAGATCTTTGTCAATAAGGCAAGTAAAAATAGGTTCATGCTTTTATTCATTTGCATTTATTTGATTTCTGGAAAGAACAGATAAAGCATGCTTCTTTGTCACTGGTACTTTAAATTGTCTATTTATAATCTGTACATTTTCCTAACAGAGTCTTAATACCTTTCACAGCAATACCAGGAATGAATTTTTCAGATCATTTGTGCTTTGACTTTGATAACATTAGCTTTTTTATAGTAGACTCCCTTTGAACTTAAAAATACTGAAGCTCTTTCAAAATAATAAATCAACTTTGTCATTATTTATCCTTCACTTTATTGATTTATTTATTTTGCAGGACTGAGGACTGAACTCTGGCCTTACATGTGCTAGTCAAAGTGCTCATCCACTGAGCTAAGTCCCCAACCCCTATTCATTCTACTTTTATGCCTAGAATATCAGCCATTTTTTGAAGCAGGCACTGGCCTACAATCTTAACACAATTTGACTTTTTCTATTAATATTTATCCCTTTTGATATGTGGAATAAAGGAAGGTTCTATTTTATTTCATCCCTCCCAAAACAAGCAGGTTTTCCTGGTAGTATTTCTGCAATGGCCCATCCCTCCCACTCTGAGGAGCATGCCTATGTATAGGATCTTTATTCAGGTATCCCATGCAACAAGTCTTTAATTGCTCCACTGTCTTATTAAATAATGATTTTTGGCTGGGCACCCATGACTCATGCCTTAATCCTACCTACTCAGAAGGCTGAGGTCTGAGGGATCCAAATTCAAGGATTGCCCGGATGGAAGAGTTTGATGGACTCCAAAATAACCAGCCAAAAGCATGGCTAGGGGTATGATTCAAGTAGCAGAGTGTCACCCCAGCAAGTAAAAGGCCCTCGGTTCAAACTCACTACTACAGTCAATCAAGCAAGTTTATGGTATGCTCTATTATATGGTTAAAAAAAAAAACAAGCCTCATTTAACTTGCCTCTCATAACTCTTATTTTTACTTCTATATTTATTCCAGATAGTTTTAAAAATTATTTTGTCTTCCTGAACAAAAAGTCAGAGTTTGAGGAAATTTTAAACATAAATGTGAATAAGAACTTATCTCATTATGAACACATGTATTTCATCTTTCCCTAGCTTCTTCTGCATGTATGGGATGTCGGTTGGGCAGCACCTGAGTGCAGGACCCTCCTACAGACATGGCTCTGCCTCCCTGGCAGATTTCTCCCCCTGCAGGCAGAGCTGTGCCTGGGCTGGTTTCATGGCTCCCCCAAGCTGTGGGACCTCTGAGGGAGCTGCCGGTGTGAAACCTACACAGCAATTATTCAGCTAATTTACAGCCCAAATGAACATTTTGATCTGAATTAATTTAGCAAATCGGGCCAAAATGAAGATGAGAAATAGGATGTAGAAAGTAGCACTATCAAGGCATAATTACAAGAGAAGAAAAAAGAAGCACCTGTGAATGAGTCCTCTTGGCCACCTGCCCATCAGCTGCATGAGGAGAGACTCAGCTTGCCTTCACCACTTGTTTTTGTGCCTGAGAAGTGAATGGGTTAGACCAGGTAAGTCCAGAAACTCCTCTGTTCTCTGAATTTTTTTCTTTCTTTTTCTTTGTTTTTTTTTGCCAGTCCTTGAACTCAGGGCCTGGGCACTGTCCCTGAGCGTCTTTGTGCTCAAAGCTAGTGCTCTTACCACTTGAGCCACAGTACCACTCCTGGCTTTTTCTGAGTAGTGTATTGGAGGTACAAGTTTCACAGACTTTCTTTGCCCAGCCTGGCTTTGAACCGTGATCCTCCGATTTCATTCTCCTGAGTAGCTAGGATTAGAGGCATAAGCCATCTGTGCCCAGCTGTTCTCTGAATTTCTACCAGCCAATTCACGTATTGCTCATGCCTACATTTGCTTATTCATTAGCAAACTTTGGACTATCTCATTCACTTGCCCTGACTTCAAATACCATCAAATACAGTTAAGGACAAACTAAAATCCTAAAGGTCTTGGAGATAGGAGGCTAGAAGATACTGAATTGAATTCCTCACTGTTTTCCCTCCCAGTGCTGAAGGGTTCAAGGACAGCGGGAGGCTGAGGAATCTCCCTTTCACTGATGGATTTTATGATCAAAACTATATAACAATGGCGCTGGCACACATGCTGCAGGAAAGTTCCTGGCCTGTGGGGTGATCCTCTTCACCCCAAAAAGCCTACAGTCAAGCCAGGCACTGGTGACTCACACCTGTAATCCTAGCTACCTAAGATATCTGTGGATCATGGTTCAAAGCCAGTATGGGCAGGAAAATCGGTAAAAGTCTTACCTCCAATTAACCATCAATAAACAAAGGAAAAAAAAGCTGAAAGTGGAGCTGTGGCTCCCAAGATAGAACACTAGCCTTGAGGAAAAAGAAAAGAAAGAAAAAGAACACTCAGGGACAGCCCTTGGTTCAAGCCCCAGGCTTTGCAGATGGGACCACCGAGTATAGCACTGGCTGAAATGAAGTCAGAGTCTCCTACCAGGCCCAAATGTACAGAATTAATGTTTGAACCCAGAAAGGATATAATTCATAAAGAATGTGGCCATATCCCAGAGGCAAGGGTATCTAAGGACATCATAGAAGACTTGGTAAGGCACCACTTCCCAGTTGTGCAACATTAGGCTCATTGCTTAACTTCAACTTCGCTGCTTCTTAGTGTCTTCACAAATATTGTGTGTGTTTGTGCGTGTGTGTGTGTGTGTGTGCGTGTGTGTGTGTGTGTGTGTGTGTGTGTGTGTGTGTGTGGTGTGTGTGTGTGTCTGTCTGTCTGTTTGCTGAGACTGGAACTTCTAAGAGCATAAGTGCTATCCTTTTTGTCCAATGCTAGTGCTCTAACCATTTGAGCCACACCTCCATTTCTGGATTTTGGTAGTTAATGGGGGATAAGAGACTCTTGGACTTTCCTGCCAGGGTGGCTTTGAACCAGTATCCTCAGGTCTCAGCCTTCTGAGTAGCTAGGATTACAGGTATGAGCCACTGGGGTCCAGACAAATATTATTAATTAAACAAATTGGCATAGAGTAGCTCCCACCTGGGAGATCATTAAGAAGGACCATTTCCTTTTTATTTTTACTTTTTTTTTTTACAATTTTGTTTATTTTATTGTTAAGATGCTGTACAGAGGGGTTACAGTTACATGAGTAAGGCAATGAGTACATTACTTGTTGACCATTGTTACCCCATCCCTTCCTTGTTGTTGTCCCATTATCCCTTCCCTCCCTACCTCCCACACTCCTATCCCTCCCTCCCCTCCTTGCTGCCCGAAGTTGTAAAGTTCGTTTCCAATATACTGTCCTGTGGGTATCCTTGTTGCAATGGGTCATCCTGTGTCCTTGTTTCAGCATTGTTATTCCCCTTCTCCTACCCAGATTAGACATATATATATACAAGATTCAAGGTATCAAAATCAAGTACAGTGACAACGGGGAATATGCCATAGGGGAAAGAACACACAAAGGAAACAACAACAAATAATAAAATCACATGATACACTCAAAACAATAACAATAAAGACAGATCTTGGTGTCCATATCTTGGAGTTCATCTCAGAATCATTTTATATGGTCATTTGTACATGGTTTTTGAGCTTTTCAGCTTATCTGATAAGATTAGCCTATATGTATACTAATTATTGCAAATAAGGGAAACCATGGGACCTATGTTTCTTTGGGCCTGGCTTACTTCACTTAATATAATTTTTTCCAAGTCTTTCCATTTCTTAACAAATGTGGCAATGCCATTCTTTCTAATGGAGGTATAGAATTCCATTGTATATATGTACCACATTTTCTTGATACACTCATCTACTAAGGGGCATCTGGTTTGGTTCCATATCATAGCTATGGTGGTGAATAATGCTATGATAAACATAGTTGTGCTGGTAGCTTTAGTATGGCCTTGTTTGTGATTGTTTGGGTAAATGCCCAGAAGTAGGATTTCTAGGTCATAGAGGAGCTCTATATGTAGTCTTTTGAGGAACCTCCATACTGTTTTCCCAAAGTGGCTGAATGAGTTTACACTCCCACAAGCAATACAATGGGTTCCCTTTTTGCCACATCCCCTCCAACATCTGTCCTTATTAGATTTTTTTATTATAACCATTCTAACTGGGGTGAGATGGAATCTCAGTGTTGTTTTGATTTGCATTTCTTTTATGGCCAGAGAAGTTGAGCATTTCTTCATGTGTCGACTTACCATTCTTATTTCCTCTTCAGAGAAGTCTTTGTTTAAGTCTTAAGCCCACTTATTAATGGGGTGGTTGTAAGAAGGACCATTTTCATCCTTTACTCTCTCCAACCAAGAGGCAGAGATAAATAAAAATGAGAGATAGTCAAGAAACAAATTCAGTCAAGCACTGGTGGTTCATGCCTAAAATCCTAGCTACTCAGCAGGCTGAGATTTGAGGATCACAGTTCTAAGCTAGCCCAGGCAAGAAAGTCTGTGAGATTGTTAACTCTAAATAACCACCAAAAAAAGCCAGAAATGGAGGTGTGGTTCAGTTGGAAGAGCACCAACCTTGAGCAAAAAAGCCATGGGACAGCACCCAGGCCCTGAGTTCAAGCCCCAGTATCAACACAAAAAAGAAAGAAAGAAGGAAGGAATGAAAGAAAGAAGGGAGGGAGGGAGGGAGGGAGGAAGGAAGGAAGGAGAAAGAGAGAGAGAGAAAGAAAGAAAGAAAGAAAGAAAGGAAGGAAGGAAGGAAGGAAGAAAGAAAGAAAGTGGAGGGAATGAGGAAGAAAGAAAGAAAGAAAGAAAGAAAGAAAGAAAGAAAGAAAGAAAGAAAGAAAGAAAGGAAGGAAGGAAGGAAGGAAGGAAGAAAGAAAGAAAGTGGAGGGAATGAGGGAGGGAGGGAGAAAAGAACCATAAAGAAGAAAAGAAAAGAAGAAACAAATTTAAATCACCACATTCTCACTCTCTGGGTTATTAACACGATAAATTTGATCCCCCCTCTAACCTTCTTCTTATCAGTGAAATGGGAATAATTATATCCACAGCAAATATGAGAGCAGTGGGCAGGAGTGATCTCCATCAGCTGAAAAGTATCATGAAAAGATATGATTCCAATTTTTAGGAACTAGAGAAGAGAACCTGTCTGATGATGCCACGCAGCCTGCTGTTGCTGTGTGGGGTCACTGTGTGGTAATTAGCACCCAATTCCCATCATTAAGCAGATCGGCAGGCCGCCTGCCCAGGTCTGGAGAGAAGCCTCTGCCTGCTGATGCTAATGATGATGCTTCTGCGTTAACCTTCCCCCGGGTGCTCTCCATCACTGGGCAGCCAGCAGAGGAGCGATTTCCTGGCTTGGCTTCACCTCACACAGCTGGGCAGCTGCCTTTGGCTGGAACCAGGGGACTCTTCCAGGGTGATTTTCTTTCACTGCAGTGGTATTTTCCAGGAAAATAGGATCCAAAGCCGAAGAGATACTCCCTAATTTTCCAAAAAAAGATTCAATGTAGAAGGTACACCCTAGGGTCTCTGGGTCCTGGGAAATTTGCCAACCCTATGCATAGACTGCTTCTCTACATCCTCTTCTCATTTCTTTTAGCTCTTGGTTCTCCTTTAAGATCCAGTTCCAGGAGCCTTTACTCCTCTCTTTACAGATCCCCAGATCCTCTGGCCTCCCAGCTAAAGGCCTGCACCTTGTTTCTACTTCTATCTCCAGGCCTGGAGATACAAGAATAGTTGGAAACAAATTCTAACAGACCTTGATACATCAAGTGCTCATAAGCTGAAGTTCCAGAGTAGCCTGAGAACTTCAGGGGAGAGGAGGTAACAAGGGCGAGCAAAGCTGGGGGCACCCACTTCAGCCTAAGGGCCCACCTCATGTGGAGTAGAGGTCCTTCTTGAGGTGGAACATAACTGGATTTTGAGTTCTTCTGCCTACAGTGACCATGTTTTATCAATCAAAAGTTGGAAAATGGTATCCTACGGAAAGAAATCACCAAAAATAAAGAGAAAGAAATCACCAGAATGAATACAAACATGACAACCTAACACAAGCATATAAAATTTAGCACCTCTATATATCTATATCTATATCATAGTGGAAAAGCTTCCCTATAGAATTGGGAAGGGGGCATTAATAACTTCATGATGCCTCAGGTTGGAGTGTAAAGTGCCAATCATAAACAAAGCAAGCAATGTGTTTTGCCAGTTAATCCACTCAGTAGGGGAGGCCCCAGCTGGGCTGTGTCCTGGCCAGCCCTACAGCACAGCTCCCAGCAATGAGGGCCAGAGAGGACTGTCATCTCCTTAGGAACCCTGCCCAGTACCGCTGAGCCTCTGCAGAGTGAATGCATTTTGTGCCTGTTCTTCAGGTCCCACCTGAAAGACCTACCTGAGAGTTTACATTGAGCACTTAAGCACCCTGTGGGCCCCAGACTATTGAAGAGCACATATATAGGTAAGCTGCCCTGTGACTTCTTCCTTTTCCTACCAGAGAGAACGCTGCTTTTTTGCCTTAAGAAACAGCATTACTGTCCAGCACTGTGTGTGCCTATAATCCTAGCTACTCAGGAGGCAGAGATCAGGAAGATTGAGATTTGAGACCAGCCTTGGCAAAACAAAACACAAAAACTCATGAGACCTCAATTTAACAGAAAAAGTTGGACATGAGGGTTTATTCCAGACATCCCAGTGTAAATATGAGAATCACTAGGACAGTCTGGGCAAAAAGAAGAGGAAAAGGAGAAGGAGGAGGAGGAGAGATTACATTCCTTTGTTCAGAATTCTCTTTGGGGATTGTTTCTTCATTGAAATCTGGAAAGAAAAAGTGTGTCATTTTTCTTTACTATTAAAAGCATTTCTAATCCTGCTGTGAAGAATGGCAGTTAATCAGAAGGGGCTCTGAGGAGTTCATTGTGCCCATTGTTGCTAGTAGGGCTTCACTGTCCTGCTGGTATATTTGGAGCAAGGGTAAGGAAGGAGAACATCCACTGCTCCTGCAGGCAGTCGCAGCACACCCTGTGGACTAGCCTGCCTCACCCAGTGGACTCCCAGTCTAATGAGAGCCCAGGAAAGGGAAGAAACTGATTCTTGCCCTCAGAATATTAGGCTCCGTGCATACAAGGGCCTGTAGCCAATGATGTTCCACTTCTTGTGCAACTCCCACATTATACACTTGGTAGCCTCTCACCTTCATCCTCCTACATGAGCCTCTGCCTCTGTCCCTAACTCTGCACTTGCTTTCCTCTAGAAATGGTCGAAACCCCAGGCTGCACAACAAACCATATTTCCCAGATGCAAGGCCTTCCTGCATCAGTTGTCTGCAAGTCAGGCTTCTTCTAGGCAATCTCTGGCCCCAGCTGTTCCCATCAGCCACAGCTTCCCATGAGGGAGCTCTGTGACCCACCTGGTAAGCTTTCTTGCTGCTGAACCTGCTCCCATGGCTGACCTGCCACAGCCATCTCTTGACCTCACCAAAGTTCAGGTTTAAGGGACCTTGTTTCGGATCCTGCTTAGCCCCTTTGAATGCTATCAAACTCATTGCCGTGCCTAATCCACCTGAGGATCAAGGTTCTTCATCACAGAGACACCAAACTGGCACTGCAGAACTATCGCCTGATTGTCGTCCAAGCAGCTCATAATCATTTAGAGTTGTCATGAAACTTTGCTTTAGCTAATCTCACCCAACCACATCATTTTGGTATTAAAAAAAACTCAGGTTCAGAGAGTGGAAGCTGTTGTTGATGATCACACAGCAAGCCAATCACTTACAAATGCAATATGGATTCCTCTGCATCCATGGTAGGATGAGGTGGTCTTGGTCTTATCCCTCTGGGAGCTAGAGACAGGCCCAAAGGCAAGAGTCAGCAGCAGGAAAATAAAAGGAACTAGGCTGGTGCAGCTTCTCTGGCCCCTTGGAGGTATATGTTCATGGAACTTAAGGCCCAAGAGATAAAAGAAACGTTCTGAGAACATTTGGTCCACGCCACTACCTCCTACCTGTGTATGCCCATGGTCTCTGGAGTCTCGTTTCTGGTTTTTTTCACAAGCACTCACTAAACTACCACTGACTACCTCAGTGTCACTAGCATACCATAAACTAAGGCATACTAGATCTTAGTTCTTGAAGTCCTGAACCTTCTTCTCTATGTGGGCCGGAGGACATAATAGGGAGAAGAATATATGCCAATTGGCAGCCCAACCTCAGCTGCCTGTCTAGCCCCATTCAGAGCTATACTCCCATGGAGATTAGATGAGGGAAAATGACAGGCTTAGCCCAAGGAACACCTTGTGCTTCTGACTTTTTGCTTGTAGGGACCTCAGCGCCCTAGTATCTGATGCTGCGGCTGGTCTAATTGGGCTGGAAATCCATGTGACAGAAGATCCAGCTCAGTCTGCAGCTTGCACTGAAGAGCTAAGTGGCACGTAATTCAGTTAAAGGGGAAGGAAACAAACCTCATCACAACAGTTGAAAACACAGAAACAACAAATAAACAGCTGCTTTGAGCCTGCAACAAGGAGGCCAATTTGATCCTTGCAAAAAGAAAAGTGCCATCTTGCATGAGCAAGTGCACGCCTGCGTGTGTGTGCGCGTGGGGAGGGCAGCTCGCATCAAGAAGCTGCAGCTGTCAGCAGCTTAGAGCACAGCATTAACCAAGTTCCTGGAACAATTTGCCAGATTAGAGCTACACCATTTACAGCACGCAGACTCAGACTGAGTCTCAGTACTAATGGCTGCACCCACACAGGTGTCCCTACCCTGCTCACACTCCACATCCTGGAGCCAAGCTATAGGGGGATTTCTAAGAGCCTAAAGTCCTGAACTGGGAAATCCACTACAAACCCACCAGCCACAGGTAAATATGAAACAAATGAGAGTTTTTTTTTCTATTTAGCCTGTGGTAGGTAATAAACCTTTTGCAGAACCACAAAGCACTAACTTAAGGATTCCTGGAAGCATATTGATGCGCACCTATAAATCCTTGGGCCCTCTGTAGACTTAGTAGATCAGAATCTCCTAGTGGCAAAAAAGTGCTTAAACAGGAACCTTGGAAGATTTTTTGTTTTTGTTTTTGCACACTAAAGCTGAAATAAAAGTACATATTGTGTCTAAGTGCATCCATTAGCTATTGTTATTATAATTCTGCACAAGAATAAACTCAAAGGGGAAAAATGATAAAAGAATGACTCTTAAGGTGCACTATACACACAAATGGACATGTCAAATTGTGACCTCTCTTATACAAAAAATAGATAAAATGGAAATTAAATTTTTTAAGGAAGAACAAAGAATAAACTGTAAATATCAATGACATGAAACAATAGTCATTTATTCTCACCTATCAACAGAGAATCAGTTTAGCTTTTTTTTTTTTTTGTCAGTTGTGAGATTTGAACTCAGGGTCTAACCTCTGTCCCTAAGCTCTTTTTGCTCAATGATCTACCACTTTGAGCCACAGCTCCGCTTCCTCAGCTTATAGATATACACCTAGGAGAGAGTGCCAGAGGTGGGTGTGGCTGGGGAAATCTCTGCACCTGGATTTTTCTGGGGTCCAAGGTGAGGGCTCACCAACTCTTCTTATAGCCACAGCAAAGGTGAAAGAAAACAACGTGGAAAACATGCAATCTCTCTTATCTCATAGAATTCAGTCACTTCAGCCCTATTCCAGTGTCCAGAGGAAACCTCCAGAGTCAAGGGATTAAAAAAAACAACATGGTACCTACAAGGAGCTAATGAAAAGTATAGATCTGTGGAAACAGTTTTGAAAAAATGAAGCCAACTGATCCTCACAGCTTGCTGTTTTTCTACCTAGATAGGAGCCTCACTTTTCAGTGATCACATCTGTAAATTGGGTATAGAGTAATTCCTGCCCCTGGCTTTATCACGGAAGGCCTGCAAACATGTAATGAGTCAATGCATTTGACAGAAGTGCCTATAACAGCCTGGACAGTGCCCATTACCTAGAACAACTATCAAACCTCCCACTGGAGTCCCGATTATGTAGTGGGTTGGAAAGCCAAGTTCTCCAAATCCACATGTATGGCCATACTACTAATCTCCAACACAGCCTACCCTCTCACACTAAGGACTCTATAAAAGCCTACCTTTGGTAGTCTCAGATCCTCAGATCCTCCTGTTGCAGACATCATGGTGAGATTTTTTTTTCTTTTTGTTCACTGTGGGACTTGAACTCAGGGCCTGGGTGCTTTTTTGTGGGTTTTGTTTTTGTTTTTTCTCAAGGCTAGCACTGATACTACAATTGTACCACAACTCCAGTTCTTGTTTTCTGGTTCTTGTCCTGGTTGGCTTCAAACCATAATCCCCAAATCTCCTGAGTAGCTAAGATTACATGTGTAAACCACCAGCAACTGGATTCATGGTGAGATTTCCTTTTTGTTGTTGTTGTTGTTGTTGTTGTTGTTGCCGGTCCTGGGGCTTGAACTCAGGGCCTGAGCAATGTCACTGAGCCTCTGTGCTCAAGGCTATCTATCTGCCACTTGAGCCACAGCACTACTTCTGGCCTTTTCTGAGTAGTTTATTGGAGATAAAAGTCATAGACTTTTCTGCCTGGGCTGGCTTCAAACCACTATCCTCAGATCTCAGCCTTCTGAGTAGCTAGGATTACAGGAGTGAGACATCAGCTCCTAGCTATGTCATAGTGAGATTTCTAAGTGGCCCAGCCCAGTGATCCTTTCACTGGAGCAGAGTCTGTGCCCTTGCAGCTCTCTAGTCAACATTGCAGTCTTTTTCCTAGGTCCGTTCCATCACTAGGCTGCAGGAATGTATCCTGGCTGGTCAGTAATCACATCCCTCTCGAGATATCTAAAGCACTAGCATTTTTTGGTAAAGGTCTATTGTACTGGATGAATGCATTTTGCTCTCCATACGCTTTCTTCCAAAGAACTCTGCCTGATATTTTAATATCAAAAGAGATACAAATGGATGTTGATGCCCCCATACCTTAATCACCATAGGCCAGCAGCATGAAATCATGGCTCAGTTCCTAACCATTTCATGCATAACAGCACTGTGATAACCCTTGGGTCACTTGGGGACACTGGCATGCCCACACCTGAGAGTGAACACTTACACTAGCAAAGAAGACCCAAAGCGTCTGAAATACTCCCGTCTCCTACTTTTCTCAGTTTACCTGGCTTAGTTTCCCAGGCCTCCCCTGATGTGCATCTAAAATTTGATTCTTTTGTTCTTTCTTTCCCTTCTTTCCTTCCTTCCTTTCTTCATTCCTTTTGTATGTAAATGTGTGTTAATACTGGGTCTTAAACTCAGGGCCTCATACTCTCACTTGCCTTTTTCACTCAAGAACAGCACTCTACCACTTGAGCCATACCTCCACTTATGGCTTTTTGGTAGTTAGTTGGAGATAAGAGTCTCACAGACTTTCCTTCCCCGGCTGGTTTTGAACCCTAGTCCTCAGATCCCAGCCTCCTGAGTAGCTAGGATTACAGGAGTGAGCTACGGGATTTGATTATGTGTTCATGCAAATATTTGTGTGATGTATAACCATCCTCTCCTCCAGCATCCCTCCACAGGCCAATGACAGGGCCTGATGAACCCCTCCCCAGACCCCTGTCAGCAGGCATTAAGAGATATACTTCCTGAGGCAGCCATCTCTCTAGGGGCAGGGAAGTGTGATAAAGGGAATGACTTTTTTTCCACTTTACCCAACATATGCCTTCCTGGTCTCACCTACAGGACTTTAGGCCATTTACCAGTCTTCATACTTAAGTATTTAGAAAATTATGAAAATCTTTCCTGTACTGTTTCTTTACTTGTTACTTTTCCATTTGCTCACCTCACTCTGATATTTATAAATAAAGGTACCTGACCTACAAATATCTTCTTTCTCCTTATAAATTCCAGCTCTTCATGTTTTGTTCCACACTTAAGCTTACTTCTTCCACTTGTTCCTAAAAGCCACTTGCTTATGACTTAATAGTTTCCACCTGGTTTAATTCAGATACTGAATTTTCCAACTCAGAAATAGGGCCTTATTTTTTTATATATGTGGCAGTACTGGGGTTTGAACTCAGGGCCTTGCTCTTGCTAGACAGGTGCCTTGAATCACTTCCCTACCCTTTTCTTCTTTAGTTCTTTTTGGGGTAGGATCTTGGTTACCCCCCACCCAGAACCGAGCTTGACCTGTAATCCTTCTACCGATGTCTCCTGTATAGCCAGGATTACAGGCATGCACCACCATATCCAGCCTCAAAACAGGACTTTTCTCCAGAAAATATTTCCTCTTCTCTGCCTTCATCTTCCTCAATGTTCTAATTTTGTAGAGTACTGTCATTGGGTTTTGGCTCCCTGCCCTCAAGAATTGCTGGCTACTCAGGTTGCTCTGATGTGCTGTTCTCATGCTGAAGTATCACCTTGGTTATGTTTTGGTTTTCCACTGCTATCCCATATTTACCTTCCGGCTGTTCCAGGATGCTGAGTGTCCAGGAGCAGAGATTAACTTCAGCTGGCTTCTAGCTCTGGTTACTACCAGAACAGCCAGTCCCCCCACCCTGGATTCCAGAAAGAAGTCACTCTGCTTCAACTTCCTCATCATTGGACCTAGCATGGTCTCCACCTCAGGGATGAGAGGATCCTCAGCCCACCCAGCTTCTCTGGATCCAACTATAAGAATTTTCTATTAACTCTCTAATATTCATCTTAAGCTTAATGGCTAAAACAAAATTCTTAGTTTTCCCAAGCCGGGCGTTGGTGGCTCACGCCTGTAATCTAGCTACTCAGGAGGCTGAGATCTGAGGATCACGGTTCAAAGCCAGCCTGGGCAGGAGAGACCGTGAGACTCTTATCTCCAGTAAACCACCAGAAAACCAGAAGTGGCGCTGTAGCTCAAGTGGTAGAGCGCTCGCCTTGAGCTGAAGAGCTGAAGGACAGCACCCAGGCCCAGAGTTCAAGCCCCAGGGCTGACCAAAAAAAAAAAAATCTTGGTTTTCCCTAAGAAACCTGATTCTGATCCCCATTCTGGCTATTCTTCTTCAATTCACAAAGCTAAGACTTGTCTTTGATTCCCTGACTTCTTTATCACACATACTGGAAGTCCATCAAGTCTCCTTGCCCATGCCAGGACTAATGTCTGCTCTCTCCTACCAAGATCTGTGTTTTATAGTAATCAACTTTTTATTTATTAGGATGCACATTCCTGGATAATGACAACCTTTCTAACTACCTATGAGACATTCATGCATGTAACAAATATGAATAAAACACCTACTCCATACCAGGCATTGGGATAAATGCTTGAGAAGCAATGTAAACAGATTTGTCCCCAAGATGCTAATGGTATAGAGGTAGGAGAACAAGCAAACAGGGATGCTACATAAGATGGCAGGCACCACGTGGGATGAGGGCCAAAGAGTGCAGGAATGGGAAGTGTGGCTGCCCATTTTCTTTCTCATGGCTAAAGAAATCTAATTCTTTCTTTCTTACCTCCATCTTTACTGCCTCCCCTTCTTCACTAGGGATCCTTAACAGCCCTGCATCTCTCTCTACTCTCCAGTTCTCTTGATCTTACTTCCTCTTGCTGCCTTCCTCTCACACATCTTTCTGTGTCCACACCCTGGAGGACTACAAACCTCATGGAGCATCACTAGAAGGACCATATCTCTGTGCTTCTGCTTCATGCAACACATGTTATCACTGTCTTTTATTGGCTATGACTTCCAATATCTAAAGTTGAGACAGGTGAAGAGAAAATCCTCGCTCAGTACACTTTCATTCTAGCAATTCTATCTCTGCCAGTTTTTTTTTTAATTATAGGCAACCCTCAAGACCTCTGTGAGCCTCGGCTTCCTCCTCTGTACAGTAAACAGACTTAGCCAGATCTCTTTTGGAGGAGAAGGTCTTACCTAGACTTCATATTCTATGAACTCATAAAACTTGCTTACTTACACTTAATAGTATGTGACTTTTATCTTGGTGAGGAGATATCAAAATATCAGCCATCATCATTACCTGAAAGTCTTTGATACTTCTAGCATGCTTTGCAAGCCAGAAACATCACCTCAGCTCTTCCTGGAAACACAACACCCATGGTTACTGAATTCCAATCTACATTTGAATACAGTTCCAGCCAGCAGCAAGAGATTCCTGAGCACTTGAAAGTTTGAGGAGCACTTCCAAAGAAGACAAAACCCAAAGAGTCCAAGGAAGACAGATTTTTTTTTATTTAAAGAGGAAGAATTTTCTACTTTAAGGAGCAAATTCATGGTGGAATTGGATGTCTGGAAGGTGTTCGTATCCCACCATTGGGTTGAAACAGAACTTGGACTGGCACTTCTCAGGGAGCTGTGCAGGAGGATGGAGTAGTTTGTTCCCTCCAGACTCAACATCAGGAGGCTTCTCTAATTGTATGCCAAGCCATTGCCTTGGTTCTTCAAGAGTGGCAAGGGGGCAAGGCTCAATGTACTAATATTCTGGGCTGGTTTTGAGATACCATTACCAAGTATGGATGCAATGGCCGAAGGGAGAAAAGCTGGGCAAACAGTGTGGCAAGATCCATCCTGTTGATATGGTTTCCCCCTTCCACAGACACTGGTTCTGAGGAGGCTACTGAGTTTATTGAAGTTCTAGAAACCTCCTTCCCCTACTGGACTGCATTAGGATCCTTTCTCCTTCCTGGTCAAGGGACTGAATTCTCAATTTAGAAGCTAATTCTCGTTCAAATTAGTCCATCTCACAGATAGAATTAGAAGCTGGGCGATGATTTGGAAAATACAATCAATTTAGTCCAATTGTTCTTGCATGTCGGCTCCATCCAATAATGAAGAATTTCTTCCTCAGGCTTCAGGGCTGACAGGAGCCATTATCCAAGGGAGTGAGATAGAACTAGCTGATAGACCGCAGCATTAAATGAGTTGGGGGCTTTATGCAAACCCAAGGGTAGGCACCAGGCCAGGCCAGGCGAGAGGTTAGCAGCAGACTCTGTCATGTCTTGGCCAGATAACAATATATCTCTAAGAAGTCAGGCTACAAGTCAGGGCCTGTGTCAAGACAACAGTTTGGGCCTTCATCTCCCTAGATAAAAATCAGGAACCTACAGGGGGTTCTATTGAAGTATAAACAACAGAACTCATATGAAATCTCATTTGTTCTTTCATTTTAGTAAAGATTTGCAATATCGAATATTCATCAGGCATATAGCTAACATTGTACTGAAAGGAAGAGTGAATGTGATGATCAAAACACAGGCTGAACTCCCATGAAATGATACACTGACCCTACATAGGAGAAATAATGGGGATCACAATGGTGGAGGTGGTGGTGGTATGATGGTAATAGGCCTTCACCCCAGAAGACACTGTTGGCTGGCAACTAACGTTAATGTGTAGTAAAAGCTCATTCATCCCACTGCTCATCTGGGCTATGAGCTAAGAGATTAAAATGCTTTTGTACGAAGCAAACAATATGCATATTTTATGAAATACATTTCTCTGCCTGTTTAATTGTGGGATCTTCAGGAGAGGCAGGGAGATTTGCCATTCACCACTGGGATGAATGAAGAGTTTTGGCCTGAGCCAAAAGAGACTCCTAACCTCCCTTGGGTCCTGCTCTTCAAGCCAGGGGGTACAGAAAAGCTTGGCTGTGTGATGAAGCCCTGGGGAGCTTCCTTTCCTTCCTCAGCCTCAGGTGCAAGGTTAAAGTTTGCAATTGCATAGCTTCTCAAGCTTTGTTTATCACAAACAAATCTGAGATTTACAAAGATGACAATTTTATCAGACAGTAAAGAGAAAGATCACTAGAAAGAAAATCATTGTAGAGATACCTAGAAGTTACTCAGCCTGGGTTCGTAGAAGCATCTCCTAATCTTGACAAGTATTCACATACCAGGATGCTCCCATCCTTCTACTGTAATCTTAGTCCAGAACATAAGCATTTCAGTCCCCTTCCCATGCCCAAACAACATCTGCAGTTCTAAAGGAGTTTTAACTTAGGGAGCTGTACTGAGTGGTCTGTTGGTATCCACAGAACAGCATGGGCCCAGGAGGAGATTTTATAGTCAGGCACAATTGGCAAATGCCCTTGAGTAAAGTCATACATAATTTTAAATGGATTTTGGAGAGTTGGGTGGTATTGACCAGTTACCAGAACAAACTCTGTCTGTCTGTCCATGTTTCTTTCTCTCTGTGTCTCTCTACTCACACACACATACACATGTGCATATGCATGCATGCGTGTGTGCACACATGTGCACGCACGCACACACACACACACACACACACAATTATCTTACTACCCATTGAAAGCAGCTGTCAGAGTACTTGGTAAAGGTACTTTGTCCTGCTTAACACAGCTGTGGCTTCAAACCATTTCACATCACTTCACACATTCACTAGCAACTTAATGAAATTGGCATGCAATTGATTTAGATGACATTGATTTGCTCCTCCTGATCTAGCTGGATCCCCTCATTCCCATCATTTGGAATGTAACCCTTCCTTAGCTTTCTCCAATCTCCCTGAGTGCCTTGGTTCCACTTTCATAGATCCTATAGTTTCCAGAAAGACATGACCACCAGGTTTGGAAGCAGGATCCATGTGGATCTCAGCCTAGTTTCCACCATGTGATGCCCTGCCAAACCCAAGTTGGGCTTGTAGAGCCCTGAAGCTGTTCCGTCCAGCTGTGGAAGCATATGCCTCTTGTGAATGGTGCTGGCCTCGGTGCTGAAACATAGATATGTGTGGACAAGACTGTGAAACCTGCATTATTGAGGATTTAGGGTGTTTGCTTTGCTGAATGAGGGATTATAGAATAGAAAGCCCAAAATGACCATCCATTTGCTGAAAACGGAGCTGGAGAATTAGAATGGTCAGATGTGTACTCAAACCCCAGGGCCCTATTAATGCTCTCTCTTGAACCACAGACCCCTTATCTTTTGCTAAGCTATGTGAGGACAGATCACTACTTCCCCCACAGAGACTTCCAATGCCTCTAGACAGGAAGTAGCCATCCAATAAAGTGCAGTTTTTCCAGTTTCAATCCCAGGAGTAATTATCTGGGCAGTCAACCCAGGACTGTGGTCTTGGGGCTGTCCATGAAGGGCCAACTGCTTTATAACTTGCTGAAGATAGTGCCCAGACTTTCTAATGTGCTTGCCCATCATGCATTCCCCATTTCTGAGGATAATGAACATTATCCCCAACACTAGGCATTCCTTCCATTCATGAGTCCAGATTTTTTCTATCATCCCAGAAATCCCCAGACCCAGGTTTGTCTCCTCAAGCCAACAGGGAAATGTCCTGTCCCTGTCAGCCCAATGAGCATCCCATAGTCAGGAGTCTGGAGGTGAGTTCTTTCCTCCTGTCTGCCATGACACATAGTCTAGGCCACATGCAGTTTGCACAAGGAACATCACAGTCCACTGATTCACGGTGTCCCTCTCCCTTTCATTTACCATCTTCTTGGCTCCAAGAAAAGATGGAAAGAATGTCATAGTCCTAAGGAATCTTGACAGCAGGGAGTTAGGTCTGTTTCCAAAACATGGAACTGTTTCTCAAAACTTTTAGAACATTGTTTTTCTGAATATGCTTGATCAAAACTCATTCTTGTACCAAACATCGGTGGCTTCTGCTTATAATCCTAGCTATTCAGAAGACTGAGATCTAAGGATCAAGTTCAAAGCCAGCCCAGGCAGAAGAGTCTGTGAGCCTCTTATCTTCAATTAGCTAGCAAAAAGCCAGAAGTGGAGGTGTGACTCAAGTGGTAGAGCACCAGCCTTGAATGGAAAAAGCCAAGAAAAAGCATTAAGCTTTGAGTTCAAGCCACAGTACTCGGCACCACACACACACACACACACACACACACACACACACACACACACACAGAGTCATTCCTGGATGTCTGAATTTTACCTGCAACTTTTCCAGCCTCTCTTTCCCCTCTCCAAGCTCACAAAGATAATTACACATCAAACCTTTAGATGACAGCACAAAGAATTTGGAGGCAATTTCCACAATTTACCTCTCCTCCTTACCCAGGTTTTCTGTCTGCAACATCATCTATCAACACTCCATTTGTGCCCATAACCCTGCCCTTTGCCTATTCTCTCTTTCAGAACCCAGCGGTAGGACATGAAGGGAAAGGCAGGTAGGTAAACTGAGACACAGAAACCTTAAGCTTGAGAATAACATAGGACTGGAAGTAGGAGCTTATCCTTAATTTCTATATTTTTAGCACCTAGCAAAGTTCCCAGCAAGATGACCCTCTTTGAAATTAGGATGAATGGGTGAATGGATGGATGGATGGATAGATGGATGGATAGATGGATAGATGAATGGATGGATGGATGGATGGATGGATTCAGCATTGGGGAGGACTGCTGGATCCTTTGTTATACCTTCCAAATCCCCAGAGGAAGGGGCATGGAGCCATTTCTGCCGAAGCTCTACTAACACCAGAGGTCTGGAGTGTTTGCCCATCACTAGGCTGTGAAGGAGAGTTTAGGCAGGAAATTAAAGAACTACATCCATCATATTTATTGAACAGCTTCTCTCTGTAAGACACCAGTGCAGGAGATCCGTCTTGCACACAAATCCTCAAACTCTGAAGAAAAGATGTTCTTTCACTTCATAGAGCTCTCTGTCCTTGCTCATCATGCTGTAGCCCCACACACACCTGGGCCCCCTTTTCAAATGCTCCAAGCCTATTCTGCACTCAGCTTTGTCTGTTGCTGCTCCCATGGCCAGTGCCCCCCACCCTCTTTTCCTAGAATAGCACTTTTCCTCCTGGCTTTTCTCCTGTTCCTCCTCAAATGTACCTTCCTAAAGAGGACTTCCTGGTTCCCATTCCCAGGACCCTTATGACTTTTCTCTTATTTTATTCATTTAGGCAGTCCTAGGGATTTGAAACCAGGGCTTCTCACTTGCTAAGCAGATGCTCTACCATTTGAGCCATTCTACGCCCTTTTATATTGCTTATTTTTTGAGATCAGGTCTGGCTTTATGCTGAAGCAGGCCTGGACCATGCTGCCTCCCACGTAGCTGTGGTGACAGGCATGAGCCACTGTACCAGTCATGTTATTTTAATATGTGTGTCCTGGTTGCTCACTTTGGGAAGCCATCAGCATAGAAGTTCCAAAAACAGGGGATAAAGAATCAAGTCCCAGGAGCCAATCAAAGTCCAATTATGTCACTTACTGAGCATGTGACCTTGATTAAATTACCTACATGCTATGCCCCAGATTGCTGACCTACAAAATGGAAGCTATAATAGAATCTTATCACAAATGACACCTCACAAACAACACCTTATGTCATAAAATTAGTTAATGCTCACCAAAAACTTAGAACATTACTTGGGATATGCAGAGGACTTAAGCAACGTTAACTTTTTTAGTGGTTATCATTCATCACTATACAGCATATGACAAAGAGCTCAATAAATATTAGGAAACAGACTCAGAGCCCACACATGAGTTCAGATTAAGTGCAATGACTTCAGAGAAGGGCAGGGCACTGCCTGAGGGGCTTGAGTCTTGGCAGGGGCTGCAGGATAACATGGACTTCAAGTCTAGTTTGGAAGGGGCTCCAGGGAGACTCTGAAAGATGAGGGTCTTCAGAGTAGTTGGAGCAGTGAAAGGACAGTCTGGTTTTTTCCTCCCTTCCTCAAGAAGACAGAGAATGGCCCTAAGCTACCTCAGAAAGATTGCTCCCTAAAAGTACCAAGTACTTCTCATACCTCCTTGATCTTAGAAACAGCAAGGCATATTATGTTACAAAGCCATCATGAAGCTACCTAATTGTACCCTGACCATAGTATGCAAAGACTTGAGAGGAGACAGGTAGGAATGGAGGGGGAAGAGGTGAGGCTTGAGCATCCTTAGAACAAATGACTGCTTTCCATTTGCTAGGGGTAACCAGGACATGTCACATCTGAAGCTCGGATTACAGATCTTTTAATAAAAGGCAAGACTTAAAGTCTCCCTTCTATCTCTGAGCCATGAGTTCTACCAGCCCAAACAATACATACCCAATCAGCAGGGAATCACAGCAGGAGCTTTCCTGTGAAACCTCTCAGCTTCAGCAAGGCATGACTGGGTCCCTCCTCAACTTCAACCTCCTTCATTCCTTAATGTGCTTGAATGTGCATATGCACACTCATCAGCCAAATCACTGCTGTAAGTTACCAGAGCACAAGTGGGTATTTCATGGCTCCACCAATCAGACAACTAAGAAGGCAGGACAGGGGCCTGAGACCAGCACATGGCTCCTGCTGGCTCAGCTGGAGTAGTTAGCTGAGACAGAAAAGACTAGCCTAAAAAGGAACCATCAGTGACAATTCTAGTACAGACCAAATTTCCAGATGAAAGAGTGACCAAGGCAGGCAGAACCCACTAGAGGAACAATTAACTGATAAGGGTAAACTAATTGTCATTCAAATCAAATTAGGGCACAGGTGATTTGGAGAAAACCTACAGACCATCCCAGATGTTCTGTGGGTTTTACATTGCAGATGATGCTTTTATGGGACCCTTCTGGGATTCAGATTATGGGAACTGGGCCAGGTCCAGAGCAGGGGCAGGGCTCCTGTCCAGCTTAACTACACAATAAACACATAATGGCTTGTCCCTGAGGACAGACCCAGGCTTTGCATACTAAACATCCTGGTGTTGGGCTTTAGAGCCCTCTGAGAAGAGGGGCTCACTTGTGGCTGAAGAGGAGGAAGGAGGGAAAGATTAGTCATTCAAAAAGACAAAGAGGGGGGAAAAAAAGACAAAGAGGCTGCTCCCGATGTTTGGACATAGGACTAAGTGGAAGAGCTACACTAAACCCAGGTGTGAGATGAAACAAGGTGCACAGATCTGCACAGACCAACTAGAGGCAACGCAGAGAATGAGTAAGAAGATGGCAGCAAGGGCTCAGACCACCTGAAGGAATTGATGGGCACAGGTAGAACTTGTGCACACATTTATATGTGCACTTAAGGTGTGTGAGAAACCATTGGCATGCAGTGCTTTTGATGCATTCACTGTGCATTGATCTCTCTATTCATGTTTTGTGTCTATACAGATGATTGTGTATTTGTGGGCGTTCACATACTTGGAGAGTTGCCAAAACTTCCCACCAAGACAAATGGCTGCCTGTTATCCCTTTACTGAGCCTTCTTATGCTAATTTTAATTTCACATTGCTGTTTTAAGTTGGCTTTAAAAATTAATATTAAAAAGTGCCCTAAACAGAGCCTGGGGCAAAATTGTAAGACAGGTCCCTAGAAAGCGGCTTTATTATCATTGTGGTTCTTACAACAATGGTAAGATAAGCTTTGTTACCCTTCTGTTCCATTTGGTTGAGCTCCCATAAGCTGCGGGGGTGCACCCCTCAGAACACCTGCACAGAACATGACTGGCCACAGACTCTTGAAATCAGATTGCCTGACCTCTTCATGCAACCTCATTTTATTACCGAGGAGATAGGACAATCCTCGGCCAGGTCATTTGGTCAGTGCCTTCAGAACTGACATAGACCTAGGCCTCTTTGTTTTCAATGTCCTATTGAGCTAACATCTGAGGGTCTGGGCCCCATCCTTGAGGATAAGATGAGAAGTAGGTGGACCCCACACACTGAGACGCTCTGTGGGTGCTGATTTCCCTGTCGGTAAAATGATGGTCTGGAACCCAATAGTTTCCAAGATTATTTCTGCCCTCCCATTTGACTGGTCTAGGAGGAGAGCCAGTGTGCTCTGCGCCCTCCAGTGCTCCTCTTTCCTGCTCTTTACCTGCCCCACCCCCACTTGATGTGGTATCAGGGGAGAAGTAGAGGGTAAAGGAAAAGAAATACTAGAAGGAAAGCACAGTCTCAGCAAAGGTTTTCTTAGCACTGTCTAAAGGAGAAAGGGTCACTCCAACAAGCACAAGCAGGGCTTGCAGTAACTTCTGCTTCATGAAGAGGAGAAAATTATCCTGTGCTGCTGTAGCAGGTACTCAAATTAAATTTGGAGGAACTTTCCTACTTAATAAGGAGGCTGTGATGCACGGGACTGAAAGACTGAAGAACAGCTCTGCTTTGAGATTATATTTTTAAATCCCTAGTGAGATGATGCGATTGATGGCCCCTTTCTCATTTCAAGGTCTTGACCAAAGTGAGTGATTGTGGAGCCCCTGTCCCATTCACTCCTACAAACCCCACCTAGTGGGAGACCCTGGTTTGGTCCCAACAGGCAGGAAGGAGACTTACGGCCTCAGCCTCAGCCCTTAGTATGGGATGCAACTCTAAATCAGCCCTGCCTAGCTATAATGGGTCACTGGGTTAGGAAAGGAGTTGGCAGGAAAGCAGTGTCATCATCCTGGGGCTAAGAAGAGGACAATAGCTGGATGATCCTGACTACTAGCAGGGGTGCAAACCTGTCTAAGTTCAAGGATAGCTTGTAAGGCTTTGACAAGTGGATGAGAAGCACTGGGAAACTCTCCCTAGATGGACACATGACAGTGTGCCTCTCTCCTCACACATACATATCCAGGCACACTTCCACACACATCCTCCAGCATCCCCCCACTTCCAACCCCCGCAGCTCCCGGGGACAGGAGCGCCTGCTGGGAAATTCCTGGATGGCCTGCTCCCCCCACCCCCCCCCACCATCCCTTGGCCAGCTCTCTGCTTTTCTGCACTCATCAGTGTCTTCCTGCCTCTTCTTTAGAATGCTCAGCGCACTGTAGGAAGGGGGCGGAAGGGGAGGGGTGCATACTGACAGCAGCTCGACGTGCCCTCCTGCAAGCGATCAGTGGCCACAGGTGGGACTGCCCCACTGGAGACCTGAGGACCCACCTCTACCCCCATCTACTCAGCTCTCTTCCACTTCAGGGCGCCTGAAGCCAAGGAGGGGGCCGCACCCTCCCCGCGCTCCAGCCCTGCCACTTGGTCCCTGAGAACCGCCCCCCAGCAGCCCAGCCCGGAAACAATCACCCTTTGAGAGAGGCTGCCAAGCTGGGCGCCTGGAGCAGCCAGGATGGAGGCGGGGTGGGATGGGGGTGCAGGCCGGGGCCAGGCGCGCTCTAACTCTGGAGAGCGGAGGCCCCGGGTGTATTCGGTCCCTCCCGCAGTCCTGGCTCCAGCACCCAAAGCTGGAGCGGCCTCCGCTAGGGAGGGGGTGTGTTTCGCCAGTAGGGGATGGGGATAGGTGAAACCAATCTCGGGGAGGGGGTCTCCCCGCCGGCCTCCCTCCTCGCGCCCCCGCCTCAGCTGGCGAGGTTGGTACCGACCATTAGTGGCTCGGGTCCCGCCGGCAGCTCGCGCTCGCTGGGGGCTGGAAGGGGGGGTGGGGGCGGGG
>NW_012267226.1:2087444-2128331 GCF_000151885.1 Dipodomys ordii
CACGGCGTGTGTGTGTGTGTGTGTGTGTGTGTGTGTGTGTGTGTGTGTATGTGTACGCGCGCGCGCACAGTGAGGACAGCTGAAAAGGGGAGCGGGGCTGGGAGGCCCTGCTGCCATCCAGGGACTGCGAAACAAAACCTGGGCACTGGCTGTCCTCCTTGGACCGAGATGTAGGGAGAGCTGCTTCTAACAACGGGTCCGGCTCTTAGCCGGTGCACCCCGTGTCACCTCAGCAGGTGGTTCCTGATGGCCCACAGGAGGAGTCAAGAGACAGCACCCCTGCCGTACCCATGTTCCCAGCAACAATCGCCCCTAACTCCTCTGCTGTTTCCTAGCGCTGGCAAGTTAACTATTCAGGGAAATCAACCTCTGTAGCTCTTCTGGGGATGCTAAGGGGCTGAGAGGTGACAAGAGTGACAACCGGTCCTTGGGACCTTCTGTGCAGCAAGAAGGACAGAAGTCAGACAAGCTTGCCTCCCCGCCACCCCTTCACTTGGGTTCAGGCCTAGGCCTTAAGCCCTCCAGTCACACCCAACTTCAAAGAAAGAAGCTGAAGATTGAGGCTAGAAAGGATGCCACTGGTCCAACAGTGCCAGGCAGGGGTGACAGCCTGGGCAGCTAAGGTCAAGAGAGGAACCCCCACCGACATGCGCACAAGGTCTTGACCAGCTTCCCACCCAGTCAAACCCCGTCTCAGCCTCGCACTAGATGAATTGCTTGTTGAAGAAGCTGGAGCTAAGAGACTCCAGAGACATCCCTTGCTCAGTGTCCTAGAAGGGGCCTTGGATGGCTGTGGCTTCACCTTTGTGTCGTGGAACTAACTCTGTTTGCATGAATACCAGTTTGGGTGGGGTACCCAGTGGGCCTTCAGCTTGAGCTATATGGCATGCACTGTTTAAAATGATTGTGCAGGTGCCTAGTGCATAGCACTGGGTTCTTTCCATGTGTTTATGAGGAAAGGGTATCATGAGTTACTGGGGGGAGGGGGGGCAGGAGGCGGTGCATAGGGCCATATGGCTGTATAGAACTGTTGCTTTAGGGTTTTCTCAGAGTTATCTTCTGGCTCTTACATCTATTTCCCTACTTCAGTCCAGAGCCACTACAGAGTTCAGCCATTTCTTGCCAGATCTTTCTTAGTGGCCATTAATTGCCTTCGTGGAACAAAAGTCAAGTCCTTTTTATTCATTAACTAGAATGGGGCCTCCAGAAAGACTTCCTACTCTTCCCAGTCTATCCTCAGAACCCCAAAGGTCCTGGAGCTGTGTGCCATTTTCTCTCTGTTCCCGTGGATTAGAGCAAAAATGCTTGCTAGGGTTAATGGCACAGGGACGGTGAATACATTTGTGCCCCATTGGGCAGGGCTTTATTGTTACCGTTCCTGAGACTGATCTTTCAATGCTTGGGAAGTGCCTCACGCTCAAGCATGCTCAAAGCAGCTGTGTGCTGAGTTAAATATGTGTGTGTATGTTTCTCAGGGAGCAGGTGTTGGCTGCTCCAGCGAAAGCATGAAGCAGGTTAATCACTGAGCAGACCAGCTCCTGAAACAGTATGGGAGCTCTTGACAGAGACCAAAGTCTCCAGAGAAAGAATCCCATTTCTTCCACTTAGGATTGCAGATAGACTTGGATTCCCCAACAACAGTTTTCAAGGAAGGGAGGACCAAGTCAATTATGCTTTTCCCGGTTGTGGAGCACAGGATGATAAGGCGGGTCAGGAGCCTTGCAAGAGCAAGACACTGAGACGGATGTGCTGATGAGAAGCCCCGCCTCTGTGCCAGGGAGGTTGGTGGTCCATTGTGGCTGGAATAGAGGAATGAAGTGGCACAGAGATGCCTGAGTTCCCCTCTCTGTTGAGAACTGGAGGAGAGGCAGGGCCTTGAGGAGAGAAGAGAGCCGGAGATAGGCAAAGAGAAGGAGGCAGTGTGACCACAAAAACACAGGCAGAAGTCGGGGCATGCAAAGTCCTCTTCACCAAGTCTCCAGCATCCAGATATGGACAGTTATATTCCCCTGTAGGAACCCTCAGTGGGGGCATTGGACAATCCATTGAGAAAGGCTCCAGTGGAGGCAGGGATGGCTCCAGGGAGGCCCAGAGGCAAAGGGAGCAGGTTGTGAGGTCAAGAACATTAGGGATGTACAGAGACCTTCAAAGAGGCCCTCCTACTTGCACTATTGAGGACTCTACTCCCCTTCTGTCCTCTGCCTACCCTTCCTAATCCTGGGATACAATGGGAGGACTAGGGTGCAGGACCAAGGCTGGCCCTACACTTCAGGGGACAAAGGAAGAAAAGGCTGCTGCATGCACCACTCTCCCCAGCCAGGCGTCCAGGCAGAGACCTTTGGAGACCATCCGAAAGATCACAGGAAGATATGGACATAATACCGAAAGGACAAGCCCCTGACCGGATTTAGAGGTCCCACTTCAGCCTTTCTATGACCAACTGAGTGAACTTTGAAAAAAAAAAAAAAACAAAAAAACAGTGAGCCCTTTGAAGCCCTAGTTTCCTGAGTCTATAGATTGAGGAGCCCACATCTTACAGTCTGTTTTTGGAGAAAGTGCTGGGTGAATGTTAATTGACTATATATTTTCCTGCTCCCCTCCGCACATACACCAATCTCCCACTCTCCCAGGACCTGGGTGACTCTGACTAGCCAGCTGGAGCCAGTCTCCTTGGAAGTGACCCACAGATCTCTTCTGATCTTCACTCCAGGTGATCAGCCATGCTTGCAGACTTTGAGGTAGACCCACCCTTTCCTTATCCAAGACCAAAGAGCCCAAAACATCCCTTTACTAAAGAACAACAAGAATGTGATTTTGATGTCTAGTTATTATCAGCACTTTAACAGCCAAAGTCATCTAAAGAAAACAAACCATGCCATTTACAAAACAAAAACCTCTTAATCTGTGACCTCTTATTTTCCTTGCTAAAAGGTGACAGTGGCCCGAGACAACTCAAAACTCAGTCCACTCATAACTGACAAACTAAAACACCTCCTGTGTCCCAGGTTCTGCACCAGATGCTAAGGACATATAGCATGGAATAATCCAAAATCAGTGTTTTCTATTTAGCTCTGGAAGGACTATGTGGGTTGCTGCTTCCTTTTTTTTTTTTTTTCCTGCAGCTACAGCAAATTTACTTTTCTAATGAGGTTTAGCTCCGGCCAATATTAAAATGAGTCTGTGTTCCCTGCGCACACACCAGCTGACGGCAGCGCAGGAGGCAGCCTCCATGCCAAGTGCTGGCAGGGATTAAGGCTTTGCCATTGTGATAAGCCCCAAAGTAGAGAATCTAAGTCTGGATCAAGAGTTGACTGGACCTGAGAACTGACATTGCCCGAGGGTCCTGGCTCCCCAGACTTTGTGTTCTCTGTACAGGCAGAATTCTTCCTTTCTTAAATGTAGGAATTGTGAGCCAGTCGGTGGCTCATTGGAAGGAGAGAGGGGAGAGGAATGGGGCAAAGAGAGATCAGAGCAGAAAGGTGTGGCCATGGGGTCATGTGTGTCCCTGTGATGGGTGGCCAGGCTCTCCTGTCCTCACCATCTGGCTGTGTGGGACAGGGCTTGTTTTCTTAGGGGCTTCCTTCTTTGGGGGCAGGTAAACCATCCCCAGAGGCCAGGTATCACTGTCTCTCTTCAGGCCCAGAATTTAGGCTATTCTTTTGACTATCTCTCAGACTTGTTAAAGCCAACAGTTAACATGGTGTGGGCTGTGTCTCCCTGAACCCTGATCAATTCCTTGCCAGTCTAGTTCATTTCAAAGGCACTGTAGCCACACATGGCTATACATCTTGAACAACACAAATGAAGAACATTGCCGACAGCACAGAAAGCTCTAATTGACAGGCACACACATGTTTTTGGCAGGGTGGCTAATAATGTGGCCACTGGAGCCAGACTGGTTGAACTCAGATCCCATTTTTGCTACTTTCTAGCTGTGTGACCTTGAGATGTTTCTTAGCCTCTCTGTGCCTCCAATTTCTAGTCTCTAAAATGGGACTAATAATAGGTTGTTGAGGAGAGAATGAATCATTGCAGTTCATCATGCTAATTACTCAGAACATGCCATAGCAGGTGCCATCCTATTTATTTTATTTGAAAAGAGAAAGCAATTTGTATTATTCATTTGCTTACCAATCCACCAAAGCACTTACCAAATAGGCCACTCTAGGCCAGGCTGTTTGCCAACCAGCTCATGACTGTGCTTATAACTCTGGCCACTGGAGCCTCAGTTTCCCCCCTGTGGTAGGAAATATACTAAGACTGGGATTGTACCCTTATTTGTAAATGAATGCTGCTAGACAAGGAGTGGACTGGAGCCTTTGTTGGAGGCTGAGGAGATGGGAGTCCATCTATTTCACTGGAACTAGTCTCACCAAAAAGCATTTCTTAAGCCTGGGGAGTTCACAATGAGAGCAGGGAGGTCAGCCACCATGGAGTCTTTCTGATAAGGAAGGAGGAGGGATTTGAGGGGCTCTGCATGGCTCACCCTGTGCTTCAGCTTGAGAGAAAGAAATCCCAGAGGCCCTGAACTTAGTGGACAACCACAACCAGGCAGCCCTTGACCAGACAGGATTTAGTTTCCATACACCCAGTAGACTGTGTTGTTGGAGCCCCAGGTTACAGACCCAGCTGTGTCCACAGCTGTGAGACAAATCTTGTGGGGCCTCAGTTGCTGATGAGCCAGGTGACACCTCCCCACCCAGATGAATTATGCCATTTTAATCTCCCAACCCCAGGAGCCCAGTTGCCAGAGATTGGAGGAGAGCAGGCAAGGGGGGAATGATAAGAAACAGGAATTTTCCACCAGACTGGTGGATGGACACCTCAGCCTGCCTTCCCTTCAAAGCTTCTTCCAGAATTGGGTTCTGTGATTCTAGGCTGCTTCCTTTCTTGTGTAGATGAGGAAACAGATACTCAGAGTGGTCCCACTCCTGCCTAAAGCCACACAGCATTCCAGTGCCCCATCCCAGACTGTGTGTCAATCCTCTGACACCTGGTGCCCCTCTGGCAGGTGGTGTGTCCTCTTAAAAGCACAGAACGCACAGGGCAACACCAAGCTCAAACCCGAAATCCTAGCTCCTTGGGAAGTATAGAAGGGGGGTTGAGTTTCAAGGCTAGTGAGGGTATGTCTTGACTGATGGCTGGGCATGGTGGCATGTACTGTCATTCCAGAGACTGTGACAAGAAGAGGACCATGACTTAGGCTGGTTCAGGCATAAATCAAGACATGATCTTGAAAATAACCAATACAAAAAGGCACTGTCAGAGTCACCCAAGTGTTAGAGCACTTGCCTCACAAGCATGAGACCCTGAGTTCAAAGTAGTGCCAAAAAGAGAAGGAGAAAAAGGAGAAGTACACAGAGCAATAGCCTCTCCCAGAAGCAGGGTACCCCTCTTCCAGGTAGAGATGACCAGGAGGACAGCCGAGGCTGCCTCTGTCAGCCTTGGGTAGGTTGGCTCCTCCTGCCCCCTGGTTAGCCTAGCATAGAGTGCTCCCTTGCATACTCCGAGCAAGGAGTAAAGCCAGCCTGGAGCACTGCAGCCAGAAGCTCTGTCTGGGGCTTCTAAGATTTAAGGTCTGGATCCTGGGACTGCCTAGTTCCTGGTTATCCTAGATGTGGAGCCCTGTGACTGGGGTGTCCACCTGAGCTTGCAGAAACCTGGGGATTATCATCCAGATCACCACCCTCTCAGATCACACTGCCTTCAGAGGTGCCATACGGGTCCCCTTGAGGCATTCCCACAGTAGCAACGTGGATGTTGTCATTGTGGAGAGGATCACCCACCAGTTCTTTCTCCCCCCTCCCTCACCTTCCTTTCACTCACAGACTTCAGAGTAGGAGTGATGCCGCCTGTCCCTGGGAAGGCCACTGAGCCTGTGGAGGGACCAGTCAGCCACCACCCAGCCTGATGGGCCACAGGTCAAGGCCCACACTCCACCAGCCTGCTCCCAGTAGAGAAAGACCTCTGGACATGGGATTTTGTCTCTCCGTCAGCTTGTGAACTTATGCTGAAGCATTGCTCTCATAACTCACCATGTGTCGATATTAGCTTCTCCCACTCATCAGTCTCCCTCTCTGTGTCACAGAGCAAGCAGCCTGGCTGAGCCTGGTCTCTGCTGCTACCCAGGCTTCCATCAGGAGGTAGCTGCACAGCCCTGCTTGCCACATGGAGGGATATGCCATGTTCCTGTTTTATGTGACACTCTACTGGGAAGCCCCCCGTGGGGCCCTACTGGATACTCAGCCCAGCCAGGCAGCACAGAAAGCTCACCAGAGCCTCCCATCCAGGGCTTAGTTACATCTAAACAGACTAAGTGACAGACTTCTTGATTTTGTGGTTAAAAACCACATAGCATAAAACTTACCTTTTAGCTACTTTTTTTTTTTTGCCAGTCCTTGGACTTGAACTTAGGGTCTGGGCTCTGTCCCTCAGCTTCTTTTTGCTCAAGCCTAGCGCTCTACCACTTGAACCACAGAACTACTTCCAACTTTTTCTGAGTAGCTTACTAGAGACAAGAATTTCTCGGACTTTCCTGCCCAGGCTGACTTCAAACCATGATCCTCAGATCTCAGACCCCCACTTAGCTAGGATTACAAGCATGAGCCACCAGCATCCAGCTAGAAGCTATTTATCCAATAAATATTTTGCTGAATCCTGGTTACCACTATTCTGGCTTCCGTCTCTGTGAGCTTAATTTTCCAGATGCCTCAAAAGAGCAAGATTGTACACAACTTGTCCTCTTGTGATTGGCTCATTTTCCTTAGCACAATGTCTTTAAGGTTTGTCCATGTTATAGCATGTGTCTTTTTAAGGCTGAATAATATTCCACTGTATGCATACATCACAATTGTTTATCCATTTCTCTAGTGGATAAGTTCTTCCTACCAGATCATGGAGCAAAAGTGCTCAAGCCATGGTGGTTCTCCCCCATCTGACTTTCCCATTCAGAGGATTGTCTGTGCCCTGCACAGCATGACCCAGCAAACACAGAGTGAAGCTATGTATCAGATGTCAGGGAAGCACAGATCAGGAGAGACCCCATTCTGCTTGGGATCTGTTCAGGCGTCTGCCTTCTCTCTTCATCCATGCTTGGATCCCGAGCATCCTCACAGGTCAGCCCACATGTGACAGCAGTGAAGATGAGTGTCTCTTCCTCATCCTGGAGGCCGGGCAGCTCACCAGGTGGGGATTCATTGAGGGACAGAGGAGCCTCCTTGACTGTGGCAGGGTACCTGCATCCTGTGCGCAACCCTCTGTGCCCTGCTGCCTTCCTGCTTCATTATCTCCAGAAACCCTGCAGGGGGCAAGAACCAAGAAGACCCTGGACAGGCCCTTGGATGTGGTAATTCTGCCTTTGGCACGTGCCTCTGTGATGTTCAGACTCCATCTCAGCGATCAGTGATCCATAGCCACCCCTGCAGCTTGCTGTGTAATATACAGCCCGTAAAACATACAGATACTGTCAGCATAATCTACTGCTTGTAGGACAGAGATTTAAGGAGCCCTCTATTCATCACATCTATACCTACTGGGCTTGCAGGGGGCAGGAGCAGGGCGGGGTGGGGGAAGGGGAGGAACGCCTGCCTCCCACTCCCGCTCATCGCATTCCTAGGCTGTGTGTACTCCAACCCCCTTCAGCTCCTTATTTCCACCACAGTAAGGTACTACCACAAGATAGGGACCTTAGGGATAGGCTGGGCACAAGAGAGGTAGGTGGGCAGAGGCTCAGAGGTGGTAAGGAGGAAGTTTCTGAATATCCTCCATCCAGGAAGGACAAGAAATGGTAGTGTACTGCCGGGCCTAGATGGGTCTCAGCTCCAGGGAGTAGAGTGGAGGGAACGTGTGACCTACCAGAATCCCTAGCTGTTCCTTGAGAGAGAATCTTGGAACCAGCAAAGATGCAGGCTAGCTTGAGCAGGGGTGATAGAGAGAAGAAACAACAATTAGTGGTGTCAGAGCACCAGGGTAGCCCTCACTGCCTGACTGTTGTACAACCTCCAGTTCCAAGTCGCAGCTGTCCAATCAGAAAAGGCAGAGCCCTCCCTCCTAAGGGAGACAATGGGACAGTATGTGTGGCAGTGCATTGTAAACTGTGAAGCACTCAAGGTAGACCCAAGATGTCTCCTCTCTGTCATTTCCCCAGGCACTGAGGTTCAGCTCAATTTTGAAACAAGGTGGCAATGGTTATTGATATTATCGTATTTTTATAACCTAACATTTGTAGTACTAATTGTGAAGCAAGTGTTTCCTCATTTAATCCCCAAGTAAGAGTTATAACTAAGGAGACTAAGTTACACAGTACTGATTAAGCTTCTGCTTTGTGCCCAGTCCCAGGCCCTGGTGAGATTGCACAGGTAAGTAAGGCCTGGCACCTCTAGAGGAGCTTATGGCCCAGGGCCCAGTGAGCAAATATGGAATCAGTAAGTGTGTAGCAGGTTACAGACTGGACACCTGGCAGCGTGGGCATCTCAAATGCTCAAGCCTTTGGAGAGCAAAAGAGAGGAAAAGCTACAGAGAGGAGAGAGGAAGTTCAGAGATGCACAAAGCCCTAACCAGCATGTTCACACAGCATCATAGATATCAGCACCAAGGGAAATTGAGTTGGTCAGTGGACCTGGACAGCCTCAGAATGGGAAAGATGATGCTGTTGGCTGTACAAGTCCTCCCTCCAGGACACCCAGGCCTGAGAGTGCCTCCTCAGGGTACACTCAGCTCCAGGGTCAGACCCACTAGAATCACCTGGCCTGCCTTGCAGGGTTCCAGCAGGGTCTGGCAGGTACCTGTGTCTAGCTCCACACTGCAGTGGTCATCCTTCCCTGATTGATTCTGAGACATCTTCATTGCAAATAGTGCTCAGCACCCAAATAGCACAGCCATGGTACCTCCTCTGCCTTGAAGGTTGGAGGAGGAAAGGGTAGCACCCCTCCCAACTCCAGAGCTCAGCGTTCTAGGGGTCTTTCAGACTTTCCAGTCTATATTATCCTGGTAAAGGTAGGGATGAGGCTTCCTGGTTAGTTGCCCATATATGCCTTGCTGCAGCTGTTTTTCTAGTGGTTGTAGATTCACTGTGTTTCCCTTCTAGTCCCTGCTGCTCATCTGGTAGAAGAATAGTCTGAGTCCTCCTTCACTATGCAGGCACCCTGGGCTGGCCCATGGGCTTTTCACAGTGCACTGAACATGGCAGCCAGCTGAGTGGGAGTCTCCAAACTAGCAGGTTAGTATGTTTCAAAATGATTTTGCTACAACTATGTGCAAAGTCCAAGGGCAGGACCTACATCCTGGAGCTGGGGTAGACACTTCCAGTCTCTGCCTGTCTCCAGGGGGTGCAAAATGAGGCAGAACAAGCAGAATATTGAGACATCCTCCTACCAGGAACAAATCAGACACACTTGCTCCTTGAGCTTATAATGCAGAGGGGAAAGTGGCCATTTGGGAGGGGGGGTTGCCAGCTTGGTCTATGCGCAGAGCTGAAGACTTACTCTGGGAGGAGGTAGAGAGAAAGATACACATCTGCACTTTGCACTCACTTCCACAGCTAGGACCTGCACAGGTGACCCATGAGCCCTGGTTGGGAGATCTGATGCCCACTGTGCCCAGTATGTTCCCAGACCCTTACCTGTTATGGATGCTTGCCTCCTGTTACTTGTTCTATCACCTCATCATACCTTCAGAAGTGTCCTCATTTGGATAAAGATGTGTAAGCTAACACTAGTCCTGATGAGCAAGGTGCAAGGGAATTTTCTCTATCGGTTAGACTGAGAACAGAGGGTACGCTGGCCACATGCTGTCAGCTGTCCCCAGAGGTGTTAGCATCAGCTCTCAGGCCAGGAAGGATGTGACCAGGTTACATTGCCCATTACCTATGATCCTCAGACAGACCTCTTTGTGCCTCAGTTTCCTCTTGTGTGAAATACAAAGCTTTGTCATTATAAAGGGTTAATTGTTAAATGAGTTAACTAATGTGAAATCATTTTGGGAGCCACACACAAACCACTGAATGTGAACCATTGTATGAAATAGATGATAGATAGATACGTAGATAAATAGATTGGTAGGTAGATAGATAGATAGATAGATAGATAGATTGGTTGGTTGGTTGATTGATTGATTGATAGCCAGCCCTCTAGCTTGAACTCAAGGCTGGGCACTGTCCTTGAGCTATTGTGCTCAAAGTTAGTGTTCTACCTCTTGAGCCACAGATCCACTTTGGCTTTTTAGTAATTTATTGGAAATGGGAGTCTCAAAGACTTCCATGCCTAGGCTGGCTTCACACTGTCATCCACAGATTTCAGTCTCCTGTGTAGCTAGAACTACTGGTGTGAGCATCTTGGGATGATCCCATCTGTATTCCAGGACCCCAGTGCTGCTTGGTGCCAAGGGCACATGAGATAGTCTTTTTTGCCAGTCCTGGAGCTTGAACTCAGGATCTGGGCACTGTCCCTGAGCTTATTTTTCTCAATGCTAGTACTTGACCACTTGAGCCACAGCAACACTTCCAGCTTTTTCTGTTTATGTGGTACTGAGGATTCAAACCCAAGGCTTCATGCATGCTAGACAAGCACTCTACCACTAAGCCTCATTCCCAGCCCCATAATAGTCTTTTATTGGGACAAGGTTTCAATCATGGGTTCTCTAATAAGGCTCAGAAGCAGTCATTGACACTGAGCCATTAATACATGTATTCACACTCATATGGGGTGCTGGCCAGGAGCACACATGTAAATGCACATGTGTATCAAGAAGAGACACCCGACTTCTAAATTATTCAGTGCTTTGTCTAGCAGCCTGCAGGAGTTGTCTAAATGAAAGACTAAACCCTAGCTACTTGCCTGAGTTCAGCTGCAAATGTCACATCCAGGATTAAGGAAAAGCAGATTCCTGAACCACCTTTGCAGCCTGACATTCTTATACATCCTCAGCAACTGATAGCCAGACTTATACCAGAAGAGGACCTATGACAGCTGCTCAGAGGCCGGTACACACCACAGGCATGCCAAGCCAGAAAGAACCCTGGCAAAGAGGAGCAGGCAGGGCAGAGGCCAAGGCTAGGTGGGACAAGTACAGCCAAAGGGACATAATGGCTTGCAAGGGCTGGGCCAGGTTTCTTCCTCGGGCTTCAACTCAGTTTAAAAATCTGTTTCACTGGGGCTGTCCTTGACTGGGTCTTGGCAGGAGGAGGTAAGGATGGGATACTACTACTTGGCATGGATGTGGCATGTCAGCCCTGCTGCCAGGATTATCAAGAATGTGAGAAGAAGAGCAGGGTAAGTGCCTTGTTTAAAAAACAGGGTAAAGACTAGGGGTGGGGTCAGGCAACAGGATAGATTCAGAGTTGAAGTCACATCACTGCAGACAAAAATCTTCCCTGAATCAGTATTAAAGGGGTACAGCCCAGGCCTAGGCAGACCTTTAGTTGCTGAGCTCAACAGAGACAAGGAGAGAGAGAACCAAAGACAACCCAAGTTGTGTTGGCTTTCAAGACAATGACAAAAAGAAGAAAGCTTAAATGAGGGGCTGCTGTGGGAAGGAAGATAGTGGCTGGATTTCAGACATGTCACAGTGGAACATGCCAGAACAAGAGAAGCATAGCAGCTCCACTCTGGAGATAAGGAAACCAAGGCCAGGAGAATACAAAGGTCAGTGGCTTCATACCATACCAAAAGACCAGAGTTCGTGGTTGAGATGAAATTGTCTCTCATCCTCCCAGTCCCTTGCTTTTTCCTTGACTCCTCTTTTGGAAGAGCAAAACATGGGCTTCCAGGTTCTTTAGAATCCATCTGCCTTCCGGCAGCCAGGAAAGAGTCAGGGGGAAGTAAAGCCATGCTAGATTTTATGACAACTACAGTACCTTCTATTTTTTTCATCACCAATCCTATGTCAGAGAGTTCACAGATTTTTTATCCTGACTGTTCTGACAACCTAGCTGGGGAAGCACTATTTTGTTCCCACCTTGCAGATGGGAAAACTGAGGCTCAGAGAGGTTCCCTTGAAAAGATCACATAGAGTCATGGAGTGTTTGAGACTCAGGCTCTCCCCACCATTGTACTGTCCTTCCATGCTTCCAGGACAGAGCAAAGGGAAGGTGGGAGACAGGTGACAGAAGGCCATGTCTGTGAGTAGGTCCTGTGGCCACCCTCAGGAGCTGTGAGGGCTGGGCAAGAGCTGAGCAGTTTGAGGTAGGAGTGGTTCAGCTGTCTGGTGGTGATGGACAGACACTAAGGTATCGTGCAGAATCTCTGACTTGTATTTCTGCCTCTGTGTGATTACATCTCCACCAGGACTGTGGCTGGTCCTTGTCATGAACTTTTTAATCAGTAGATTGTGACAAAAATGGGCATGCTATTCCCACAACTGCATTGTGTTAAATAGGATTTCGATCGGCTCCAGATTCTCCCCTTGTTAGCTTGATAAAATAAGAGGTTGTTGGGGGAGCCCTGTGGCAAGGTACAGTGAGGTGTGTCACCCTTAGGAAGTAAACACAGCTCCTAACTACAGCCAGCAAGCAGCAACATACAGCTTCACCCTACTATCACAGGCAGTGAATTCTACCAACCACATGAGTGAGCTTGGCAGCAGATTCTTATCCGGTCAACACTCCAGATGAGAATACTGCCTATCTAAATCCTTTGCAGCCACATGCGACCTCAAGAAGTAAGGTCTGGACTCCTGATGCACAGAAAATGGTGAGAGCAAATGTGTGGTGTTTTAAGCTCCCAAGAATATGGTCATTAGTTAGACCTCAAGAGAAAATGAGCAGATGTGCCTTGGAAACAGTGACATCCCTTTCTAAATGTTAGCATGGTTGCTGGAATGGGTCTAGGTCAAGGAGGGGAACAAGAAGGAAAGGGCGGGTGACAGGAAGTAGCCCTTTTCAAAACTGAACCGCCCCCTTACCTCTCAGGTTGGGCTAAAAGTTTTCTTGGCTGTATGAACTCTATGGGAAACTATGCTTCCCCCATGATGCAGGCCTTGTGTTATTCTAGTCTCTATCCTATTGGTGGTCATCACAGTCTTACTGAGGGCTTTCCCATACTCAGCCGCCAGACATTGCCCCCACATGCCATTACTGTGCAGTCATTCATCCTGACCCCAGGAGGAATTCTGGTCTAAGTCACTCATAGGGAAGGAAGAAAAGAGGAAGGATTCCTCTGAAAACTACCCTCTTCACTGAGGGCCATCCACAGGCTTGGGAACGATTGTACAGGTGTTCCCAGATCTCTGTCAGATCTGTCTCCTTGGCTGCCACTCTCTCACCCTCTTCCAATCCTGAGTGGGGTTATATGGCTGCTTATGTCTTCCTATGTGGGCCTCAACAGAGGGCAGGAATGTTAGATGTCCCTACAGGACAAAACACTTGTTTGCTCTCAGGTCCTCCCACATGGAAGCCCTGGGGCCAGTGAATAGACTTCGTACTTTTCCCTGGAGACCATTTGCTGCTGCACAGACCAGGGGCCTTCAGCAGAACCAGCTAGAGCCGTTACTCATTCCATCTAAATTCCTGCCATGGCCCAAAACGAACTTTCACTTGCAGATACCCCACACTGAAGTAAAACCAATTTTCATTTTTCACAGACCTGTAATCCAAATCTAACTCAAAACCTATTCCTGAGAAAGAAAAACAAAGAAATCACCTTTTAGAAAATTCAATGAATTACATGTTTTTGATGCTTAGGCAGGAAGAAAATAAACCTAAGAGTATTCTGTACACCACATGAGAATAGACATAACACTTCCTTGGTCTTTGGCCTTGGCCTGTTTTCCCCAGCTAGAAGGGAATGAGATAGTAGGAGATCTAGAACACACACTGCCCTTCCTATCAAAGCATCCACAAGTACAAACTAGCAGTGGTCCAAGTCCTCAGTCAGGACAGGACAAAGACATCCTCAGGTCTGGGCCTTCTTCTTTTCCTCCTCCATACTGTACTGTGGAAGGAAAGTAAAGCCTCAAAGTCCCTTCCCAGAGTCCTTGGGCCTAGCCAGTGGAATGGATGCGGGGAGGGGAGGTAAGGCCTATCAATATCAGGGCACTAGGGTTCTAGTGTACCAGATCTTGATGGGTGGAGTGAAAGTAAACCAGTGGAAAGCAAAATCCAGAAAAAAACTGTAGGAAGGAGGCAGCATGACCTGGGAGGCTGCTGGACCCAGAAGTCAAGGCCTTGGTTTACACCTAATGTTGGAACTTTGGGTTTTAGCCTGCAGCCTGTCTAAGCCTCCGTGACTTCCTATGACTTCCCCTGCCTGCCACACAGGGCTGTTGTGAAGATCAAAGGATCCAGCTTTATTTAAATATATAAATAAATAAAGGTACCCTGCTCCCTCAATGTATGCTTCCGAGGAATCCCTCCTCTTTTCTTTCCTCCCTATGAGTGACTTAGACCAGAAGAGAAAGATGAAGAGCAGAAATCCCTAGAGGGCCTATGTGTTCTAGAAACTGGTACATGGGAGAGGTCAGTGCCTGTGTCCTGTGCCCCCAGCAAGGGCTGTGTGGGCCTGAGGGTCACAGCATTGGCAGCTGAAGGGCTAGGGCTGGGTTAATGAAGTATGGATTGACCAGGCTGGGAGCTGATTAGCTCTGGCATTGGGTTTTTCCTGAGCAGCGCCTGCAGAATCAATACTAATCCCTTGATCCCATTAGGGGCTCCTGTGGATCTCTGGGACAATCTGTGCCTCCCTCTCTTGGGAGGAAGAGGGATGCGGCCTAGGATGGAGAGAGATGCTGGATCCTTGGCCAGCATCCCTCCCATTTCTTTCCAATTTCCCATCATCCTTCTGTTGCCACCTCCCCTCTTCCTTGCCCAGAGGGCTGGGGGGAGGGGGTGTCTTTCCAGCTGGCTCCCCAGATCCCCTGTGAGGCTTCAGGAAGAAGCTTCAGCATCTGCCTCTGTCAGCTCAGAGGCCCAGACTCCTGGATGATATTCGTGTTTGTCTGCACACAAACAGAAGGTTCTAAGATTTTTTTTCTGTCTTTGCCTTTGTATTCTGTGATGCTAAAGATGGATCATGTGCTCTACCAATGAGCTGTCTCTGCAGCCCCATAGAAACTTTTTATTGGTGGTACTGGAGTTTGGATATTTTTGAGATAGGGTCTTACTACTTCCTGGCAAGGCACATGCCTAATCTGGGATCCATTCCTTTTAGATTTCTCATTATAGCTGGCATGATAAGCTTGCGCCACTGCAACCAGCTATCAGTTGAGAAAGTCTCACAGATTTTTCTGCCCAGACTGGTCTTAAACTACAATCCTCAAGTCACTGGGGTTATAGATACGAACCATTGATACCTGAGTAGATTTTTTCTTAACTAGCCACGTTTTGATCAGCAGAATGTCAGTGTCCTCCATTGAGTCTGTAAGGCATGCTAACCATGGCCAGTACCCAGATGGCTAACCATGGCCAGTACCCAAATGATGCAAGATAGGGGTCTCCTCCTCAAACACAGACCGAGCACATGCGTCCTGGAGTCAGAACTTGTTGCCACCTTTTTACAACCACAGTTGTGGACTGTTACATAAACCATTGGGAGAGCATGTTGAAATAATTGTGCTGTTTCTATGAAAATATAAGGACCTCATGAGGAAAGTCTGCAAGGAAAAAAGATCCCCCAAATTTGATGAAGATTGATGGGAACCAGTCATAAGCATTACCAGGTACCACGTTCAGATGACTTTCCAAGTGCCCTCAGCCCTGCAGTCATTGCAAAGACCTCAGAGCTGGAAATGGCAGGCACTTGCTATGGTCAGGTTGAGGCAGAAGGGCAGTATAGGAGTCCCCAAAGCTTCTACTCAGTCCAAAGCACCCTCAGCCCAGTGCTGGGCTGGAAGTGCTGTAAATCAAGGTTGGGTAGGTTTTTTGTTTTGTTGTCAGCCATGGGGCTTGAACTTAGGGCCCGGATGCTGTCCTTGAGCTTCTTTCAGTCAAAGCTAGAGCTCTATCACTTTGAGCCATAACGCCACTTCTGGTTTTCTGGTGGTTAATTGGACATAAGAGTCTCATAGACTTTCCTGCCCAGACTAACTTTGAACCACAGTCCTCAGATCTCAGCCTCCTGAGTAGTAGTATTATAAGCATACGCCACCAGCTCCCAGACACTTGGGTAGTTTTGATTTTGGAAAAATAATCATGTGCTTCTAATCATGGGCAAACATTATTGAACAACTGGCTCTTCCAAACTCTTGTGCTGAAAACTATATAGTATGCGTGTATAGTTCTGTATGAGTCCCCCATTGACCAGCTGAGTGTTTGATGGTCCTCCTAAGATGAGCGGTATGGATGAGTCCTGATCTTGCTTGTAATGGACACACAAAACTCTCAAATCATGTATACATCACCTGCATAAAGTCCCTCCTCCCCTCTGCCCTGGGAAGTACTGGAGGAAGACCCTCCTTCTTCCCTACATTGCTGTATCATCCATTAATCCAACAACGTGCCTTGTCCACTATAGACTCAGTGAATATTTGCCAGATGGAATTGAGTAAGCCTGATCTTCGGGCTTACTGAATGATGAAATGCATCACTGAGGCTTTTGTTTGAACACCTGCAGCTCCCAAGATAGCTGTTCCCTTCCTTTGGAATTGGCCAGCCTTAGGCCAACCTCATATACATCTCTCAGCGACCAAGCACTGACTTGCCCTCCTCAGTCTTGGATGATCACTGTTGGATAAGTATCTTCGACATACCCTAGTTTCTGTCTGCAGCCCAAAGCAATCCAAAACCCATAGATAACTCCTTGTTGCTGTGTCTTCTCAGACATGACCGATTTCCACTGGCTCCTTGGCTTTCATTATTACTCAGTTCCTTGAGGGGCTGCTACTTAGGTCCTCTGGTCTGACTCTGGCCCCCACATACCTCACATATGATGTTTCTTATCCTCATAGCACTTTAATTACCTTGACCTCAGATTGCTGAAATAGCAGAACTAAAACTTCATCCAACTTCTTCTAACCCACTTCTGTGCTTCAAAGATAAAGGTGAAGGTTAAAATGGGTGAGGAGTGTGATCACAGTCTCCAGTTGCGGGGGGTGGAGGGGTGACGATATGACTCTGATTATTGCTGCTCCAACTCCTGTTCCTCACCCAGTGACTGGCCCCCAGTGGCTCTCACCCACTGCACTCACAATATAGCCTTTGTCTGTGTCTGTCCACAGGACACTTTGAAAACACCCAGGAAGGAGAGGCCTCCTTATGCCTGCACTTGCTGGAGAGAGATGCTTGTCATCATTGGGATCAGTCAAGGCCTGAGTACAAGTGTTTGGGGTGGGAAGTCATAACCACAGGAGACCCTGAGGAACCATGTTCATTCACAGTCACATTTCCTGTCTCACCGTAATTTCCCCCCTTTGCCTCTCCTTCCATCCAACCTGCTCTGGAACACCCATTCTCCCCACTCTGGTTACCCCTACTCCTGGGTTTTCCAACCTGGCCCAGCTTCCCCGCTACTTTGTATTGATTCTTCTGCCTGTTCTTAGTAAGGCGCAGAAGCCATTCTGAGGTGGTAGATATGGCTGTAACCACTGGCAACCGCCACCCGCCCTCCAAATCCAGGAAAAAGCCACATGTTGGGAGGAGAGGTGTGGAAGCCACCTTGGTCTTAGATTCCAGCATAAACACAACCTCCAACTCCAGGGTCCCTACCCACATACAGACACCGGCTTCGCTGAGCCTGCCCCCTACTGGCCAGATAGCTGTTTTGCAAAGCTAGAAACACTCTGTTCTACTTAATAACTGCCTGGTAATTAGCTCCAGGATTTTGCCACTATGCTTATAATAGCCTCCATTAAAGTTATGGGATTCTCAAGCTGTAATGGCTTCCAGAGTAATTAATGCACAACTGGGTTTATTGCTAAGTTTATTTTTAGAGCTTTTTCACCCTCACTCCCCTCACTTTCATCTCATAGATATTTTGACCAAAAACATGGATGGGCTCAGATACTCACCATGGCCCCCTTCCACCATGTCCCATCTGCCCTTTGTCCGTTCCTTCTCATTCTTTCTGCTTCAGTATCCAGCAGATGCTGGTACCCATGATGTAGGCAGCTATGGCAGAAGATGGCCTTTCAAGTGGTGTTTGTTTGGGCCAGAAAAAGATTTGGGCCTGTGTACATCCCTCAACCCACTTGTGCCTTGCCCAGAGACCTCCCCTGCTCTGTCTTGTTGAAAGCACAGAGTGATGCCACTTCCATACAGCTCTGATTCCACTATGTGCTAATCATTGACCTGAGGCAAATTATTTAGCCCCCTGGCCTTAGTGCATGCAACTGTAAAACACCAGTACCTGTCACACAGGGTGGCCATGAGTACATCACAGAACCGTATAGTCATCAATGGTGTTGATACCTTTGCGAATACCATGTGTGCTGTAGGAAAGCTGGTAGCCATTAACGACTATCCAGACATACACAGGGAGGCTGAGTAAGCTGTGAGACAGAGCACCTATCCAGAGAGATAGGAGAGAAAGCAAGAAAATACTGCCCCCTGGGCTTGACCTTTGCAGGATAAAAGGATATAGCACTTTCAACTCCTTATTTCTTCCATGTTTCCAACTTGGAATTTGAGAGTACTCTTTCACAAGGTCAGAACACACAAGGAATCTTCCCAGATATTTTCACTCCAGCTAGACCTGGCCTCCCTGTCTTAATCTGTTTTCTGTCATCATAACACAGTATCTGAGGCAAAGTAATTTGTAAAGGAAAAAGTTTATGTGGCTTATGGTACAGGAGGATGGAAAGTCCTGTGGGCCAGCACAGACAAGAAAGAAGAGTATGAAAAGGATGTGGCAATTTCCAAGATGGCCAGGAACCTGCTCTACTGGTCATGAGACTGCACATATACTGGAAGGTGTAAACCCTGGCAGATCTTCCATAGAACGAAGAACTTTGAATTAGGCTGATTCTCCTCAGGGAGTACCTTTCCTGGTGCCGTGAATGCTGACTTCTTTGTCAGTCCTGGGGCTTGAACTCGGAGCCTAGGCACTGTCCCTGAGCTTCTTTGTCTCAAGGCTAGCACTCTACCACTTGAGCCATAGCAGCACCACTTCCAGCTTTTTATGTTTATGTGTTACTGAGAAATCAAACCCGAGGCTTCATGCATGCTAGGCAAGAACTCTACCACTAAGCCACATTCCCAGCCCCAGGATGCTGACATTGTTGAGAAGCATCTCCCTATGACATAGCAGTCCCATGGGTACCACGTCTCCCTGCTGAGGCCCACCCCATCTAATGCTCTTCCTGCAGGTACCCTCAAAGAATTCCCCATAGACATCAGCAGAGAGAGGGTACCTTTGTCTTCTTCTCATAGAGACACTTCTAAAACACTTCTTCCTGTACTAAAAGCACCTGTCCCATGCAACTCTAGCCCTTTATCCAGGCTATGAAGAAAATCCCTGGGTCTAAGTATGTGAGCAGCATTATAGCCAACATTTCGTATGCATTTATATCTGAGGACACCCCTAGACTTTATGGATGTTGACTCATTTCATTCTGAATATAACCTTGGGAAGTAGGTGCCCACTTTTGAAGATGAGAAACTGGTACAGAGTGTTGATATAATTAGGCAAATCTTGCTCACTCAGCTCATGGAGAGTATACTTGGCATTAAAACAATGTGATTGGGATAAAACAAGCCTTGCCAGGTGCCAATGGCACACATCAGTGTCTCCTAGCTACTCAGGAGATTGAGATCTAAGGATCACTGTTTGAAACCAGCTCGAGCAGAAAAATTCATAAAACTCTTCTCAAAATGGAGCTATGACTGAAGTGGTAAAGTGCTAGCCTTGAGGGGAAAAAAAAGCTAAGGGACAGTCCCCAGGCCCTCCTGAGTTTAAGCTCCAGTACTGGCGCATACATACACAAAGGAAAAGAAAAGGCAGATATCGCTGAAGTATGTGCCTTTAAGCTTTGTGCCCTCCTGTAAATGGACCATTGTCCTGTACCTATGCCGGTCAGAGGACACAAGCTCACTCACTCACCCAGCAGATAGACATAAGACATCCCAGAGGAGATGGATACACCACTGAGAAACCCCCAATACCATGCTGTCTGTCCTTGAGCCAGTGACCCTTGCTAGGTGTCCCTCCCAATGCCAGGGTCTCTGGCCATCCTCGTCTGCTGTCTCTTGCAGGTGTCCCCCTCTGAGGGTTGCTGACCCCACCTCTGGACAACCGCACCTTCTGACTCCCTCAGGCCGGATTCTGCAAACCTGCTTCCACAATGGGTGGGTGTGAGAGCTGGTAAGACCTGCTGGCCAGCGTTCAGCTGCTCTCTCTTGTGCCTGGCCGGTTGGCCCATGCCTATTCTTTTCTCCCCTGTGCTGCCGGCGCTCCGTGGCTGCCCCTCTCCTGAACTTGCCACCACTCAGGTAATGAGGAACTGTGGGTGCAGCCAGCCTTGGAGATGCCGAAAAGACGGGACATCCTTGCGATCGTCCTCATCGTGCTGCCCTGGACGCTGCTCATCACCGTCTGGCACCAGAGCACCCTCGCTCCTCTGCTTGCTGTGCACAAGGGTGAGCCCTGTACTCAGCCCCACCCCACACCCTGCCACACCCCACCTCCAGTCTCACTCCCACAACCACAGCCCAACTTAGATGATAGTGGCCACAGCAAAGGTAATCCAGTCTTGCTTTACACACTGAGCAGCTAGGAAGACCCTATGCATCATCTTGGTCAATGACCTTACCCTGTGGGGGTCTTGGTCCCTGTGAGAACCTAATGAAAGCTCCCAAACCCATGTCCCTGGAATTAGGTTTAATCCACTCTGGTAACATGGTGGACTCTCATTGCCCAAAGGGAGGAAGCATGTCACATGACACAGGGCCACACAAGGTGGCATGGGAGTGGGGTGGTAAGGAGGCAGTAGCATGGATATAAAGCCTTTATTGTGGGTTTTACAAGAAGAGAAATGCTAAGCAAAAGAACTGACAGGCTTAGAAGAGGGGTAGTTTGGATGTTAGGATGGGAGGACGACTTGGCTTCTAGTTGTCCTGTACATATCCCTAGAATGATTTAGGGCAGGGATATACCCGCTCTGTGTGCAAGTTTGACCAACTTGGGTGTGGATTCTGCCTTGGTTGGTTTGACTATGAAAGAATATTTGCTGCAGTTCTTTCTTATTTCCTGAGAGGAGGGGTCCCTTCTCAGGTGCTAACCTAGAGATGTCAACACAGCCTCAAATATAGAAAAGCAAATTGGGCACCCGTGGCTCATGCCTGTAATCCTAGCTTCTCAGGAAGCTGAGATCTGAGAATCATGGTTCAAAGGCAGCCCAGGCAGGGAAGTCTATGAGTCTCTTATCTCCAATTAAGCAGCAAAAAGCTGGAAAGTGAACTATGGATCAAGAGTGCTGGCCTAGAGAAAAGTAGCTCAGGTACAGCACCTAGATCCTGAGTTCAAACCCTGGTGTTAGCACACACACAAAAAAAGATTTTAGACAAACATGAGCAATACTAATATATACACAACAGAGATCAAATCCAATTCTGTGATCTCTCAGCAGAGGGGAGAGGGAGAATAGGGATTTTGGCCTGCTTTGTGTTGGGAGATTATTTTGGGATTGCTGAGGGTCAAACCCAAGGCAAATGTTGTCCCCTTGAGCTACATCCCCAGCCTGTATAGTGCTTTCAGACATTTGAAGGAAAGTATCAGTTTCACCTTCTTCTGCTTTGGAAACTCTCACTAGCTAGAAGCAGCAGGCATGGAGAAAGAAGTCCTACCAAAAATGAATGGAAGAACTGGGAATGGAGTCACCTTGTCCTACTTCTGAGTCCAAGGTGGACTTTTTCTCACACACCTGAACTCCCTATAGTCCTCCACATCTGCTACCTGTCATCCTTTAGCTTCTAGTCTCATTGCTATCCTCTCCCCTACTCCCACCCACATACACATAGATACAACACTTTCATATCACGATCCTCCCATTGCAAAATGTATCCACTTACCTAGGAACACAGAAAATAGGAAGACATCAGTGATGATAACAGTTCTGAGGTAATGCCTAGAAATCCACTGTAGCCAATGACTCCAAGTAATTGGCTATAAGCTATATCTACACATCATAGTCCATGCTTTGCTACTCTATACAGTGAAATGCTACATCCTGGAACCCCCGCCTTCCTAAAGCTTCCTCCCAACAGGGCCAAGTTCAGGATTGCTGCAACCATACTGTCTGTGCCGGGCACAACTGGACCTTTCAGCCATTTGCCATCCTTCCCTTCTGTACTACTACTCTGTACTAGCTACTCTGACACTTGCCAGTTTAGAACCACTGTTATCTTGAAAATGCATCATTTTGGAGGGGTTAGAATATATAAAATGACACATCATTTCGGTTGCTTTCTTGGCAGAACAAGGATCAGAGACGTCAAGTAGTTTTCTCAGCAAATTGCCCTTCTAACTCCCCAGAGCATGCAAAGAGGGAAGTTAAATGAAGTTAGAGTCACAAGGAGACCTCCAGGACTCAGTGTTATAGAAAGGTTGAAACCAGTGAATAGGGCTGAGTTCGGGCTGCTAGGAGTCCCCACACACAGCCAGGTATAAGTGCTGTTCCTGTTCACAAAGGTCTGGGTACTGGTTCTATGTCTGCCTTAATACTCAGTGTCTAAAATCTTACTAACTACTGAAAAATAAAATATCTACATTCAGAACTCTAGACACACATTCATCCTTCCTCAACCTTACATCTCCAGAAAACCCCTTTTGATGAGCTGCAACTCTTCTGGTCTCCTTGCCATCTCCCACAAATACCCTGCACCCCACCACATTGTGTCTATGGCATGGATACAGGCTCCCAGCTCTTGCTGTCTACCTACTACACCACTGGCTTCTGAACACTCCTTAGGAGCTAAGAGCCACGTCACCATCTGGGTTCATCTCTACTAGACTCCACACATCCTCACATCCACATGCTGCTAATGGTAGGGATGGAAAAGAAGGGAACAGAATGGCCACAGCCAGGCATTCTCTCTGCCATGACACTTCAGCTTCTCATGTGACTTTCCCTTTTCATCCATGCTGGAAGTTCATGGAGCCACTAGTGCCCTTTTAGTTGCACCTTAAGGTAGTGATACTAACTGCACCTGGCAGCACTCAAAGCCTCACGTGTATTAATTCATCAGTGCAAGCAATTACCCAATGAAGTAGATGTATTTTGGGGGCATTACTGGGGCTTGAACTCAGAACCTCAAACTTTCTAGGCAGGTGCTCTACCGCTTGAGCCACATCCTCAGCCCCTTCTGCTTTATTCTTCAGGTAGTATGAAGCCAAAGGAGACTTCCATTCTCCCAACCTTTAGCTTACCACATAGCTGAGATCACAGGTGTGCACCACCTGGCTTATTGGTTGAGAAGTGTATCTGGCTATCTTTTTGCCTGACTAATCTTGAACCTCAATCTCCCAAATCTCCACCTCTTGGGAATTTGGGAATACAAGGATTATCCATCAAGTGTGTCCAGTAGATCCCCTTGAGAATCTGGGATTCCAGGGATTAGCCACCAAGTGGGTCCAGTAGCTCCAATGTATAGTTGCTGAACTCAAGGTAGCAAAAACTAAGTAACTTTCACAAGAGAATATAGTTAGGAAAGACAGAGGGTAGGGTCTGAGCCCTCAGAGTTCTAAGTCTGCCTGCCCTCTGTCCATTGCCACCACCACTGAGATAGCATGTCAGTGGTGAGGACCATGGCTGGTTGATACATGAGGCACTTTGGACAGACAGAACTTGGAGAGTAGGGACTCACTACCATGCCAATAGGCCTCCTTTAAGAGGAATCTTAATAGGATAGCTAGATTTCCCATCAGGATGTCAGGTGTGCAGGAGATTTTTTTTTAAAAACCCTTGGTTACTAGGGATGGCCCAGCTGGAGCAGGTGGCCATGTCCAGGGACCAGGCTTCTGCAAGGTGTCCACATGGCATCCTCTAAGTAGAAGCAGGAAGCAATATCCTGGATGCCAGGGCAGCTGGACAGTTAGTGTCCAGCCAAGTGAGCATGTCCAGGAAGTCCAAGAGGAGGACTGACATCAAACCAGTGGGAAAACTTAGGTAGCTATATACCAAAATAGAGGAATATTTAAAATCTGGAATAACACTCAAAATTCAAAAACTAAATTGACTGTATGGGAAAAATCTACCGGGATAGAATACGGCAGTTAAATATTAAGTTATGCTCCAAGATTTAAAGAACTGATTGCATAAGACCAGGGGAGAGCAGCCCTGCTTCACTAGATTTTTCATGAAGAAGCTGGGGCAAGTTAATGTAGGTTCTTTTTGGATCCAGAGCATGCCACAGCCAGGACTCTCACCCTGCCCTCCAGTTTTGTGGCATCCATACCACAGAACATACCAATACCTCTTGGCCAGCTTCACCAGAAAGACAAGGGTCAGGGCACTTTGTCATATAAAGCTGATACGTTTTGAAGCTGAGGATTCAAGCTTGGAATGTGGCTGCATCCAAACATGGAGAGAGCTGTCAGATGTGAGGAGATAGAAGAGGTTATTTCTGTGTCATCCCAAGAGTTGGAACTAGGAAAATACCAGCGAGAATTCCAAAGATGCAAAGCTCAAACCTCATCCCTAAAGGTCCATTACCTTGAGACTGGAGACCTGATGTTAGTCCTGCAGAGGGGTCCGAAGAGAGGGCAAGCTTAGCTGGGCAGGGGGCCTTGAGCCTAGCACTAAGGACCAGAGCCAGGCCAGTGCTTTTGTCCCCACACTGCCCCCCTTCTCCACCTCCACAGATGAGGGCAGTGATCTTCGACGTGAGGCACCGCCTGGTGCGGACCCCAGGGAGTACTGTATGTCAGACCGCGACATCGTGGAGGTGGTGCGCACAGAGTACGTTTACACCCGGCCGCCTCCGTGGTCTGACACACTGCCCACCATCCACGTGGTGACGCCCACCTACAGCCGCCCAGTGCAGAAGGCCGAGCTGACACGCATGGCCAACACGCTGCTGCACGTGCCCAACTTGCACTGGCTGGTGGTGGAGGATGCGCCACGCCGGACCCCGCTCACAGCGCGCCTGCTGCGGGACACCGGCCTCAACTACACTCACCTGCACGTGGAGACGCCCCGCAACTACAAGCTGCGAGGCGATGCCCGCGATCCGCGCATCCCCCGGGGCACCATGCAACGCAACCTGGCCCTGCGCTGGCTGCGAGAGACCTTCCCACGGAACTCCACCCAGCCGGGCGTGGTGTACTTTGCAGATGATGACAACACCTACAGTCTGGAGCTTTTTGAGGAGGTGTGAAAGGGTCGGAGAGGAGGGAGGTGTGGGGCAGGTAGCTGGAGGGAGGACACTGGTGGAGGGGAGCAGAGATGCAAAAGGAGCTTTCCAAGAGGGTGCTAGCTATAGTGAAGACACAGACACAGGGAGCGCCACTGGGCTGGGTGCAGCTAACAGACAATCATGGAAAGGAATGGGGAAAAAACCCGAGTGCATTGGGAGTGTAAGGGGCACAAAAATGGGCTGGGAATGTGGCCTAGTGGTAGAATGCTTGCCTAGCATGCATGCATGAAGCCCTGGCTTCCATTCCTCAGTACCACACAAACAGAAAAAGCCAGAAGTGTGATCAAGTGGTCAAGTGCTAGCCTTGAGCAAAAGAAGCTCAGGGACAGTACCCAGGCCCTGAGTTCAAGCCCCAGGACTGGCACACACAAAAAAAGGCACAAAAATGAAGGGACACGGGGTGAATAAATGTAGCCATGATGCCACCAGACACTATGTTGAAAATGAACTATACAACTTGTGGGTAGGGGTGGGAGGGAAGACTGGGAGTGAGGGAGGCGTGACTGTCCAAAAAGAAATGTACTTTTTCTGACTTATGTAACTGTAACCCCTCTCTCTGTCCATCATCTTTATAATAACAATTTTTTAAAGAGAAAAACACCCTGCATATTAAAGGGAAAACAGGTGAGGTTTAGAACTACCAAACCATAGTCCTGGCTTTAAAGGTTTTAGGAATGAGGCCTTTAAATCATTCATCCCTTGGATGAAAGGATTTCAATTTCCTTGAGCTTCATGCAAGTCAGGGAAGGGGGTCATTTCAGATTTCAGACTGTAAAGTCGCAAGATAGAGATTTCTTGCAAGGGGGGAAAACAGCAGCAGGGGCAGGTAGGCAAGTTGATACCACTGGTCCTAGGCAAGTCTTGCTCACAGCCTCAGAGAGATTCATCTGCCTGTGAGTGGCACCATGTCTGCACACAAGACTGACTGGACCTCCCATGGCTTCATATGCCAGTCAATGGATTTCACCTCCTGTGGAGCTGGGCAACAGGCCTGTCATTAAATTCAGGTGTCCTGAATCTAGCTCTTCTTCTTATAGATGCGCAGCACCAGGAGGGTATCCGTGTGGCCTGTGGCCTTTGTGGGTGGCCTTCGGTATGAGGCCCCACGGGTGAATGGGGCAGGGAAAGTGGTTGGCTGGAAGACAGTGTTCGACCCCCACCGACCATTTGCAATAGACATGGCTGGCTTTGCTGTCAACCTGCGGCTCATCCTGCAGCGAAGCCAGGCATACTTCAAGCTGCGTGGAGTAAAGGGGGGCTACCAGGAAAGCAGCCTCCTTCGAGAACTTGTCACCCTCAATGACCTGGAACCCAAGGCAGCCAACTGCACCAAGGTAAGAACCCCTGCTGATCTGACAGCTCTAATAGGTGTCCCTAAGTCCATCCAGATCCTCTACAGATCCTTCTTGCCTGCAATCCCCACCTAGGAAGGCAGTCTATCACCTGTAAGATGGCCACAATGAAGGCAGGTAGGGAAATGGGAGGGATGGCCGCAAGGAAATCCTAACAAAGGACTGCCCTTCCATCAGAACAGCTGTGCTCCACAACAGCCTCCCAGCTGAGCATTGTGGCACGCATGCATATATGCATGTACAAGCACACACACACATACCTGCAAAGACATGCACAAATGCATGCAGACTCATAGACACATGCATGTGTGGTTGGGCAATCTTGGGACTTGTCTATTTTCTGTAATTCTGGACTTCTCATTCCCAAGAGATGTTTTGAATGCATCACATGCATAAGCAATAGTGAGGAGGTAGATGGAAATAAAGAACAATTCAGAAAATCTTGATGAAACAAGTACAAAAAGGAGGGGCAGGAAAAATATTTTAGGGGTGTAGGAGGGAGCTGGGAGATGGCAGAGTTGGGGACCTGCTCCATTTCATTTCCTGTCTCTGGTCACACAGATCCTGGTCTGGCACACCCGGACAGAGAAGCCAGTGCTGGTGAATGAGGGGAAGAAGGGCTTCACTGACCCCTCGGTGGAGATCTGAGCCTCTGGATGCAGGTAGGAGGGAAAACCAGGGCAGGCTGTGATCTGGGCAGTGCAACATCAGGTTTGGACATAAAATCCATCTTGATCCTTAGTTGTAGAGGACTGGGCAAACATGGAGAAGAGGTATAGCCAGAGTTCCCTTCTTCTTGTGTCACTTGATGGTTAGCAGATGCCAGCCTTCACCCATACTGCTGGCTCCTTCTGCCAGCAGAAGGCATCACCTTCCCAGCAACTTAATATTATAGTCACAATAGCCATGATGCCTGGACACAGCAAAAGACTGCCATTCAGGTTTTCTCGCAGATCCTTTAGCTTCCCCGTTCAGTTATGTGGCTGTGAGGGAACCACTTTCTGCCCCACATCAGCAGCCCTGTGGTTCTCCACTGTGGTTCTCCTGGGTGCTCTAGCACCCAGGCAACTAATTATTCTGTTTTGCCAGACCATGCTACTTTGTGCCTCGATTCCTTTGGCTTCAAAATGGGTTTCCAGGCACTCTGAGAACAATGTATGGCACATAACAAATCCTTTGTTTGTGTTATTTTTATTCAAGTTTTTAAATTCTTCTGAGACAGGCCACAGGTCTACCTACAGAAGTAAAACAATGATGTCCAAGGTGACACTGGAACAAGTGACTTTTGCAGGGTGACTGGCCAATCCATGGCTTTTTGAGCTTTTTTTTTTTTTTTTTTTTGGTCGGTCATGGGGCTTGAACTCTGGGCCTGAGCACTGTCCCTCAGCTCTTCAGCTCAAGGCTGGCGCTCTACCACTTGAGGTACACCACCACTTCTGGTTTTTTGGTGGTTTATTGGAGATAAGAATTTAACGAACTTTCATACCCGGGCTGGCTTTGAACCGCGACCCTCAGATCTCAGCCTCCTGAGTAGCTAGGATTACAGGCATGAGCCACCAGCGCCCAGCTTGAGGAGCATTTTTGTAACCTTATCTTACCTCTTTAAAGCACCTTTTACCCAGGACTCCTTACTTTAGGTCTTGTCCCATGGAGATGAGCACTCAAGACATTGGAGAGACACCTTTTCCTCTGGCACCAGGACATCTGCAGTTACCTTGTCTATAGGGCATAGCTACAGAGGTCACTCTGCCTAAACTTAAGGTCACAGTATACCCTGAATTTACCAAACTTATCTGGCCAGTGTCACTTAGCACCAATCAGTTCATGGCCTTATTCCTAGTCTTCTGCCCTTACTAAGTCACTGGAGGAACTCTCCCTATCTGCCCCTTCCAAACTCTCCCTATCTGTCCCTGGCCCTGTCCAGGCCAGGCCTGGTGGCTCATGTATATAATTCCAACTACTGGGAAAGCAGAGAGAGGAGGATCATGGATTGTGGCCAGTTTGTCTCTATCTTAAAAGAAAATAAGCCATGGAAAGACTTGGAAAAAGTTATATTAAGTGAAGTAAGCCAGGCCCAAATAACTAGTATATGTCTGAGTCAAGCAGAAAAGGTCAGATAAGTTGATGTTAATGTTAGGGAAATGAACCCTAAGATATGTATTCAAATGTTTTTTTTCTTTCATGCGATTGTTTTTAACATATTTATAAGATTATTTCTTTGTTGCTTTGTATGTCCCTCCCCCATGGTATAACCCCTGCTTTCACTGTATTTGATGTTGGTATAATTTGTGGAGGGGAAGGGGAAAAACAAATCGTTTAAATAAGGATACAGAAAAAAAAATAAGGATACAGGTGGACCCATTGCAGCAATGAGATATACAAGTCATCATGTCAAAAACGAACTTTACAACTTTGGCAGGGGGGCGGGGAAGGTGGGAGGACTGGGTGGGGGGGGCTGGAGGAGGATGGGAAGGGATGGGAAGGGGAAACAAAGGAGGAGGCAACAATGCTTGATAAGAAATGTACTCATTATCTTGCCCATGTAATTGTAACCCCTCTGTACAGTATTTTCACAATAAAAAAAAAAAGCCATGGAGTTGAAAATTAAAAGAACTTTAGCTCAAGGCTAGGCAAAAGCATAAGATTCAGTCTGAAAAATAAACTGAAAGCAAAAGGGTCTAGAGGTGTAGCTCAAGTTATAAGAGCATTCACCTTGCAAATATGAATTCAATCCCCAGTGCCACCAAAAAAAAGAAAAGCAAAGCATTTCTCCAAAGAGAATCTAGGATTCCAACTTTGAGGAACTCCTGGTAGAACTCATGAGTACCAGTATGCCACCCTGGCCATTCCTTCTCTGCCCTGCCCTGCCCTGACACTGCTGTCATTTCTCCTCTCCACACAGGACCCTTCTTCTCAGACCCTGATCTCGGCCTCCCATCCTATCCCCTCAGCTGATGGTCCCTCCAAGGCAGACTCCTAAGGAACCACCATCACCTCCTTTCTATTCTGGGGGCTTCTAAGAGAGCCCAGCTTGAAGCCAGGACAAAGGACAGAGAATTTTAAGCACAGAAATCCCAGACCTGGTGTTCTCTCCATCTAACATGACCGTGGGGCCTGAGGCAACTGAGGGCTGGGGCGTCCCAGCTGCCAGTAAAACCTGTGCCCAGCTCACCTTCCTAGAAGCTTCCTGCATGGATGGGACCATGACGAGTGAGCAGCAGCTGCAGGTACTTATGTCTGCCCTGGAGCGATGCTGGGGCTAGGGAGGGAGGTGTGACGACCCCCCACTGTCACATAGAGCATGGCACCTGCTGGTTCCCTGCTCCTGGGCCCAGCCCAACCACACAGCATGCCCAGCCAGGGAATTCTGCAGACCAGAGAGCAGCCTGGGGCATCTCTGATGCTCCACCCCCTCCTCCTCAGCATCTGCTCTTCCTGAGAGCTGCTCCCAACTCAGACATACCTCTGGCTCTCCTCTGGTTCATGTTTACAGAGCATAAGGCTGTCTTGGATCCCAAATGGCGCCCAGTGCTGCATGGGAGAGCCTAGGCCTGTCAATGGGCCCCTCTGTACCTCAGGCTGGGTGGGAGCAGAGCCCCTTCCTCTCGCCCGTGTCCCTCAAGCCTTCTCCTCCTCCAACACTGGCAAGGAGGTGGGCCTAGAGCCAGCACAGGTCACCTACGGACCTGGACCAAGAACCATGTGACCCCACTGTCCACACACTGCCTCCTCACTACCCCTGGGCTGCAGGGCCCCTTGCTTGGCCTAAACCAGGAAAATGTGACACTCTCTTCCTGGAGCAAACCACAGACCTCAGGTGGTGGGCAGGTGGAGAGCTCTCCAGCCAGGAGAGTGGAGGGAGACCAGGGTAGTCCCTAACTCTCTCCTGCCCTGGTTTTGGCGAGAATTGGATCAGCAGAGGGATTTGGGGAAAGGCAAAGGGTTAGTTGGACCCTGGGAGGAAAAGACATCTGAGCACACACTGCTTAGTAAATCATTCTATTTTAAACACAAAATGGGAAAGAAAATCTCCTTTATCCCTAAGTTGGGAGCATGAAGAGCCAGCCAGCCCCATGTCTAGCTTCCACCTCTCCACCCCAAGGGAGAGAAGTATGCCTGGAGCTGCTGCCCTCCACCGTGGGGGCATCTCCCTGGTCACACAGGCCCTGAAATGGCCCTGGGTCAGGCTGCATGGCACCCCCTGGTGGTGATCTCATTCATGCTCCTGGAAGTTGGAAGCACAATTTTTCTTCCAAGTGGAGGAAAAAGGAAAGGGCCAAGCCCACTGAAGAGGTGTTTATTTTTTAACTGCTAACAGCCCCGCCATTCCATTAAAACTCACAGGACAATTCCGAGGGACATTTAGAACCCACCCAGGGGTGGATGGGTGGGTGGTGGGATTCAGTCCATAGATCTAACATTCACAGTATAGCATTGGCTGCCTATTTTGAAACAGGTTTAACTTCCCACAGTACTCATGAAACCATCCGAAGGAATCAAATCCCAAAGCCACCTGGTAGGACATTTTCCCCAACCTCTGGATGTTGCTTCGGAAAGTGGCCTGATGGCATCAAGTGGGGTGACATGGGAGGAGGTGGCACAGGGCATCCATCAGATGAGTGCGCATTCTACTGCCTCACTCATGGAAGCTAGTCCTGAAGGCCAAGGTCAAGTTGGCTGGTCTAAGGCAGACTTCTTAGCCAAAAACCCAGGGCTCCTTTTCAGGAAATTGATAACGAACAAAAAATGGACTTTTTTTTTTTTGGCAGATGCTAGTTCAGTTGTTTTCGCCTAATATCCTCTCTTAGCTGCATGTGTATTTATTTATAATTATAACTCTGATGGACTGCAGCCTTCATCTTTGTGCAGAACAAGTTTGTTACACACCAGATTTGGGTCCGTAACAACAACTTGTTCTCCAAACCCAGTCTTCTCCTGCTCCCCCGCTGGCACCGAGGAGTGAAGCTAGGAAGTCCTGAGGGTAGAGGCTGGGGTAAGGGTGGAGCCCATGAAGCTGCACCATCTGGTCTTCTGTTTTAATTTAACTGTATTTAATTTCTTTTTGCAATTAAAAGTCAAATGTGGTTTTTAACGGTCCTAATCCTCTTCAGCTCTACCTATTTTTTTTCTTTCGTTAATTTAATTAACCAACAAATATTTAGTGGGTGCCTACTAAGGGCAGAGATTATTCTAGAGCCAGCAGAGAAATGAATAACAGAGCCCTTGTCTTCATGAAGCTTACCCTCCCTGGAGAGGAAACTCCCGACAAATAAACTTTAGCATGTCACAGTCATCTACTGTAAGGAGAATGTAGAGGAATAGAGGAGGTGGGGCTTAGCAGGGAAAGGAGTTGAGGTTCAACACAGAGTGGTCAAAAAGACCTCCCTGATTGGGCTGGGAAGGTGGCTCAGTGGTAGAGTGCTTGCCTTGCATGCATGAGGCTGTGAGTTCGATTCCTCAGCACCCACATAAGCAAAAAAAAGAAAAAGAAAAAAAAAGACCTCCCTGATAAGATGACCTGGAACAGAACAGCAACTACTAACATGTAGCTCCCTGGATCAGAGCATCCTGAGGAGAGAATTCGTGAATGGGTGGATGAGTGTTTTACATGGGTCACACCTATAATCTTCGCTACTCTAGGGACTAAGGTCTGAGGATTGAGGTTCAAAGCCAGCCTGGGCAGGAAAAATTGAGATGTTTATCTTCAATTAACCAGCAAAATGCTAGAAGGAGAGGTGTGGTTCAAGTGGTAGAGTACCAGCTGTGAGTCAGAAAAACTGCATCAGAATGGCAGGTCCTAAGTTCAAGACACTCTCTCTCTCTCTCTCTCTCTCTCTCTCTCTCTCTCTCTCTCTAATGGAGGTCATGGTGGGATGAGAAATGAGGTGGGCATGCAAGGACCAAATATCCTGACACAGAGAGAAACCAGGGTAAAACTTCGACTGTGTGAAAGAAGCCAATGGAAGCTGTTGGGGGTCACAGCTCAGAGGACCAACATGACCTGATTGATCTTTAAGAAGAACCACTCTGCTTCTGATGCTGTTGACAAATAGTACAGATGAGGGAGGGCTCTTGCAATACTCCAGATAGGAGATGATAGTGGGTTGGATGAAGGCACAAGCTTTGGAGCAAAATGACATGTTATAAATTCTGGATGTTTGGAAAAAGTAGAGCCAGGAGGATTTGCTAAGGAATCGGATGTAAGATACAGGAGGAACCAAAAAACAAAAATCTGAAACACAGGAAATTAGAATTTCTTTTCCTTCATATGAGACAGAGTACAGGAGGGGTCATTGAGGACAAGTATATTTCTGTTTCAGATGCTTATTAGACAGATGCTTAAGAGACAGTAAGGGGCAGTTAGCTGTGCACACATCTGGAGTGAGGATGAGACCGACATTGGACATATTAGTGTTGAGGCTATTAAGAAACCCTCTCACAGTGAGTTTGGACAGAGGAAAGCGTGAGCTGAGACCCCCAACACTAACTGGTTGGTATACGAAACAGAGATTGAGCCCTACTATATTAGAAAAAAGATCTGTGTCAATTCTGGAGAACAAGTTCTGCCAATAGATGCTTTCATGGGGAAGCAACTTAAAACAAGACTAAGCTGCTGAAGAAGACTATTCCTTATAGGGTCAATGCATCCCTGCTCAGGCTCTCATAAAACTGCAATTCAGGTAATTCTCTTACAAAAGGATTCTCTGTAAGATTCTCTTAAATTCCAATTCCTGTCACATGTTTCCAACAGTGTCTGGTTTACATACAGCTCTGCAGAAACCCACTCTGAGGTTATACAGACCAAGTGACACTGTGACACTGCTCTCTGGCTCAGGCCATACTCAAGTATCCTTCAGGTCATCCTCGTCTTAACCTGATGCTTGCTATTCCCAGGCAGCTCAGAAAGAGCGGGTGAGTCTGGACAACACTGAGACTTAGCCCATCTTTCTCTCCAGCCATTGTTCACAATCTCCAATAAGCTCCATTTCAGGCTGTCATGGTGGTGCACTCCCATTAGCTCAGCACTCAAGAGGATCACAAGTTTGAGGCTAGCTTGAGCAAAACTGAAATGTTCCAGGCCAGTCTGGGCTACAAAGCAAGACCCCCACGCACAAAAAAAAATTGGGGGGGGGGGAGTCCGGTCATGTGGCCTGAACTCTGGGCCTGGGCGCTGTCCCTCAGCTCTTCAGCTCAAGGCTAGCGCTCTACCACTTGAGCCACAATGCCACTTCCGGCTTTTTTTCTTTTAGCTTATGTGGTGCTGAGGAATCGAACCCAGGACCTCAGGCATGCAAGGCAAGCACTCTACCTCTGAGCCACCTTCCCAGCCCCACAAAAAAAAAATTTAAAGCTCAATATTTCTGCCCTGAGTGAGCTCAGCAACTTTGGCTGTCACTGAACAAACTGGGTTCTAGGCTCAGTGGCTGCACATTACCATGCCCCCTGACACAGATCTAGACCTTAGCCACAAGCAGGTACCAGTCTGAGAGGCTCTCAGCCCACTCTTCCCCAACCCATCTTTGCTGGCTGTGTGGGCACTATGCTCAGGTGTGTGCTATTTTACTTTGACTATTACTCAAGATAATGAACATCAGATGTTCTGCGCCAAACTAATAAGTAAACTCACAGATGGCAGTCTGAGCTGCCCAGCAGATCCTAGCACTACCCACTAGCAGGAGACTAGATTCATACTTGACCTTTCCTCATCAAGGGACTTCTAATGCAGTGACATTTCTAGGAGAATTGAGGTTAGGAGGGATAATAACACCAGCGGGGGGGTATCCATAGGTACTAGAAGGGTGGCACTGGACCCTGAGTGCCACCTTCTCCCTGTGGCTTAGAGTAACACAGACAAGACTGGAGACACTGGCAATAAGCTTTTGATTGAACTGTATTGCATTATTGCCATTCAAGACAGCAAACCTGAGACAAACCACTGAATCTCTAAAGTAAGAGCCTCCAGTTTGGACATTCAGACAGAAGGCTAGCTCTCCTCCCTGTTGCTTGGTCACCAAGAAAAGAGTCCATTGAGCTGCAGGCAAGGCCTGAGCTGAGCCTGTAGGCCTCGTGGCTACTCTAAACTTCTAAGATAGACACCATCTGTCCAATACCACTTATCTGGGATTTTCCCTCCCAAAGTACTGATGTGGAGTGGTTTCTTCTGGTACCCACAATCCGTCCTCAATTAGTATTCCTCCTCGTTGAGTACAAATGCAAATGCTCTAATTCAGAAAATAAGTGCCTGAGTATTTTTGTTTCTCTTAAGCTCAGTTTGTCCTCCTACCAGATACACTGAGAAGGGAATGAGGAGAAAGCACGTGTTTCTCAAGTGGAGTTTCTTCCAGGATCCCAGTGTGTGATGAAGAATGAGTAAAGTCAACCAGGGTGAGAGACACCCACTTCTCTATCTTCTACAAATAGTGCCAAGTGCACAATTTCAGGAGCAAAAGAGGCTATGGTAGCCACAGCCACACCCTGCTGGAAAGCCTACCTGTGTCCAGCATGCAGCCAGCAAGGCATCAACTTTCAGAGCAGGGTGCCACCTACCCAGCTTCAGCACCTTTTCTGAGAGCCTCAGGTACTCCCTCCCTACCCACCTTGGTGATCTGACTAAACACGCCCATCCTCTCAGAGACATCCATCCAGCCTCCCTGGAAGATCAGGGAAGCAGCAAAAGGTGCGATCCATCATGCCAGACTGAGAATCATCTAGATATGAGGAAGTCCTCCATCGTAGGCCACCCCACCTTTCTCTTCAGTCACCCAGGTGGGGGGCTGGCTGTAGTTCTTGGCTCCCTGAAGTGGTTACTTAAAGAGGCTCTTCTGTAGAGCAGGGCAGGAGGGACTGGAGACTTCTGCTCAGTGAACGTACTGGTTCCTGCCCAGGTGGGGGGTGTCAGTGGACTGGACCACAGGGCCTGCCGTCATCTCCTCAAAAATGATGACCTGCAGGAGAGAGCAGGACAGGGCTATGAGGTCTGTCCTGGAACCAGATAAGGTTGCTGTGAGGCATACGGTTGAAAGGGAAGGGTTTAGAAGCCCAGCTAAAGGAAACAGGGACTAAGTAGTCAACACCAAGGAAGAAGAAAGAATAGGTTGGTTTGGCACCTGTCCTCTCCCCCAACCCTGACCAAAGCCTCGAGGGAAGCAGGTGGATGCCAAGGAGGGCAGGGATGGTAAGAGAGTCAGCAGGAGAAGGATGTTGGCAGTGTTCCCACCTGGTTGATTCCTTTCTTCAGCCAGACACCTGGGAGGTAGAGGGTCTCCTGGGGTCCAATGTTCCAGTAACGTCCAAGGTTTTGGCCATTAATGAATACAACCCCCTTCTCCCAGCCCTTCAAATAGAGTAGGAAGAGTATTAGTTTAACATGAGAGCCATCGAAGACAGTCACAACAGTAAGACCCAGACACAATTCCATGTGTTCTCCACTCAGCTTCCCAGAGGCAGACATTTTGGCAGCCATAAAAGTTAACAAGGGTGTGCTCTCTGCATCCCACCCCACTAGCTCAAGGACTTCCAAACTCACCCCAGGGGTAGGAATTTGGGCCCCAAGAAGCACCATTAGATAATCTTGTGCTTTGATCTTACTCCCTCCCAACCTAGGGAGGCCCCAGAGCCCTGTCAGATAGGGACACATAAGGACAAGAAGGTTTTTGGGCCCAGATACTAACAGAGTGCTCCAGCTAGACCAAAAACAGTGGCTTAGCCTAAGAGACCTGGGAAAGAGAGATAAATCAGAGAGGAAAAGGGGGCCCTTACAAACCTCCATCTTCAGGAACGTGTCCAAAGGGGAAAGGCCAACCGACAAGCCACCCAAGAAGAATGCAGGGTATGTAGGAGTTTGTGGGAGAGTGTCCCATTTGTTGATGTCCAACCTAAAAGTGGGACAAGGATTGAGAAAGGGAAGAAGTGGTTTCTTCATGGTTCCAGGCCTGTATCTAAGACACAACCATCTCCATGTGCAAGGCCCTCAAACCCAACACCTCCACCACATAACCAGCACATAGGCATGGGAGAAAGGTGGCATGAAGGCATGCCTTAATCTGAAAACATGGATTCCAGTGCCAGTCCTGGGATGAGTGACTTTGGCCTCTGGATCTGTTTAGACATCTACAGGATTCTGGCTAGGAAAGCCAAGGCCCTCCTTGTTTTGCTACACATTCTCCATGAGCTCACACTCTGGCACAGGGCAGGGACCCACCTCTGAAAGAAGTTCTTTTTCATATCCAGGCTATAGATTCTGAAGTTCTTCAAGGGAGAATTATTCAGATAGAGATTCCCAATTAAGCCTGTGGGAAGGAGGAGAAGAAATATGAGCAAGACCAAAGCCAGGGCAAGAGAAGGAAGTACAGATGACCTATCTATGGCCAGGGCTATGCAAGGACAGTTCCTGGGAAGTTTCTAGGGAAAATCAATGAGTTTTCTCCTGAAGCACTTGTGTGAGAGGCTCTGCACAGAGAGTAAATCCTCACTAGAGATGCTGAAGGGATAACAAACAGCAAGACAGTATTTGCCAGGCCCTAGAATTTGACACAAAACAATGGATGTACCAGTCAGTATACAGTACGACACAGCAGAGATGTCATCATGATGAGAAGAGCCTCTGGCCCCTCTCTGCATGAAAAAGAAATCTCTGCATGACAAAGAGATGACAAAAGTCTACCTTCACAGTCACTGTTCTTAGGAGCCCAAACTAACAGACCTTGTAACTCAACCAGAAATCTTCCCCACAACCTAAGACTGAAGAAATACTTTAAGAGGATTTGAATTTAAGCAAATGGCAATGCCACATGGGTATACCTACAAACTGTGTACATTTGAATAACAACAAACCAGTGCCTTGGGGACAGAGCCAGCTACATTGGTCCTGGAGCAGCCCCCATGGTACTCCAGATGGTACAGCTGCTTAGTTGCTAAGGTGGGGATCTGGGGAGGCTGGGGAAAGTAAATAGGGTCCTCAGGCCCTGCATACGCTTTCTTACATAGCAGGTGTGCACGTGCGTGTGTGCACCCACACATGTTCCTGGAGGAGAGCTCTGTGACCGGATTCCAGAGGGTCGGGGCACCCTTGGGAAAGTTCCCACAGAAGCAAAGATTGGCATCAAGGATAAGGCAGTTAGGTCCTTCCATGCCCCAGGAGAATAAAGGGAGTGAGATGGGCCCAGGAAAGGAGGCCAAGGGAGGCACCAAGTATAGAAAAGAACAGTGAGAACTGTCTGGGAAAGGAAGGTAGGCCTGGTTGGTTCTAGAAGCTCTCTTCTGGAGAGGAAACCCATTTTAGAGCCACATTGCTTCTCTAGAAGATGTCAGAGACTGGTCAGGGAGGAGAAGTGCAAATTCCTCCACTGCCACTGGCAAACAGCTGCCAGGGAACTGGAAGTTCATCAGTCTTCCTCTCTACAGTATGGAGTAATTTGATCTGAGTTCTGTTTTATAACTTGTCTGAAACCACATTTAGATATATAGGTAAAAGAAAGGAAGAGCTAAATTAAAGCATAAAAGATCCAACAGCCAGGAAAAAAATTAAAGCGTGTAAGTGGGATATACCTAAAGGGGTGTGCCTACAAACAGCATTTTGTTACTGTATGACTGTATGCTTCCTCCTCCTCACCATAGAAACATGGCCTATGGGCTTCTCAGAGCGGAACAGAGAAAAAAAAATCAGCATGGGAACCAAAGAAGGCAGGAATCCTATGTCCTTCATTAGATTCCTGTATATCTCATTCTTAGCTCCTCACTCACCACCCCACACAGAGGCATCTTCCCACAAAAGCAGATAGCAGCCCAAAGGAGACTGAGAGCCAGTTCATGGTTCCTGTGGATTCCTCTCCTACAGATGGACATGCATACAGTATTGGCCTCACCTGGCCTCACATATAGGTTTATCCAGTCTCTGTAACCCTGCCATGGCCTCCCTAACCCAGCTCCCCCCAGGGTCTCCATGACCAGCTCCCTGCAGTGGGTCTCTTGCTACGGGCTTCCATGACTCAAGCCTTCTGCAATGGACCTCTGTGACCCAGCTCCCTCAACATGGTCTGATAAGTGCTGAAGGGATGGTCATATCTGTGAGGGGCATTGGCAGCATTTCTCTTGGTTTATGAGAGGACCTACCTTTGCGCTGGTCATCAATATTATTTCCATAATTGACTCGCCCACGATTCTCCACCAAGATCCTCAGCACGGTGTAACCCTGCCAAGAATATAGTGGCCAATAATGACCGCCTGCTAGTCCAGGCATGAGGTCACTGGTGCACCTGGGACTCTGTTTGTGGCTCTCAGTTCTTCCCTATGCTCTGAGGACAGGAGAGTCCAGGCTGGTCAGAAAGCCATACTCATCTCTCTCCATCTGCAGCTTGTGGTTAAGGAATTTCCTGTCTTCCAGATCTTCCTCTTTGACTCCCACCAAACTTTCTTGGAAACAGCTTGGGCTAGCCAACACCCACCTTCCTGAGATAACAAACCTGGATCAAGGGGATAGTAATCTTCGTCGTTTTATAGTCCAAGAAGCCAACAGACACTGTGTTCACAAATACCTGCCAAAATGAGCAGAGAGGAATGCACATGATCAACAGGAGGGAGGAAGAGAGAGACCCCTCATAGGCAACAACACAAGCATCACCCTGTGCGTGTGCCTAGAAGGAGGCTTGGAAGGTATAGAGAAAAACAAATACTGTGACCACAGCTGAAAACAAAATTACACAGCTGACAAATAGGGGTAATTTTACATACTGGCAACAACCAAGCCTAAGAGCTGAGAGAATGAAGTGCATACTATAGGACCTGTTCACTAGACAGCTCCAGCAACAAGAAAAGATATTCTTACCTGCCCCCGATCATACGCAACACCGCTGAGGATACCGGATGTGGTGATGGTGGTCTCATACAGAATGTACCCAAAGGCCTGTCCATTCCCATCATTTACTGGCAGGTTCTCCATGTTGATCGGGTTTTCAGACTTGATTGGCTACACACCAAAGACACAGGGAGGCCCAAAGGCCAGGCTGCTGCCTTAACCCTCATCCTGTTACCTGGAAGCCAGAGAGTCCTGCCCCGGAGGGATATGGGGGAAGGGAGGCAGTAGGCAGGTAGAGCTCTCATCTTTCTAACTTCTCATGGCATTAAACCTATGGCTTTCCAGAGTTACAGGAATGAGGACCAGAAAGAGGGACTGCCATTAGAAAAGGGAACTGTGCAGTGTACTAGTCTCCTGAACCTGCTGTCATTTCTGCATGGCAGTATTTCTGCATCATAGTATCCCAAGTGAGCCGCCAGAGGCGACCTCCTCTTCCACAAGGGAGAATAAGGAGAAAGAACGTGAGTCTGAGGCTGGAAGAGAATGTCTCCATCATGTCCAAGTTCTTCTTTCCCCTCCTACCTGGTGTTCCAGCACCAGCTTATTCCCTTGAATCTGAGTTCTCAGGTGAGAGAACAGACCTTAGAGTCATCCAGAGAAGCTCTGTCCTTCCCAGCATCCCATCTGAAGAGTTTCTGGGCTGCCCTCCCATTGCCTGCCCTCTCTCCCTGCCCAGGGCACTCACCTCCCCCATGTATTTAAGGGCATCCCATAGTGACAAGTAGAAAGAGGGCATCACTGGCTCGTAGGACATCTTGGGAAGAAGCTCTGGTGGGGGAGGAAGAGGGGCACCTGCAACAGAGAGACAACATGGATGTTCTCAAAGGACTCAATTGTCACCACCTGCTCCAAACTCCCACCCATGAGCAAATGCAAACAAAAGCCTCTTCTCAATGTGTGCTTAGAACGTTCTAGGGGACAAGGCCTGAGAAAGGAAGGGGCTTTCTTACTCCTCCATGAGACAGCAAGGAGTGTTTGCACCTATTAAATATAAAGGTGAAACTGGGCACCTGTGGTTCATCCCTGTAATCCTAGCTGAGAGGAGCCTGAGATCTGAGGATTGCGGTTCAAAGCCAGCCTGGGCAGGAAAGTCCATGAGACTCTTAGCTCCAACTAACCACCAGAAAACCAGAAGTGGCACTGTGGCTCAAAGTGGTAGAGCACTAGCTTTGAGCAAAGAAAAATCTCAGAGACAGTGCCTAGGCCTTAAATTCAAGCCTCATAACCAACAAAGAAAGAAGGGAAGGAAAGAAGGAAGGAAGGAAGGAAGGAAGGAAGGAAGGAAGGAAGGAAGGAGGAAGGGAGGGAGGGAGGGAGGGAAGAAGGAAAGGAAGGAAAGAAAAAGCAGAAGCAGAGAAGAGAAGAGAAGAAGAAGAAGACGATGACGGAGGAGGAGGAGGAGGAGG
>NW_012267226.1:2128526-2175816 GCF_000151885.1 Dipodomys ordii
GGAAGGAAGGGTGAAGCTAGCAAGGTGCACAGTTTGATGACAATAGTCCTTCAGACTTTCCTTCTTTAGGAAATTCTTTTCTGGAAGGGGGGTGATGCAGGTTATGGAGCCAGGGGCCCTGCACCTTCTAGACAAGCACTCTATCACTGAGCCACAAAACCCCAGCAGTCTAGGACATTCTTGAACAGGGATCAGCTTCAGTTCAGGTGAGATAGAAGGGAAAACTAAGGTCCCAGAGTAAAATCAAGGGCCCAAATAGGTGCCTGGGCCCACTGTTTTTTGGTACCTGAGAAGGAGCCGAAGAAATCTCGAAGCTTGGAGTACTTTGCAGTGTAATCTCCGGCCTCCGTCAACACAGCATCGTAGTCTGCAAGACACCCATGGCCCTGTCAGGGTCATTCCTGTCCCTACAATAGTGCATGGGACAGCAAAAGGGGAGGAGGAGCTGAGGGAAGGTAGAAAATGCCTCAGCCCAGCAACTTTGAAGGCAAGCACATTTAGTATGAATCATTCTGTCAAAAGATTCTAAACTAAATACTAGAAAAGAATATAAGCCAGGCTGGTGGCTCACACCTATAATCCTAGCTACTGAGATCTAAAGATCTTGGTTTGAAGCCATCCCAGGCAGGAAACTCCATGAGACTCTTATCTCCAATAAACTACTCAGAAAAAGCTGGGAGGAGTGTTGTGGCTCAAGTGGTAGAGCCTTGAGTGAAAGAAGCTCAGGGACAGCACCCAGGCCCAGCAAAAAAGAAGAATATAAAAGCTGCCCATAACCACAGTAGCACACTAACTTCCTAGTGGTAAGTAGATACAATGAGAGTCCCCTATTCTTTGGAGATTCTCAGTCTAGGGGGAGTGGTGTGCCTCCCCTTCCTTGTTCCAGCTTCCTTCCTCCAAAGAGCTCTATCAGCAGAGTAGGAGGCTGGCTATCAGGCTGACACAAAGTGGCTGTAATCTCAGCTACTCTGGAAGTTCAAAGATGATTCAGACAAAGCCTGTACTTTTCCCAAGCACTTCATAGCCAAAACACTGAAGGTGCTAGAAGTTGTCCCTGAAGGACTCTGTTTAAAAGCCCTAGCCCTGATAGGGGTCATTGACTCAGGCCTGTAATCTTAGCTACTCAGGAAGCTGAGACCTGAAGACTGAGATTCAAAGCCAGCCCAAGAAGAAAAGTGCTCAAGATTCTATCTCCAGCTACTCAACAAAAACTAGACTGGAGGCATGGTGCAAGTAGGAGAGTACTGGCTGTGGAGAATAAAAAAGTGCACAAGGGTGCAAGGGCCTGATTTCAAGACCCAGTAAGAGTCCACCCTAAAAAGCACCCCAGCCCTGTTAATGCCAGAAGGATGAAGAAGGACTGATATGGAGGAATACTTGCCATAGCTGGTGACATCGGACTTATATTCATGAAAATGCATGGCTCCATTGATGAAGCCAAAATTGGTGCCTCCGTGGAACATGTAGAGGTTGATGGAGGAGCCGGCATCGATGATGGCAGACACTGTCTCTAAAACCTCTTCAGGATGAGGGAAGAGGAGAGGTGTGCATCAGGGGGAGGCAGACCCAAGGCAAGTCCTTGAGAATCTCTTTGGTTTTCTCACCTTCCCAACCCTCCTCAAGGTCTACTTTGTCACTCTGTCCTGCAGACTCCATTAAAATCCCAACTACAGCTGGACACCAGTAGCTCATGCCTTAGCTACTTCGGAAGCTGAGAGCTGAGGAACACAGTTCCAAGCCAGCCCAGGAAAGAAAGTCTTTGAGACTCTTACCTCCAATTAACTACCAGAAAACCGGAAGTGGCACTGTGGCTCAAAGTGGTAGAGTGCTAGCCCTGAGCACAAAGAACTCAGGGCTAGCACCCAGACCATGAGTTCAAGCCATAATCAACAATCAAAAACAAAAAAATCCTAACTACAGATTACAGAAAAAGAAAAGTGGCCTCCTGTTCTCACACTCCAGTCAAGTCTATTAACCACCAATAACCTGGACAACCTGCACCTGTGCCAACCACCCCTGCCAGCCGACATGGTGTCCAGTGGCTACCCTCACTGAAGAAAATGCCAAAAGATAAGAGATGTGTTTTTCCCAACTCCCCGTCCTCTCTTGACTAGGAAAAGAACCAATGAGGAGAAAAGAATATCAGAGGAGAAAATAGTTAACAAATTGTGTATTTTATTCATGTAAATACAAAATCACAAAATCTAACAATTACTTGTTAGATTGGAAAATACTAAAAATTAGTTTAAGCTGGGCATCAGTGGCTCATACCACCAGTAATCCTAGCTACTCAGGATGCTGAAATCTGAAGATCCTGGTTCAAAGCCAGCCCAGGCAGGAAAGTCAGTGAGACGCATATGTCCAAATAACCATCAAAAAGCCAGAACTGGAGCTGTGGCTCAAGTGGTAGAGCAGCCTTGAGCAATAAAGAGACAGTGCCCAGACTCTGAGCTCCAGACACCCAGGTTCTTACACACACATACACACACAAATATTCTGTTGAGTCTTCAGGAAATAAGTGTTCTCAATAATGGCAAGTAAAAATTGCTAGTCTTCCTGGAGATTAGTTTGGTCAATACCCACACAACACATATATGTGTGTGTGTGTGTGTGTGTGTGTGTGTGTGTGTGTGTGTGTGTGTGTGTGTGTGTGTGTGTGTGTGTGTGTGTGTGTGTGTTCAATTATTTATATATTGCATTGATGTAGCAATTTACCCCTTATCATAGGAAAATAACAGAACAGGTATGCAAAACTGGGTTTTCAAGGATACTCAATCAACTGGTAGTCACTTAAAACAAATCCTGGGAAACAGCCTAAGGGTTCATCAATGAGGGACTGAATCAATGAATGGTTGTAGGATCGGTCATCAGAACAATGGGATTCTTTGCATTCCATAAGATAGTAATGTAGGGGCTGGGAAGGTGGCTCAGTGGTAGAGCGCTTGCCTTGCATGCATGAGGCCCTGGGTTTGACTCCTCAGCACCACATAAGCAGGAAAAAAAAAGCCGGAAGTGGCACTGTGGCTCAAGTGGTAGAGTGTTAGCCTTGAGCTGAAGAGCTGAGGGACAGCGCCCAAGGCCCAGAGTTCAGGCCTACGACCTGATTTTAAAAAAAAAAAAAGACAGTAATGTAAAGTTAGGGTTCAGCCTGTGGAACACAGCAAAAGCTGTCCTGAGGGGCAAATTTATCATCCTTAGTACCCACATGAAGAAAACAGAGACAGACCAAGTAAATAATCTCATGTTGCAATTAAAACTGCTAGAAAAACTTGAAAAAATGGAACCTAAAGTTGCTAGATGGAGGCCAGATAACCAAATTAAGAGTGGAGATTAATGAGATAGAGAATAGGAAAATTATAAATAAAATTAATAAAAACAAAAGGCTGGTTTTTTGAAAAAATAAATAAAATTGATAGATAGATTAACTAAGAAAAGAAGAAAGGAAACCCAAATAACAAGAATAGGGAAGCCACAAGAAAAATCACAACAAATACCCAAGACATCCAAACAAAAAACAAAGGAGGAGGCAACAATGCTGGATAAGAAATGTACTCATTATCTTGTTCATGTAACTGTAACCCCTTTGTACAGTATTTTCACAATAAAAAACTTAATTTTTAAAAAGAACTGTTTACAAAACTTATACTCTCTAAAGAAAGAAAACCTAGCAGAAATGGATGATGCATTTTTAGAGAAATACAAGTTGCCCAAACTAATCAAAGAAAAAATAAATCAAATAAATAAGCCAATATCTTACAATGAGATACAGGAAGCAATCAGAATTCTTCCAACAAGGAAAAGCCCAGGACCAGATGGATTCACAATGGAAGTCTATAAGACCTTTAAAGAAGAACTAATACTTCTCAAGCTCTTCAGAGAAATAAAAAAAAGAAGGAGCTATCCCAAACTGATTCTACGATACTAATATCACACTCATCCCCAAAACAGGCAAAGACCCAACAAAAAAAAGAACTACAGACCAATCTCCTCGATGAACACAGATGCAAAGATCCTTAACAAAATTCTAACTAACAGAATCCAGAAACACATAAAAATAATCATACACTACAACCAAATAGTCTTCATCCCAGAGATGCAGGGGTGGTTTAACATAAATCAATAAATGTAACCTAACACAGCAACAGATCCAAGGTCAAGAACCACATGATTATCTCCATTGATGCAGAAAAGGCTTTTGATAAGATACAACATTCATTCATGTTAAAAGCTCTAGAGAAAATAGGAATGAAAGGAATATTCCTTAAAACAATAAAAGGCATATACGACAGACCAATAGCCAATATTATACTTAATGGGGGAAAACTACAACCAATTCTCCTAAAATCAGGAACAAGGCAAGGATGCCCACTGTCTCCACTCCTCTTCAATATAGTCCTGGAATCTTTAGCCAGAGCAATAAGGCAAGAAAAAGACATTAAAGGGATCCACATAGGGAAAGAAGAAGTTAAACTATCCCTTTTCATAGATGACATGATACTATACCTCCATGATCACAAAAACTCCATCCCCAAAGTCTTAGAACTTATAAACCACTTCGGCAAAGTAGCAGGATACAGAAATCAACCCACAAAAATCAGTCACATTCCTGTACCAACAATGTACAAGCAGAGAAGGAAATAAAAGAAACAACCCCATTCACAATAACCCGCCAAAAAATGAAATATTTAGGAATTAACCTAATAGATGTAAAAGATATAAAAAACTATTTAATGAAAAACTATAAAAACTTAAAGAAAGAGATTACAGAGGACACCAGGAAATGGAAAGACCTTCCATGCTCTTGGATAAACAGACAATATAGTGAAAATGGCAATACTGTCAAAATTAATATACAAATTCAATGCTATTCCTATTAAAATCCCAATGACGTACATTTCTGAAATACTGAAAACAGTCCAAAAATTCATATGGAACAACAAAAGACCTAGAATAGCCAAAACAATTCTAGGCAAAAATGACAACATGGGAGGAATCTTGATGCCAGACTTCAAACTCTACTACAGACCCATAATAACAAAGATAGCCTGGTACTGGCACAAAAACAGATCCAAAGATCAATGGAATAGAATAGAAGATCCAGAAATAAAATCACATGCTTACAGTTGGCTGATATTTGACAAAGGAGCCAAAGCCATACAGTGGAAGAAGCACAGCCTCTTCAACTACTGGTGCTGGGAAAACTGGGCAGCCACATGTAGAAAACTAAAAGTGGACCCCAGCCTGTCACCATGCACTAACATCAACTCAAAATGGATTAAAGACCTTAACATCAAATCTGAATCTCTGAAACTACTGCAGGACAGAGTAGTAGAGACACTTGAACTTATAGGCACAGGCAGGAACTTCCTGAACAGAGTCCCAGGGTCACAATAAATTGGAGAGGCTTGACAAATGGGACTACCTTAAAATAAAAAGTTTCTGCACAGCTAAAGTCATAGCAACCAAGCTAGAAAGACAACCAAATTAATTGGGGGAAAATATTTACCAGCAATATATCAGACAAGGGGTTAATATCCAGTATGTACAGGGAACTCAAGAAATTAATTCCTCCCAAACCCAACAAACCAATTACTAAATGGGCAAGGGAACTAAAGAGAGACTTAGCAGAAGAAGATATAAAAATGGCAAAGAAACACATGAGGAAATGTTCACCATCCCTGGTTGTGAAGGAAATGCAAATAAAGACAACCCTGAGATACCACCTTACCCCAGTCAGAATGGCCCATATCCTAAAGTCAGCCAATGATAAATGCTGGAGGGGATGCAGAGAAAGAGGAACCCCATTACACTGCTGGTGGGAATGCACACTTATACAACCACTTTGGAAAGCAGTTTGGAGGGTCCTCAGAAAACTAAATATTGACCTCCCCTATGACCCAGCCATACTACTCCTAGGCATCTATCCTGAACAACAGGAACCAGTATACAAGGACACATGCACCTCCATGTCCATTGCAGCACTGTTCACAATAGCCAAGATATGGAAACAACCCAGATGTCCCACCACAGATGAATGGATCCAAAAATTGTGGTATCTATACACAATGGAATATTATGCAGCCATCAGAAAGGACAAAATAATGGCATTTGCAGGGAAATGGATGGAGCTAGAAGAAATCATGTTGAGTGAGGTAAGCCAAGAGCAAAGAGACAAATGGCACATGGTCTCCCTGATAAGTGGATGTTAGATCCAAAACATAAGGTGATAGGACAAAGTTAACAAGACTTGAGAAACAAAGGACCTCCACTCACCTGGTTGAATCACTACTAAATAACCCCATGCTACTGATCACATATATGGTATATATGCACACACCAGAGGGAAACTAGGAGAAGGACACAGAACTAGAGAGAATCAGGAAAAAAAAACACAACAATGGGACCCATCAGCTGCACTGGACATTGATCAAAACGAACCAAGCAACTAAATGGCAGCAATAGGAGGGAGGAAACAAGGGAAATAGGAAATGGGAAAGAGGGAATAGCTCACCTATGCAAAAGGAAAGGAATGTACATATCACCCGATGTGGAAGAAATAACTATTGTCAAAACTCATAGAATTCATAATCTTTATAAACCACAATAGACAGTTTGCCCCATGAAAGTTAGAATGTGTTTGTGACTTCAACTAAGCATCACTATCCCATAATACTGTGAAATTTGTGAAATTATGTAATCACTGAATCACAATAAAGAAAGAGAAAGAGAGAGAGGGAGGGAGGGAAGGAAGGAGGGAGGAAGGAAGGAAGGAAGGAAGGAAGGAAGGAAGGAAGGAAGGAAGGAAAGAATTGTACAACTTGTGGGTGGGATGGGAGGGAAAAACTGGGAGACAGCAAGGGAAGGGATGACATTGTCCAAAAAGAAATGTGCTGTTTACCTGACTTATGTAATTGTAACCCTCTGTATATCACCTTTATAATAACAATTTTTAAATTAAAAAAGTTAGCGTTCAGTAGTACTGCAAGTGGTCCACATGTGCCAGTAATAACCCAGCATGTAACAGACAGCAGGATCTAGAGCTGTATTATTTCTAGTTCTATCTGCATATGCATATAGGTCTATAGCTAGAGATACCCAAGAACTGCCTTACTGTGTATATCAGAAATGTTTCTCCTAGGTTCTGACAGTCTTATTTTCCCTTTTGACTTTTCTGTATTTTCTGAATGTTTGCAATAATCTTACATAGTAATACATTTCTGTATTACAAAATATACAGAAACAATGTAGAAAAGTCCTGTGTTCACTGCAAATGTAAAGACAAATGACTGATAGCAATTGCTGACTGGTAGCACAAATGATCCAGAAGCCTTGCTACCTGAAGCTCCGTACACTAACCATCAAAGAATCTGACACTCTTTCTTCCCTCTCAGGTCAATATATATTTTGGAGGTAGGTGATGTAAGACACTCACCAGAGGAATCCAGGATATTGTGTGGGCCTCCCCATGAGTCGAACCACCCCGTCCAGTACTCTGTCACCATTTTGGGCTGAATACCCTGGTGTAAAGAACATGAAAGTCAGGCAAGCAGGCTGCCCAAATGGGGAAAAGGAATGCCCTTCCTGGAGGGGACCCCAGTCTCTCTGCTTCCCCCACCCCTTTTCTGGCCACACACCCCTTGCCTGAAGAGCCTTGGAAGTAGGGCACAGATGAGGTATTGGTGCCAAGCGTGCCCTCTAGACCTGCAGGTGAAGTTCAGAAGCAGCTACTAGAGTTGATACATAGACTGATGGCTTAACGTGGCTTCAATGGGTGTTTCCATGATGGATGTTACCATGAAGAAGATCATGTGATTTTGGTTTTTGGAGGTTGTAGGACTTGAACTCAGAACCTGGGTGCTGTCTCTGAGATTTTTTTTTGCTCAAGGCTAATACTCCACCACTTTAGCTACAGCTCCACTTCCGATTTTAGGGTGATTAACTGGAGATAAGAATCTCATGGACTTGCCTACCCAGGCTGGCTTCAAACCACAATCATCAGATCTCAGCCTCCTGAATAGCTAGGATTACAGGCATGAGCCACCAGCACCCAACTACAATTCAGTATTCTTTAGAAGTCCTTTCCTATATTGGCTAGGTTGCTCTCCAGTTCAAGCCAAGTTTTGCCTATCCTCTTCAGAAGAGTGTTCTGTCCAGGATGACCCCACATCTGAGAGGCACATCATAGATGCACACCCTTCAAGTTGCTGCTTCCCTCCATCCAGAAGCCTTAGGGGGTGGTAGAGCAGACCCACCTCAAGTTCTAGCAGAAGTAGAAGCTTACAAAATTGAACCAGAAAATTAGGATCTTAAAGCCCCATTATTCATGGTGTGGGCTGTATAGCTCCTGTCTGGGCATGGCTACTCCCCCAGGCTAGTGCTTCTATCCGCTCCAGTGCCAGGTGCTTTTCAAATGGTCACGTCATAGATCTATGAGTCAGGATTCCCATGATCCCTAGTTAACCAAAAAAAGACAGAAGCATAGAGAGGCTGGGTGGCTTGTGCGAGGCCACACTGACTGTGTATTCCATCATCTGGAATAGATGGCTGCCTGAATGGGCCATAGGTATGCCCCGGTGACCAGCTCAGCACCTCCACAGTCATCTGGTCATGGTTGATAGAACCAGTCCAACAGCTCTACTCTTGTTCTGGATACCAGAGGGATCATGCAACAGGTGAAGATGATCTAGGGGCTTTTGTACCCTTCAGGAAGCCAGGGTGAGAGGCAAAGTCCTCAGCTCTGCAGTCAGGCTATAGCTTGGTACCTATAACATCTGTTTCCTTGATAGCTCATATTAATCTCTACCTAACTTGGAGTGCACCAGGCCTCCTGTCTTGTAAATGACAAAAAAAAAGCCTTTCCATAACCAGAAAGGCCTTAGTGGTGAATGTCAGATATCTTCTAGTAAGAACAGGGAAGTTTCTCTTCTCCCTCCAGACTCTCAAGTTCATGGAGTTCTCAAATCAAGAGCTTCAAAAGAACCCCTATGTTAGAGGCAGCAAATCATATCCATAGTGCATCAACCAGTAAAGCAAAACTTCAGAGTGGTTTCAAAGCTTCTCTTCTTGCAAGCTGAAAGCCTGGGAGGACTCAGAGTCTGTCTCTCCTTTCAGAGGAACCCTGAGCACAGTGGCTTGGATGCAAGATCTCTGCACTCATGTGCTAAGAGTTCATAGCGTCCCCTGGTCCAGACTTACCTGCACGCTTAAGAGAAAGGTAGTCAGTAACTGCAGCTCGTTTTGTGACTGTAAGTTGATGGTGGCCAGCACTAAGAAGAGAAAGGAAAAGAGAGAGATAAAACAGCATCTTAAAGTCAGGAAGATTTTTTGAGTTATCTCAAATGTGCCACAATAAACCCAGCACAATAAAATCAGTCCTGACATTGTTTCCCACTTCCAATGAGAGGTTAGCTCTTTAACAGCTCTTTAACAACAGTAACGTTGTCCATCTCGAAAATCCCACCACTCAGCACAGATCTGGCAGAAGAGTCATATACTTAACATCTGTGGTAACTGGCTATAACTTTTACAGCCAGAAGATGCCCTCTGTTAACTGTTCTCTTGTATGCATCAGTCTACTTTTTACTTTGTATCCCAAGTAGCCCGTACCTGCTCATGATCTGAACAGAGACTCCTGTTTTATGTCATTATCTAGTATCATTATCTATTCCACCCCATAATTTGACCGCCGAAAACTTTTAAATATTTTATATGGTTTTCTATCAGATGTGTTAGGGTAAGTCATGGGCACAGATCTCTTGGCCTAGGCCAGCTGCTTAACTGGACTGCCAGGACCCTTGTATGCTTGCTGTCCACCACATACATGGGTCCAGGACTGATGACAGAGATTGAAGCAGCCACCCTGCAGAACCTCAGTCCCTAAGAGCAGTGGAGAAAAACAACCTCAGAGGGCCCAGAGTTCTAATAACAAGGCAGAGCAGGACTGAAAACTCAGGTTCCTTTGACATTGACCCCTTGTCCTGTGATGTCGCTGTCCTCCAGCAGTGCACCGGGTGAGGCCTGTCTGATATTAAGTAGGCAGAAATCTTTCAAGTCAATGGATGCACATGACTGAACATGGCTGAACATAAGCAGCTGTGCCCTGTCCTTCCTGACATCTAATCAAGAACAAGACAAGGGACAAACAGACAGACAGATGGTGGTAGGAACAGAAATACAAAGGAGACACTGGCAGAGGTAAAGCTCCAAGAAAACCTTGGGAAACAGATTTGCTGGCCTTGAAGAATAAAAGAAGTTTCTACCAGTCCCCAAGTCCAGCCCCACACAGGTAAAGACCTCCCACGCTGTCCCACATCCCTGTCAAGCCTCCTTCCCCACCAGCACCCATCTCCTGGCAGGCTCTATAGGCAATTAGAAAACTGTTCCTGAAGGGTATGGGTGTGGGAGGGAAGACTGAAGTAGAACGTTTCACAAGTTTCCTGAAAAGGAGGTTCCTGTAAATTCCTTACATGATTTCTACATACCTACAGAAAGATACCAAGGGCATTTTCTCTGGAAACATCTAATGCTATTTAAAGGTAGTATCTCTGCCGGTGGAGATACTGGAGGAAAACAAAGGAAGGGGTAACACTGTCCAATAGTAAGAAATGCATACATTATCTGAATTATGAAATGGTAATCCCTCTGTACAGCACCTCAATAAGAACAATAAAATGCTATCTATTTTTTAAAAATTATCAAAAATGTGCCTAAGGGTACACAGTAGGTGCTTAATGAATGGATTAGACATATTATCATCCACAAGCATTTGCTAAGAACCTACTACATTCCAGTCATCATCAGATTTAGTCTCCATCAGGAAGCAGAAAAGTACAAGACAATGACCCTGCTCTCACATGTGCAGAAAAGAGACTGAGCCAAATGCCCGTGAAAATGTTTACTTTCTTAAAAAGTATCTTAACTGAAACCCCTCTGTACATCACTTTGACAATAATTTTTTTTTAATTTTTAAGTATCTCCAGACACCAGTGTGCCAGTTCCCTCTTTAAAACAGCCAAGGCAGCCGGGCGCTGGTGACTCACACCTGTAATCCTAGCTACTCAGGAGGCTGAGATCTGAGGATCTCGGTTCAAAGCCAGCCCAGGCAGGAGAGACTGTAAGACTCCTATCTCCAATAAACCACCAGAAAACCGGAAGTGGCGCTGTAGCTCAAGTGGTAGAGCGCTAGCCTTGAGCTGAAGAGCTGAGGGACAGCGCCCAGGCCGAGTTCAAGCCCCACGACCGACAAAAATAAATAAATAAATAAATAAAACAGCCAAGGCAGCCATATCACCCCCCAGGGAAGGGATCCAATCCACATTCTCCCCACTCTCAGTGCTGAGTGGCAGCTCAGTGCTTCTGTTTAAGTTGCTCCCTTACAAGCCAGACAACTGACCACATCATCTTATCTGGAAGACGGGGCAGAACAGCTAAGGGGAAATCAGAACAAATAGAAGCAATGGGCAGAACAAAGAAAAATGCTTAAAAATAAAAAGTGAAGAGGGCAGGTGTGATGGAAAAAGCCTATAATCTCAGCTACATGGGAGACTCGGGTAAAGCAACTGCTGGCTGAGGCTAAACCAGACATAAAAAGTGCAAGACTCCCTCCAACAAATAACTAAAGTAAAAAAAAACTGGGTGCCAGTGGCTCATACCTGTAATCTTAGCTACCCAGGAGGCTGAGATCTGAGATCAAGGTTCAAAGCCAGGCCGGGCAAGAAAGTCCATGAGACTCTTATCTCCAATAAATCACCAGAAAACCAGAAGTGGTGCTGTAGCTCAATAGATAGAGCACTAGCCTTGAGCTGAAGAGCTGAGTGACAGCACCCAGACCCAGAGTTCAAGTCCCACGATCAACAAAAAAAAAGGGGGGGGGCTGAAGTGGTAGGTGCCTGTACAAAGCCCTACGTTCCATTTCCAGTACTTCCAAAATAAAAACCTATCCTGAGAGAAAGAAATGAAATGTATTTTAAGGAAAATATGATCCAGGGATTGGGGTTAGAAGATAAAAGCTGAGGAAGTCATCTAGAAAACGGAACTAAAAAGCAAAAAGAAGTGAAAAGTTGAAAAGGTTAAAGATACTAAGACTTAATATGAGAGTTGATGTACAAATAAGTCAACTGACCAAAGGACCAGGGAATTGTGGTAAAATGGTATGAGAAAAGCACAGAGTCCAAAGAAACATCTTACCACCCATGGAGAGAAGTGGGAGAGACTAGAATCTGCTTCACACCCAAGATCATCATTGTGAAATACCAAGATAAAAGGAAAATTATGAATTTGTTTAAATGGGGGAGAAGAAAGTAATCAGAAGCCAGAATGTCACTGAGCTTTGGACATGACCAGTGATGCTAGGAAATGAGAAAAACAACATCTTCAAAACTCCAGGAAGCTCAGGACCCAGCCTAGAAGGAAAGACATAGATCTCAACCTCAGGACAGAGGCTGCATGGCACTGCCAGTAGCTCAGAGAGGCATCCTCCAGACAGAGTGAAAGAACCTCACATGGAATCTAGCATGCACAGCTACTGAGAAATACAAATGTGTTGGTAAGATTTTTGTAAAAGTATTTGCAGAAAGAAAAAAAAAGAAGAAGAGAAAACAAAGAGCCAGGTACTGGGGGCACATACCTATAACCTAACGACTCAGGAAACTGAGATCTGGAGATATCAATTAGAAGCCAACCTAGACAGGAAAGTTCTGTGAGACTCTTATTTCCTATGACCCACCAAAAATCCAGAAATGGAGTTGTGGGTCAAGTGGTAGAGTGTCAGCATTGAATGAGAAAAGCTTAGGGATAGTGCCAAAGCCCTGAGTTCATGCCCAGCAATACCAGCACAAAAGGAAGAGAGGGAGGGATGGAGGGAGGGAGGGGAAACAATAGAGGAAGGAACAAGGATGTGGGTGAAGAGAGAATCAGCATGAACCAAAAATCAAAGCAGATAAAAGACTCACTGCAAATAAAAAGCAGGCTCACTGACTTGTGGGGACCCAACTCACTCATCTACTGACACCCAAAGCCAGAGACAGAATCTTAAATACATAAATGCAGAGTTCTATAAGCAGGCTATATAGAAACCGGGAAGGAAGTGCCAGAAGAAAAAGTTAGGGGCTGGGAAGTTAGCTCAGTGGTAGAGCGCTTGCCCTGCATGTCTGAGACCCTGGGTTCAATTCCTCAGCACCACATAAGCAAAAAGAAAAAAGCCGGAAGTGGCGCTGTGGCTCAAGTGGTAGAGCGCTAGCCTTGAGCTGAAGAGCTGAGGGACAGCGCCCAGGCCCAGAGTTCAGACCCGACCGGACCCAAAAAAAAAAAAAAAAAAGAAAAAGTTAGAGATGAAAGTGGCCATTTCTGGGGCATGGGATAAGGAGGCAGGTGATGTGTTTCTCCACACGTATTTTCCATTATTTTACTTTGGGCCCATGTGAGTACATGTCTTAATTAGTGTTTCTTTGTGTGTGTGTTTTTTTTTAATTAAAGGCATTATTCCAGGCAGCAGGTAGCACCAGGGTCACAAGAGGTGGGCCTGGGGGGACAAAGGGAAGGCATAGACAAAGCATCTCCCCAAGGTTTTTAATCAGCAATGTCTGAGACAATAAAACTACATGATCAAAAGAAGCCACCATCTCCAGAAGCCACAGCCTGCTCAGGACAAGACAGCAGACCGTCAGTACCAGTCACGGGGAGGCAGTGCCACCTTGTGGAAACATCAGGAATCACTATGCGAGGCAGGGACCAGCCCTTTGCTCATTCTACTGGGAACAAGAGCCTTCTCCTCCCCATTCACCTAACAGTCACTCACTCCCTGAGCCAACCACAAGCCTGGTGCTACTGGATGTGTGTGGAGATAAAAGTCCCTGTCTACAAGCAGGTCAGTCTTTGGGAGTAAATGCTAAAGAAACAAAAGAGCAGAGAATATGCTAGGCAGGGACCATCTTGGCAGGAGCCACAGAAGAGCTAGCTCTGCTGCAATTGACAGGAAGGTACTGCAACTTCAGACCTCTGTCCTTGGGGAGCTCAAAGCTTGCCAAGTCTGACAAGCAAACAAATGGCTTCAAAGCTTAGAAGGCAAAACAGGGCAGAGAAGAGCTGGAGAGCCTAGAGTGCAGGATGCAATTTTAGACAGGTGCTCAGAGAAAGCATCACTGTAAAGATGACCTGCAAGGACAGCCATATAGCTCTGTGCAATGAGTGCAAAGTTCCCCAGGCAGCAGTGCTCCGTAGATTTAGGAACAGCCAGGAATCCAGGGAGGGCAGGAGGGAGGGAGGGAGGGAGGCAAGGAGGGAAGGAGGGAGGTGTTAGAGGAATGCATGAGGAAAAAAAGATGCTAGTTAAATGATACTACAAAACACAAGGGCACCACAACAGCAACAGGGGTGGGGAGTATATTTCGGTTTGGTTGAATTTTCATTAGAAAGCTAATGATAAAAGGAACAATAGCTGTGTGCCAGGAGCACAGGGGCTGAAAGTGACCACAAGGTTTGGACTGTGTCATTGAAGGGAAATGGACCTGCAGTTTGCTGATAAGAGGAAGCCCAAAGCTGGGTAGCATCAGCAGAGAGCTGGCAGTGCCCTGCATGGTCAATAGGACAGGGAGCAGGAACAGCTGACCAACTGAGCTCTTTAGAAGCCCTTTTGTAATTCATTTGCTAAAAGAAGAAGGAGGAGGAGAAAGAAAGAAAGAAAGAAAGAAAGAAAGAAAGAAAGAAAGAAAGAAAGAAAGAAAGAAAGAAAGAAAGAAAGAAAGAAAAAAGAAAGAAAGGAAGGAAGGAAGGAAGGAAGGAAGGAAGGAAGGAGAGCGAGAAAGAAAGAGGAAGGAAGGAAGGAAGGGGTAATGGAGGGTGGCATAAGCCATCTGATCCATGCAGCCCAGAGCTCCTAGCCAGGTACCCTGCACATAGGAAATAACAGAGAGCAGGGAAACTCCTGCTTGTGTCTCAGGCCTGCCTGGCGGACATGCACAGTGGGGCCACCCACACAGCCTCCTGGTAGTTACCTCCCTGGACCACTCCCTTCATCAAGCCATCCTTGTTGTCTGAAGTGAAGAGCAGCTCTATGATACCACGGTTCTCCAAGGCCTGGGAGGTAAGGGGGGGGGGTGAGAATCAAAGAAAAGTTAAAGTCTGTCCTCATTTTTTCCAAGTTTTTACAACAGCATGCTCTGCAACTGGGGCAGCCTGAAGAACAAGAGGGAGAATCTAGCTAAAACATTTCTCTTGCACCTGGTCTGCAGCCACCCATCCTCAGCAAAGCTCGGTAAAGCTCTAGCTCTTTCCTCTTCAGCAGAGCACAGAGCTGATAAGCCAGTTATAGTTCCTAGCCAGGCCTACAACAGGCTGGCTCAGGAAGAAGCTGCCATATTGTCACCTGAAAAATACCTGCTGAGGTGGCTCAGTGGTAGAGCACTTGTCTTGCATGCACAAGGCCCTGGGTTCTATTCCTCAGCACCACATAAGCAGAAAAAGCCGGAAGTGGCACTGTGGCTTAAGTGGTAGAGCACTATAGCCTTGAGCTGGAGAGCTGAGGGACAGCACCCAGGCCCAGAGTTCAGGCCCCACAACTGACAAAAGAAAATACCTGCTGAGCTTCAGTGAGTGTATCAGGCATCCAAGACACCATCACAGCCTCCTGTCTACCCTACGCTGAGCCAGTGAGGGCTTGGTCTTGGGCAGGGCCATAACATGGTCTTGATGCACTGCCCGTGGCAGCAGTGCAGAAGTTCTCGGGAAGCGGCACACTTTCACACAATGTTATCACTCAGAATAACCACTGATAACTTCACAGCATCAACTATAGTGTTAAGCACTCAAAGATTCTCCTTATTTCATCTTCCCAATCCAGGTATTTCATTCCCCATAGATCACAGAAATAATAAGAGAGTTTGGGCAGAACTCAGAATCTGTCCACCTGCAAAGATGCCCCCTGAAGCTTTGAGCTTCTTAAGCTCAGGTATCCCTACAAAGGTGATTTCCCAAAAACTGTCCCTACAGATATTATGACAAGGTTGTTTATTTCAATTTAGTTCTTGTGGAAATAGGGGAGGCAGAGATCATCTGGTAGGTGCATACATGTGTCAAATCCCGAGTGCCAGTAAGGACAGAGCAGTCAATGCTGTAATTCTTGGGGATGACAGAGGTTAGAGAATGTACTCTCCTACAGAGGTGAGATCTTTATCAAAGCCCTGGACTGCTTCAATAGTCATTCACTGACATATAACATTTACTTAGGTTCCCACCATATTTGCATCTGCTTAACTTTTCACTCTGTGTGAGACAATTACTGTTTCCTGAGTGCCTGCCAAGCACAGTTAGGGGCTCTGTGTCTTATTTCACACTCCCTCCTAACAGTCTTTAAAAAGGCATTCTTGCCAGGCACTGGTGGTTCACACCTATAACCCTAGCTACTCAGAAGGCTGAGATCTGAGGATCTGGTTCAAAGCCAGCCCAGTCAGGAAAGTCTATGAGACCCTTATCTCTAATACATCACTCAGAAAACTGGAAGTGGCACTGTGGCTCAATTGGTAGAGTGCTCACCTTGAGCGGAAAAGGTGAGGGACAGTGCCCAGGCCCAGAGTTCAAGACCCACGACTGGCAAAAAAAAAAGAGGGGGCATTCTTTTCTCCATTCTGTACACTATGAAACAAAGGCTCAGAAAGGTGAGGGGACCTGCCCAAGGCCACTCAATGCTCTGCCCAAGGCCACTCAATGCTGATGGGGTCCACATTTTTGCTCCCTCCTGCCTTCAGGCAGTTCAGCAGGGGTGCTCCCAGAAGCTTCAGGATGGCAGGGCTGATTGCTGGATACGAAAGAAGTATGGCAGAGAAGATGTTCCCCAAGGAGCTATTCTCTTCATCTGCTGCTTGAGTCCTCCACTACAGCTGCATCATTAAGTAAACAACCTCTGAAGAGCCCTAGGGCCCCAGAAATAATCTGCAGTGGGAACTAGGCATAGCAGGAGAAACCCACAAATCCTAAGCCTACAGTTAAGTTTTTCTAGGTACAGTCAAGGATGAAGAGGAAGCTAGATATGAGTGCTATCCAGGCTACTTGCCTCTTTCCAGCGTGAGGAATGCCTCCCTGCCCAGACACAGCCTGTACTCTCCCCTGAGAGCTTTCTACAGGTCAGAAGGAGGCAGGGCCAGCAGGCAGCCAATCAGAGTGCTTGAGTCTGGTCTGCAATCTACAAGAATGGAAGTAACCTCCAATGGAAAAGAAGTCTGTGTGTGACAGCAGGAGGTGATTCCCTGGCCATCAAGGGCCAAAGACAACTAATGGATTGAATGAGAAAGATTCACAGCAGCATTTTAATATTCCTTAATTCACACCATGGCCAAACCAAATAATAATTCTATCAAAGTCATTTATTTGCACCTACTATATACTTGCGACAGTACTGAGGGCCACATGACCTCCCACAATATAATTCAGAAAAGCAGATACTCTTTTTAGTTCCATTTTTTGTAGAGGACAAGAAAAGAGGCTTAGGGAAAATAATCAAGGCATCTGTTTAAAGTCTTAAGCTGTCAAGTGAAAGAAAGCACATGTGAATGTTAAACTTGGTTGTGTCAGTCTAGCCCTGCTGCCCTCTGATGTACCATGTATTAGATCAGTAGTTCTTAAGCTTGGGCACACATTGCAATTAGAGCTCTGAGTACTGGCTCAGAGATTCTCACAATCACTGTAGTCACTGGCGGGAGCATAGGATGCTGTGCAGCCACTTTGGGAATCATGAGAGGAGGAAGACTTTTTAAGACAGCTTCATCCACTCCTTTATTCTCAGCCCTTACTACACCCCAGATTAAACTCAGTTCCTAAGTGGTAAATAAGAGGCAAACCTATGAGAATAACATGATGGAGAAAAACTTGTAACAATGGAGAAAAACTAATTAAAAAATAATGTTAGGAAACATGCCATAGAAAGTATTATAAGCTGTGACATGTGGGTCTAAGAGGAAGGAATGTGAAGTAGTGGGCTGGGCTCACACTCACCTTCTTGATGTAAGGCATGTAGGCAGGGTCTTTGTTATAAGAACCATATTCATTCTCCACTTGCACAGCAATGATGGGTCCTCCGTGCTTGTACTGAGGAAGATATGAACAATCAGAAGTTGAGTTAGTAGTGGGCAACATGCGGTCTAAATTTATCTCAGTTAGTGACATCATATGGTCACAAATTACTAGCACCATATCTCACATGAAAAGCAGAGTCTCAAAAGGTTTCAGAGCAACATCATCAAGATAGTGGAGCAGGGTGCATCAGACCTGTGCCTCCCATAGAAACATCATATGAACAAACCTCAGACTGAAGAGTTAACTTTATGGAAACTTGAGAAACAAGCCAAAGATCTAATCACACCACAGACCACCCAATCCAGAAACCACCATATGTGAGATAGTAGGGAGTTCTGTGATGTTTTTACTCCTTTGCTCTCAATTCTCATCAGTGTGGCACAATAAGGTTGGGAGAAAGTGTCTCAGATTCCCAGGATGGAAGATGCAAAATGCAACCAGTAGACTGGTTTCTGTCTCATCTGACTTGTAGCTCAGATAAGAAACAACAGGAGACTTGAGGCAGAAGGCAGTATCAGATGCTACAGTATGTGAAAAATGCAGAAAACTACAAACTTGTGAATGCCTGGGAAAAGGAATTATGGACCAAAGAATATGACAAAATGGCCAGTAAGAAGTAGTCCTGAGACAAGCCATAGGACAGGGAGGGAAGCACACACATAGGTGCATGTAATTTAAATGCCTAGAGAGTATCTGAGATATTACATCTTTACCCTGGTATGATCTCCAGGTTCAGAAGCTCATTAATTAGTGAAGTCTTTCCTGCCAGTCTGCAAAGACTGAGGGAGATCATTGTGTTCTCAAATGTCCAAAATTCAGCAAAAACAAAACATTCAAAAAATAGGCAAATATGGCTTATTGAAATCTCCAGAAATGTTTAAACACACATACAAATACACTTCACCCTTAAATAAACCAAGACTTCACAACAATTGTCCAAAGTTCAAGGAGCTGGAGAAAAAGCAAAGAGCCAGACCAAAAATGAAAAAGATACATGAACAAAATGAGGTTATAAGCAAAGGGAAACTAATTTTTAATAAAATGGGAAGTCTGGGGCTGAAAAGTTGAATATCTAAAGAAAAAATGTATTAGAAAAATTTAACAGCAGATTCATACAGCCAGAATGAAGAATAAGTGAACTTGAAAACACATCATTTGAAATTATCTAGCCAGAGGAGATAAAAGAAAAATCAATGAACCCAAAATTCATCGAACCCAAGGTGCTTATACACAATTAATCAGACCAATATACTCATTCTGGGGATTCCCAAAAGAGATCAAAGATGTAGAGAGATTATTGGGTAATGGCTAATCTGGTGTACACTCTTGTAATCCTAGCACTTGAGAGGCTGATGCAGGAGGACTGCTAGTTCAAGGCCCAGACTATATAGCAAGACTATCTAAAAATAAAATTAAAAAAGTAAAATAGGTGTCAGTGGCTCACACCTATAATCCTAACTATTCAGGAGGATGAGATCTCAAAGCCAGCCCAGACAGGAAAGACTGTGAGACTCTTATCTCCACTAAACTACCAAAAAAAAGCCAGAAGTAGAACTGGGGCTCAAGTGGTAGAGTGATACTGAACCCAGGCCCTGAGTTCAAGCCCCAAGACAGACACACACACACACAAAGTAAAATAATGGCTGAAAGTATTTCCAATTTGGGAAAAGACATCAATATTCAAAATTCCGAAGCTCAAAAAACTCCACATATAATATTCTAGACAGCTACAGAGAAACATGTTATATACTCAAACTGTTAAAATACAAAGAAATACTTAAAAGTAGAAGTGCCTTCTCATTTACCCAGACGATCACAAACAAGGCTATACTAAAGCTACCAGCACAACTATGTTTATCACAGCATTATTTACCATAGCTAAGATATGGATCCAACCCAGATGCCCCTCAGTAGATGAATGGATCTAGAAACTGTGATATATACATATATATATATGTATATATATATATATATGTGTGTGTGTGTGTTTGTGTGTGTGTGTGTATGACATACACACACGCACACACACACACACACACAATGGAATTCTATGCTTCCATCAGAAAGAATGGCATCACCCCATTTGTTAAGAAATGCAAAGACTTGGAAAAAATATAATTTTTAATTTTTTAAGTGAAGTAAGCCAGGCCCAAAGAAACATAGGTCCAATGGTTTCCATTATCTACAATAACTAGTATATGTCTAGGACAAGCAGAAAAGGTCAAAAGTTATGTACATATGACCATATGTACATATAAGATGATGTTAAGTGAAATTAACCCCAATACAGGGGTTCTTTACTTTCTTGCTATTGTTTTTAACATATTTGTAATGTACTATGTAATTTTTTTTGTTTCTTTGCTATGTTCCTCCCCCACGGTATAACCCCTGTTTTCACTGTACTTGATTCCGGTGCCCTGCATCTTGTATATACACTTTTCTAATTTGGGGAGGGGAAGGGAAAAAACAAAATGCTTAAATAGGGATACAGGTTGACTCGTAACAATAAGATGTACAAGACACTATGTTGAAAACGAACTTTACAACTTGTGGGGGGAAGGGAGGGAGGAGTTGTGGAGGTGGGAGGGAAGGGCTGGTAGGGGAAAGATGAAGCAGGAAGAAACAATGCTCAATAGGAAATGTGCTCATTACCTTTCTCATGTAACTGTAACCTCTCTGTACACTATTTTTACAATTAAAAAACATTTTTAAAAAAAGGAAAAAGTACCTTCTCCTATAGGAAGGATCTTTGCAGCCTGAAGAAGGCAAGGAAACAATATATGAAGAGTACTGAAGAAAAAAAAGTCAACTGAGAATTCTGTATCTAACAAAACTGTCATTCAAAACTTACAAAGAAATTAAGACATTCCCAAAGAAAAGCAAAGGCAATTTATTACCACTGAACTTGCTCTGCAATTGTATTTCAAGCCGAAATAAAAGGATGATAGATAGTAACCTGAAGCCATATAAAATACTGTTCTCCAGTGAAGACAAATTGTGGGGGAGGGGGGAGGCTGCGAAGGGATGTGAAGGGTAAACAAAAGGAGGAGGCTGCAATGCTTGGTAAGAAATGTATGCATTATCCTGCCCATGTAATTGTAACCCCTCTGTACAGTATCTTCACAAATAAAATAAAAGAAAAGAAAAAATATACAAAACAGTATTATTAATAGTTTAGTTTACAATGACACTTATTACTGTAATATTTTAAAGACATAAAAGAATCTGGTACATTATATACAAAGGTGTAATTTGACACCAATAAAGTGGGGAACCAAACTAAAAGGGAAGATTTTGTTTAGTTTTGTTTTGTTTATGTGCCAGAACTTGGGCTCAGACTAGGTCTTCACACTCTCACTTAGCTTTTTGCTCAAAGCTCACACTCTAATACTTGAGCCACAGCTCTACCTCCAGTGTTTTGCTCATTAACTGGAGCTAAGAATCTCTAGGATTTGTCTGTCTGGGCTGACTCAGAACCACAATCTTCAGATCTCAGCCTTCTGAATAGCTCAAATTACAGGTGTGAGCCACTGGCACCTGGTTTAGGAGTAGAGTTTTGTATGCAATAAACATCAATTTTATGTTGATTTAAGACAGGGTGTCACAACTTTAGAACATTTTATTTATTATCATTGGAATCATAATAATACATAAAATTAAATTTTAAAATTACCATAAAAGTGTCACTATAAAAAATAATCAACTAGATATATAGGAAGTTCGTAATGGTCAAAATATGAGAGAAAAAGCTGAAAGATATAGAAAATAAACACAATGAGAAGCATGTTCCTTATCAGTAATTACTTTCAATGTAAATGAAGTCGACTCCTCAATCAAAAGACATACATTAGCAGAATGGGAAAAAAGGAAAATAATATCCAACTAGATGAAGTCTATAGAACGCTCTTGGCAGAGCCAAAAATATTTACATACACATAGACTGAAAGTGACAAGACAGAAAAATATTCAACACAATTAATAACCAGAAGAGAGTTGAAGTAACCTTACTAATAGCAAACAAAATAGAATGTAGGTCAAAAACTTTTACAAGAAATAAGGATATTATATAATATATATAACATTATATGTATAAATCATGTATATAATATATAATGAAAAATATAAATATAAACATACAAAATATATAATGTAAACTATTATGAAATTATATAATTACATATTTGTATGTATCTAATAGATTATAAACTATGTATTATGTTATATAATTGTATATTATAATTAATTCCATATTATGTTATAATTATATCTTATACTTACATAATTATATACTATAATTTTATGCTATACATTACGTATATATTTTATTATACATAATTATAAAAGAGTCAATTCACCAAAAATATATAACAATTTTAAATATAGATGTACCAAACATTAGGGCTCCAATCTATGTGAACCAAGCACTAATAGGACTGAAGCTCTACAATAATAGCAGCAGACTCAGCATTTCACTATTAATAATGGAAGAACAAGCCAACATAAAATCAATAAAAAGAAAGACGATTTAGACAACACTACAGACCAGTTGACTCTAAAAGCTATATATATATATATAAAACACTACACCCAATCCAGCCTGTGGCTCATGCCTATAATCCTAGCTACCCTGGAGGCTGAGATCTGAGGATTGCAGTTCAAAGCCAGCCCAGCAGGAAAGTCCATGAGACTCTTATCTCCAATTAACCACCAGAAAACCAGAAGTAGCTGAAGTGGTAGAACTCAAGTGGTATCTTGAGCTGAAGAGCTCAGGGACAGCTCCCAGGCCCAGAGTTCAAGCCCCACAAAAAAAAAAAAAAATTACAGGCTAGGAAGTTGGCTCAGTGGTAGAGTGCTTGTCTCCCAAGCATGTGGCCCTGGATTCAATTCCTCAGCACCACATAAGCAGGAAAAAAACTGAAGTGGTGCTGTGGCTCAAGTGGTAGAGCACTAGCCTTGAGCTGAAGAGATGAGGGACAGCATCCAGGCCCAGAGTTCAGGCCCCACGACTGTAAAAACAAAAACAAAAACTACACCCTTGAGAGCACAATACACATTTTTTTTCTGGGCACATGGAACATTCTCCAATATTAGGCCACAAAATAAATTATAAAATTTTATAAGACCAAAATCATACAAAAATACCTTTCCAGTAACAATGGAATGAAGTAGGAACCATTAAACAACAAAAGAAAATGGGACAAACCACAAAAACATAGAAATTTAAACAACAATCTCTTAATCTACAGCTCATGAAGAAATCACAAAGGAATTAGAAAATAAGAATGAGACAAATAAGAATAAAAACAAACTATGAGATACCATTAAAGTGCTAAGAAAATGCTTGTCACTGTATTTGATTTTGGTGTCCTGCATCTTGTTTAGACATTTTTCTAATTTGAGGAAAAGAAGAAAAATAACAAAATGCTGAAATAAGGTTACAGGATGATCCACTGTAACAATGAGATGTACAAGACACTATGTTGAAAATGAACTTTACAACTTTGCAGGGGGTGGGGGGAGGAGTTGGGGAGGTGGTGTGGAAAGGGATGGTAGGGGAAAAACAAAGGAGGGGGTAACAAGGCTCCATAGGAAATGGACTCATTACCTTGCTCATGTAACTGTAACCCCTCTGTATAGTATCTTTACAATAAAAATATTTTAAAAAGAAGTGTAAACACTTTTAAAAGAGCAGGTCTCAAATCAACAACCTAACTTTATACCTTCAAAAACTAGAAAAAGGAAAAAACTAAATTAACGTTACAGAAGGAATTAGAACAGAGATTTATTTTAAGAACAAATTAAGAATATTTGACAAATCTAAGATCTGAGTCTTTGAAAAGAACTACAAAAATGACAAAAAAAACCTTTAGCTAACCTGACTACTGAAATCAAGAGGAGAAGACAGGGAAAATGCAGACAAGAATACAGTGTATATCCTACAAAATTAAGAAGAGTGAGAATGAGGGAAAGGGTAACAAGTTCAACAAGAAATGTACTCATTACCTTATATATGTAACTGTAACCCCTCTGTACATCACCTAGACAATAAAATTAAATTTAAACAAGAGGACGAGTGAGGGAAGGGGTAGGTAGGGGAGTGATGGTTGAGAATGTTCAAAAGAGTGACATTGATGGAGACACACTGTATTCATCAACTGCTTTGTTAAATGGCAATTCCTTTGTACACCTACTTAAAGATAACTTTAAAAAAATAAACTAGAGAGAAAACCTAACTAACCAATACCAAACAGGAAGAAATTACTGCTGGTTTTACAGACATAATAAGGTTTATGAGTTTGAATAACTTATACAAACAAATTGAATAACCATAGACAAAACAGATTAATTCCTAGAAATATGATGTACCAAGACTTAAGTCATGAAGAAAAAGAAATCTAATAGACCTAAAACTAATAAAAAGGCTGAATCAGTCATCAAAAATCTCCAAAGAGAAACTCAGCACCAGATGTTTCATGAATAAATTTTGCCATATACATGCATATTTTTAAAACAAGGTCTCACTACATATGTAGTTCAGACTGCCTTCAATCCTCCTCCTTCAGCCTCCCAAATGCTGGAATTGCTGATATACATAATCATATCTGCTTCTCAATCAATTACTTAAAGAAGAACTAACTCTGATTCTTCTTAAATTCTCCTACAAGTGAAGAAAAACATTTCTTTTCTTATTCTTTACCAAACCAGGAAAAGAGGAAAAAAAGAACTACAAAAAAATAAAACTAGAGACAAATTATCTATGATGAATACTGATGCAAAAATCCTCAACAAAATACTAGAAATTTGAATTTGACAATATTTGCAAAGGATTATACACCTTGAATAAATGGGATTCCTAGAATGCAAGGTTGGTTCTATATTCAAAAAAAATCAATGTGATAAACTGCATTTTTTAATTAAGGGGAAAAGGTATGATTTCAATTGATAAAGAAAAGACAAAGGGTAGCTCAAGTTTTCTGCATCAGTTGACTGATATACAAGAATCCACTCTACTTCTATAGACTACTAATAAACAATTCCAAAAGGAATAAAATAAAAATAAATTTAATCAAGAAAATGAAATGGCTAGACACTGGAAATGACAAAATGATGTTAAAAGAAAGTAAAGAAGATACCAATAAAGTTAAGACATCTGGTGTTTATGGATTTGGAAGATTCAATGTTGTCAATACTACCCAACCTAACTTTACAGAGTCAATGGAATTTCTATAAACATTTCTTCAAAGATAATAAACAGCCATAAGCACAGAAAAAGATGTCCAATTCCACAACTCATGCCTAGAGAAATACAAATCAAAAACACAAAGGGATGCCACTTTATATCCATTCAGATGGTTCTTACCAAATGAACAGAAAATAGCAAGCATCAGCAAAGATATGGAGAAATGGAAACTCGCGTATATTGCTGAGGAGAATACAAATGGTGCAACTTCTATACAAAATAGTATAACCATTACTCAGGAAAAAAATACACACACCTACATATAGATGCACACACACACACACACACACACACACACACACATATAACTTTTATAATTTGTTCCTGCAATTTCAGCTCTATTTGTAAACCCAGAAGTGAAGTAGGGATTCAAACAGGTATTTATACACCACATCTCTAACAGATTATTCACAGGCACCAAATGCAGAAACAATCCAAAGGTCCATCAGTGGAGCAGTGAATAAACAGAAAGTAGTGCATACATATACCAGAATATTAGTCAGCCTAAAAAGAAAAGAAATTCAAGCCAGGCGCTCACATCTGGCTCATATGTCTGGCTCATTCTTACTCAGGATGCTGAGATCTGAGGATTGTGGTTCAAAACTCTTATCTCCAATTACCTAACAAAAACAGCCAGAAGTGGAGCTGTGGCTCAAGTGATATACCCTGAGCAAAAAGAAGCTGAGGTACAGTGCCCAAGCCCTCAGTTCAAACCCCCGGCCTATCACCAAAAAGAAAAGAAAATTCTAACACATGCTGCACCATGGATGAACCTTAAAAACATTGTGCCGGGCTGAGAAGGTGGCTCAGCGGTAGAGCACTTGCCTTGCGTGCATGAGGCCCTGGGTTCAATTCCTCAGCACCACATAAGCAAAAAGAAAAAAACCGGAAGTGGCGCTGTAGCTCAAGTGGTAGAGTGCTCGCTTTGAGCTGAAGAGCTGAGGGACAGCGCCCAGGCCCAGAGTTCAAGCCCCATGACCCACAAAGAAAAAAAAAAAAGAGTCTCATGGACTTTCCTGCTGGGCTGGCTTCAAACTCTGATTCTCAGAACCTAACCTGAGTACTTAGGATTACAGGCATGAGCCACTGGCACCTGGCTATGAGAAGTTTGGTACTAGAGTAGTTCTGTACTGATAGCTTGCTTCTTTAATAATTAGATCTGCCAATTTTAGAAAATAAAGGCACCCAGTTACATTTAAATTTATAATGAATAATTTTTAGTGTAAGTAGGGCTAATATAATATTTGGAGTACAGTTATAACTAAAAGTTATTCCCCACTTATCTGAAATTCAAATTTAACTGGCTATCCTTTGTTTTATCTGGCAGTAGTTCACTTTGGTTTATGTGTGCTATGAGGGTTCCAAACAATTAACTCAAGAGCAATTTTTCATTGATGTACAATTTTTATTGATGTGCTAATTTTTACATAAGTAACTAGATTAATTATTCTAATTCCTGCTTTTGTTGCTTCCAATTATTACATAACATACTGAGATACTTTCTCCCATTTATTTTAACATTCATTTGGGGTTGGTTTTGGTTTCATTTTGTTTTGTTTTTTGTGTTTTTTTTGGTGGGGGGTGAGTTTTGGTTCTGGTGCTGGGGCTTGAACTAGGGATCAGAGCACTCCTCCTTAGCATTTTCACTCAAGGCTGGAACTCTATTACTTGAGCCATATCTGCACTTCTATATTTTCACAGACTTTTCTGCTTGGGCTGGCTTTGAACCCATCAGATTGCAGCAAATGGGTATTATGCAGCATCTATTAGTCACAGAGAGAAGTACCTTAAAAATCATTACAAAGCTTCTATTGTCCTCTCCGTGGCCTGTTGGTCTATGCTCTGCTCTGCGCAGAATCAAACCACTAAACTACTGAGACAGTGGTAAATGAATGTTTTCAGTTATCAAGATTCCTATCCACTTATCTCCAGTGGGAGCTCTGGGACCACATGGAGCAATGTGAGTGCGCTATCTGCCCTTTTAGCACTGGCTGAGATCACACTGAAATGCATAGCTCTTTGAAGCAGCAACTGCTATAAGCTTGCCCAATTCTAACTCTAAATCTCAGGCAGTAAGGAAGAGTATATTCCCGTGTTGAAAAGAACTACATGGCTCTTATCTGAGCGTTAACCTAGGCAAGGTTAGGATACCTTCTACCTAGAAGAAGACAAATGAAGATCAAAAAGTCCTTTGCTGTTACCTGGAGTGGGACTACCCTGGACATCAGGTGATCAAAGTAGAGGTCTACTGCTTCTGTGAAGCCCTTGTAAGTTGTTCTCAGCTTCATGCTAGGATCTTGGAGTAGCCAGCTTGAAGATAAAAGGAAGAAAGGGGGGCATTAGCATCCGGGTCTTTGGGTTGACCTCAGGCCAGGTAACAGCACATGGAGAAGGAAGCAACTTCATAAAATTGTAGCATGAGACTGGAGACCAGTCCCAAGTCCAGAAACAAGGCAACTGATTCGGAAATGAGAATGCCACAGTGCCAGCCCACAATGTCTGTTTCCTAACCCACAGAATTCAGCCCTAGCAAGTCCATTACCAGCTTCCTGGCTACAGGCTCTATTACTGTCAGGCAGTGGGAAACGCTTTGCCCTGGACTCAAGGCCCATTTCTCACTCATTTATAATGTAATCCCTTCACAAAAAGGTGATGCCAAGCTGGGTGAGAAGATTCATCTAAAAAAATCCAGCACTCAGGAATCAGAGGCAGGAGAAAAACAAGTCTGAAGCCAGTCTGGGTTTTACCATACAGTCTAGTCTCTCTGTGTCAAAAAGAAAAACAAAAAGAAATAAAAAACAAAGCCAAACACTGGTGGCTCACATCTGTAATCCTAGCTACTTAAGAGGCTGAGATCTGAGGATTATGGTTCAAAGCCAGCCCAAGCAGGAAAGTGTATGTGACTCTTATCTCCACTTAACCACACACAAAAACAAAAACAGAAAACAGAAGTGGAGCTGTGGCTCAAGTGGTAGAGGACTAGACTTGAGGAAAAAGGAAGAAAAGAAAAGGTTACTGACAGTGCCTAGACTGAGATCAAGCCCCAGGACTAGAAAAATAAAAATAAAAAATGGGTAGGAATCACTGGAACTGGACTAGAAAAGACCCAAACACATCCTTCCCAAGTTACTCAGAAAAATGAACCTGACCCAGAGACTGACTGGCTGGCTGGGGGACTTACTTGCAGGAGCAGCCCTGGGCCTTCAAAACTCTGCCTACAAATAGCCACAGGAGAGCCTGGGAAAGTCTCTCCCCACTCTATGGTGTGAGTACCAATTCTCAGAGGAACACAGCATCATAGAATAGTTCCAAAGCTGGAAGTTGAGACCTTCTTTCTCTGGTGAAGCTGTGAGAAAAAAAGCCTCTGCACCTTCTGCCTGATTTGGAAGCCCAGAACATGGTCAGTATACGTGGTACACAACGGAAAGGGAGGCAGGGTCTACCTGGCTTTCACAAGGAAGGAGGCATCATACAGGCCTAGAGCTCCTCCTGGGGTCTAAGCCCAGTGGGCCCCTCATGAATTGGCAGGTGCCCCCTGCAGGGAAATCTCAGAGAAAAGTCGCTGCTGCTTCTAAGTTAAGAATGTTAAACCCTGTTGTCCTCTGGTGCCCTGCTCCAGCTGAGCCCCTAGGAAAAAGCTGACCAGGTGCAGATTTCTAATCCCCAGGGAGGGGGCAGACACTCTGGCTGTGTTCTCAGCCAGCTCAGAGGCCTGATCCTGGATACTGAGAGATGGAGAGAGAAGGCTCTCCTTAGGGAAGAGTGAGTAGAGCTGGAAACAGAGAGGAAACGAGGCCAGGGCTCAGTGTTTGTGTTGTGCAGAGACAGTTTCCTGGGAGACCTTGGGGCCAACAGGCTCAGTCTTCTTTCCTCCTGGGGCAGCAAGGAATGAGGAGGCTGGGACTAACACTGGGGACAGAGTGAGGTTAGAGAGCTTATACCGTTAAGGAGAGAATCTTTTTACTGAAAGTAAAGGCAGTAACAAGATGAATGGTCCTAACTGACTGATTCCTGCCCAGGTTGTTACTGCAACCCAGAGCACTCAGCATAAGAGACTCACTTAGGAAGATCAGACATTAGGAAATTGGAAGAAAACAGTAACAAGAGCTTCTCTTTTACTTTCCCAGTACTAGGACTTTTAATAAATGAGTGGTAATATCCCTAAGAAACAGACAGGGACAAGTTTGATTTTTCCCATTTTGTAACAGGCTGCTAAGATCCAGAGGGGATCAATGACTTGCCTGGGGTCCCAACTCCAGAATTGGGCCCAGAAGGACAAAGTGTTTCAGAATGATCAGCCTTCTGTGTTGTTGATAAAAAATAACCAATGAGATTGTGCATGGGCAGTTACTGGTATCATTCAAAATGGCCCCTCCTGGGAGTTACTTATTCTGGAAAGTAAGCTCAGCACAGAATGGAAACTGTACCTCAAAACAGAAACTAAAGCAACATCTCTGAATATTCTGCACTAGCATTGAGACACTTCAAGTTACTTTGCAGCCCCTTAGCCCCGCTTACCTGGGCAAGCCCCCGAGGTCGATCTCACTGCAGATGTAGGGGCCTGGTCGCAGAATCACCCACAGCCCAATCTCTGCAGCCATCAAGATAAAAGCCCTGAGGAGGGAAACCAAGTCAAGTCCCCTCCAGATGGTCCAAGAGGAGAGATAGTGTAGGAGGAACCCACAGCTATTACAGGCTCCTTTCTTTCCCAACCAGGGAAACTGGAGGAAGGAGGCACTAGAGTGCCACCAGGTTGGAGCCCAGAGACTCTGGGAAGTGGTTTGTACTGATCCCAACACAGTGAGCAAATGACATCAGACAGGGTACAGAATAGATGTCTTCTGACCCAGAAGCAGCCCCCCACCCAGCCCAAATGGCTAAAGTGCACTACAGAGCTGGGCAACACCTGGGGTCTTGGGTTCACTGAGCTTTACTGGAGAGCAGGTAGCAGAGGATGCAGACTCAAGTCCCCAGGTGACAAATAGGTCATGGCTCAGAAGCATCCAGGGCTTGGAGGCAGAGCCTCTCAGCATCCTGAGAACAAGGCACCAACCCCAGTCCTTCCAGTTCTCAGCTGGGACATGTCTAGGACTCCTCATCAACCCCAGGTAGCCACCTCTAGCCACTCCCCAACCCTAGCTCAGGCCATGTCACAAAAGCAGCAAGACCACGTACTCAAGGTCCAGGTTCCCAGAGAAGTTGAATTTGCCTCTTTCTGGCTCATGGAGGTTCCATGGAACATAACTGTAAAAGGAAAGATAATTAAAGACAAGAGTTTATCATTGGTCTCACTTTGCCTCCAGGATTACCTTTTTATCCCTAAATCCTTTTCTGATGGCTGAAGGTATGTTTCTTAATGCCTTCTGGCCCAGAACTGAGAATTAAGGAAACAGACCTGAAGGTAATAGAGAAGCTGAGGTCCAAGGTAAGTCCCAAGGGACTGACTGGGCATCTCCTTAGGAGAAGAAAGACAGTCAGCTAGACTTGGGTAAAACATGACATATACAGGAAGAAAGTCTGGCTCTTTAACCACAGGTTGCTTTCTACCCCTACCTTTCACTGGAGAGAAAAAAGGAATTCATCAGAAAATAAATAAATAAAAAGGTGAAAAGAAATTTCGGCTTTCAGTCATAGTTTTACTAAAGCACACAGATTTCCAAAGTTTGCAACAGAATAGCTCTTTTTTTTTCTTTTCCTTTTTTTGGGGGGGAGGGTAGGGGGGAGAAAGGTCAGCCCTGAGGTTTGAACTCTGGGCCTGAGCACTGTCCATGAGCTTTTGTGCTCAAGGCTAGCTCTGTACCACTTGAGCCACAGGTCCACTTCTGGCTTTTTTTTTTTTTTTGCAGTTTAGTAGAGATAAGAGTCTCATGGACTTTCTTGCCCAGGCTGACTATAAACCAAGATCCTCAGAAAGAGGAATATTGAAACTCTAGACAGGTGGCCTCTCACGCAGCTGACTCCAAAACGACTATACACAGCTGTGGCACAGATGGGCTGGAGTTGTTTGTGAAAATACCATTTGTAGTATCTTGTAAGAAGAGGAAGAGACACCAGGAATGCACACTCTGGAAAGGCCATGTAAAGGTAAGGACAAGATAGCATTCTACAAGCCAACTAGAACAGCTCCAGATCCACACTTTGATCTCTGATATCTAGTCTCTAGAATCATGAGACAATAGATTGGTCCTTCAAGTCATTCACAAATAAATATTTATGATCTCTGAATCACTTCCTACATATACACTTTATTCTTACCTCTTTTGTTGGTGGTGGTGGTGGGGCTTGAACTCAGGGCCTGGGCACTGTCACTGAGCTCTTTTGCTCAGGGTTAGCACTCCACTATTCTGAGCTACAGCTCCACTTCTGGTTTTTGAGTGGTTAATTGGAGATAAGAGTCTCACGGGGACTTTTCTGCCCAGGTTGGCTTTGAATCATGACCCTCAGATCTCTGCCTCTTGAATAGCTAGAATTATAGGCATGAGCCACTGGCATCCAGCTTCTATTCTTTTGAATAATACTGCTATTTGGTTGATCTTTTCATGCCTACAGTATTAATAAAGAGTTCCGTGGGGCCCCTGAGGGAGGGGAACACTTACCCTGCAGACCTTAGCAAAAGGCTTGGGCTGGCTTCCCCTCTTACATTTTTCCTCCTGTAGACAACTAGGAGCCCGTTTGGGAGCCAGGCTTGGGGAGTAGGGGTATTGCACTCACGTGGTGAGGGTATTCAAGCCACAGGCTCTCATCTTAAGCAAGCGGTCCCTCCAGTATTCCTTAGGTACACGGAAATAGTGTATGGAGCCCCCGAAGATCCAGAAGGTGGAGTCCTCCAGCATGAAGTTCTGCCCTTTGGCTTGCAGCCCCAACTGCCGATGCCGGAGCCATGGAGGAATGAGAGTGCTCCAGTCCAACCTGAGAAGACAAAGGGCCTTCCTGGAGCCTGGGAGCTGCCAGGCAGACGCAAGCACCAATATGGGGAAGAGATCAGCCTCCTTGCCTCCTTCACAGATCCAGCCTGCTCCCAGAGGCACAGCTCCCACCCTCCCACCTAACCAAACCTTGGAAGATGTCTTCCTTCAGCACCATTCGCTGGGCTGCGGCCCGCTCCAGGGGAAGAGCAAGCTGACACCAGGAACAAGACAAAGACAGGCTCAACATGAAGACGCATGTGCTACAAGGAGAGAGGATGAGGCAGGGTCATGCTACATGGGACAGGGAAGAAGACTAATTCTAGACTAGGGACTTGACTCAGGAGAAGCTGCAACCCCCAGGCTTCTACCACAGCCATCTGACTAAACATAAAAGCAGCAGCTACTAGAAAACAATACCTCCGAACCCTCTCACGGCCACAGCCACCAGCCCTGGGATGCAGATACCTGAAAAGAGGCATTAAGTCATTGGCCAGACTTCCAAGACTTAACTAATTTCTGAAGAAATTGTGTCAGCTACAAGACAACCCAGTATAACCCAGTGGGTCAGAATAACTTCTAGGGAGCTGCAGTTTCCAGCCAGGAGGCTAGGACTGTTGAAGAGAGAAAACAAGAACTAGAGTGAGTCAGTGCCAAAGACATCTTTTTCCTTGATCCCTTTTCAGACAGGTCCTGGCACTAGAGGGCATATCTCCAGGCTAGGTGTCTCTGCATAAAAAGTTCCCTGAGTTTCAGGAGAGATTGGGTCCTGATGGCCACACAGGGAAAGGTAGATAGGACATCACTAACCATTTGGGAATTTTCTAGAACTACTTATGGAGAAATAAATCATTTTCAGCCAAGTGCCAGTGGCTCATGCCTATAATCTTAGCTACTCAGGAGGCTGAGATCTGAGTGTCGTGATTCAAAACCAGCACAGGCAGGAAAATCTATAAGACTCTTATCTGCAATAAACTACTCAGAAAAAGCCAGAAGTGGCGCTGTGGCTGGAGTGGTAGAGCACTAACCTTAAGAATAAAGAGGTGCAAGGATGGTGCCTAAGCCCGTAATTCAAGCCCCAGGACTGGGAAAAGGGAAGAAGAAAAAAGAAGGAGGAGGAGGAGGAAAAGAAGAAGGTCATTTTTACCTGTTCTTCCTACTTCTCACAGACCCAGCCTCAAAACTCACACTGATACTACAGGAGTACACCTCTGCTCATCACCTGTGTACAAGAGACCTAATATCCATACTTTTTTTTCTCTAAAGACAAAAGTGCCAACTCCCACAAGTGATTTATAAATGATTTGTGAGAGCCACCTATGGAGACTGAAAACCAAAGCAATATCTGAACATGGAAGACTGGACACAAATCCCTGGCAACACTGTCCCCTGACGTTAAGGACAGCATCCTTGGGAATGTTAAGTTTCTTCCTCTGGAATATTACCAATGCCTGTCACCACTGCTTAGAAAGGTGCTATGAGGGTCAGGTGACAGGAGACACTGGCATGTGAACTCAAGGTGTCTTGCCAGTATCTGGAAGACATTTGTGATAGCAGTGTATATCATAGAGAAGAGCTTTGGTGGGTTTTATTTCGTTAATAAAAGATACTCCCAACCTTCCCATTTTCTCCATTTCTCCATTTTGAATATTTTGAAAATACTCCCATTTTCTCCATTTGAGTATGAAAAATGTTATTGCCAGGCTACCTTAATACAGTTTCAAAAAATGCACAGTAAAGGATTCTGTACACTGAGATACTTCTGGACCCAATCCAGGCCCTCAGCCAGGGGTTAGCCAAACTCAGCCATGGACCAAATTCCACCTGCTTAAGTCAAAAGAATTAAAAGAGGTATTGGGAAACAAAAAATCACAACTTCACACTTTAGTATTTTGGTGCGTATGCTGATACAAGGGCTTGAACTCAGGGCCTTTTGCAGTTTGAGTCACACCTCCACTAGCATTTACAAAGACTCTAATTGGCACATTGCCATATCTGCTATCTACATACAGCTGCTTTGGGGTACAGTTAGGTAGATGCAATAGAGACTACATGACCCACAAAGTTGAAACCCTGCCAACTACTGTCCTAGTAGGTGGAGCTCTAGGTTACTCAGATCACATGCTGGGATAACCACCCGGCACCTATCTGGACCTTCCTATAACTGTTCCTTTTCTTTTCCACAGGCTCTTCCCTTTGATTATGAACTCCTGACCATTCTGACTTTGTTTGAAGCTGCTCACATCAGAAAGGATCACTCCTTTTATTTCAACCTTATTTCCTCCAAGGAACACACTCTGCCTTTCTGTCTGCCCTCCATGCCTGAGGCCCTCAACAGGCTCACCTTACCCCTTCCCCCGAGTCCCCACTCAAGTTCCTGCTAGGCTTGCCTCAGGCTAATATAAGCACAAATTGCAGGGACAGATTTTTTTTTTCTTAAAAATGGTTTTCCAGGGCTGGGAATGTGGCTTGGTGGTAGAGTGCTTGCCTCACAGGTATGAAGCCCTGCATTCGATTCCCCAGTACCACATACACAAAAAAGGCTAGAACTGGCGCTGTGGCTCCAGTAGTAGAGTGCTAGCCTTGAGCAAAAAGAAGCTCAGGAACCAGGTCCAGAGTTCAAGCCTTAGGACTGGCAAAAAAAAAAAAAAATGTATTCCAAAGCTGGGTGCCATTGCCTCAGACCTATAATCCTCGCTACTCAGGAAGCTAAGATCTGAGGATCGTGGTTTAAAGCCAGCCCAGGCAGAAAAGTCCCCATGAGACTCTTATCTCTAATTAACTACTCAAAAACCAGAAGTGGAGCTGTGGTTCAAAGTAGTAGAGTGCTAGCCTTGAGAAAAAGAGCTCAAGGATGGTGCGTAAGTCCTGAGTTCAAGCACCACAACCAACAACAAGAAAAAAAGGCATTTTGGCTAGATAAAGTGGTATACCCCTGCTCTGGAGAATCACTAGTTCAAGGTCACCCTGAGCTACACATAGAGAACCTGTTTCAAACAAAAATAAAAAGTGAAAGTCAGGCACCAGCTACTCACTCAGGATGCTGAGCTCAAGGATCATGGCTTGAAGCTAGTCAGGACAGGAAAGTCCATGAGACTCTTATCTCCAATTAACCACCAAAAAGAAGTAGAGCTGTGACTCAAGTGGTAGAATATAAGCCATGAGTGAAAAAGTTCAGGGACAGTGCTCAGTCCTTGAGTTCAAGCCCCAGGACTGGCACAAAATAATTAATTAAATTCACTAGTAAACAAGGCACCAGTGGTTCATACCTGTAATCCTAGCTATTCAAGAGGCTGAGAAGCCAGCCAGGGCAAGAAAGTCCATGAGACTTTTTTTTTTTTTTTTTGGTCAGTTGTGGGGCTTGAACTCTGGGCCTGGGAGCTGTCCCTCAACTCTTCAGCTCAAGGCTAGTAATCTACCACTTAAGCCACCGTGCCACTTGCAGTTTTCTGGTGGTTTACTAGAGATAAGAGTTCCATGGACTTTCCTGCCCAGCCTGGCTTTGAACCGTGATCCTCAGATCTCAGCCTCCTCAGTAGCTAGGATTACAGGTGTGAGCCACAAGCCCCTGGTGTATGAGACTCTTTATCTCTAATAAACCACTCAGAAAAAAATCCAGAAATGGAGCTGTAACTAAAGTGGTAGAGTGCTTGCCTTGAGCAAAAGAAATTCAGGGACAGTACCCAGGCCCAGAATTCAAGCCCCAGGACCAGCAAATAGATAGAAAGACAGATAAGAAAGCAAGATACTTTGACAGTATGGAAGCTCTGCCAACAATGAACTATAGTGACCAGTCTAGGATGACTTCTCCAAGTGCAGTCTACAGAGTGCAGAGTATTTTCATCCACAGTTTGTTAGAGATATATAAACTCTGGAGCCCTACTCATTCAACATCTGCATCCTATGTTAAAGGTGAAGAAGAACCAACCAGGCACTAGTGGCTTACACCTGGAATTCTAGATGCTCAAGAGACAGACAGACCCAAGACACTCTTATCTCCAATTAACCAACAAAAAGCTGGAACTGGTGGTATGGCTCAAGTGGTAGAATGTCAGCCATGAGTATAAAAAGATCGGGGATGGGAAGGTGGCTCAGTGGTAGAGTGCTTGCCTTGCATGCATGAGGCCCTGGGTTCAATTCCTCAGCACCACATAAGCAGAAAAACTTCGAAGTGGCGCTGTGGCTCAAGTGGTAGAGTGCTGGCATTGAGCTGAAGAGTTCAGGGACAGCGCCCAGGCCTAGAGTTCAGGCCCCATGACCGACAAAAAAAAAAAGATCAACAAGAGCATGAGGCCCCAAGTTCAAACCCTAGTATACGCACAAAAACTAAGATGAAAAAGAACCAATCTATATTCTCTCCCTTAATATATAGACATTTAGTCTCTCACTCTAAGGAAATACAGTCTTTCTTTCCTAGTTCCTCTGTGCCCTCCTATTTTCTAGATATAAAAATATTTCTTCCCAGGCACTAATGTCTCACAGCTATAAACCTAGCTATTCAAGAGGCTAAGATTTGAGCATACAGGTTCAAAGCCAGCCTGGACAGATATAGCCCAGAGACTCTTACTACAATTAGACAGCAAAAAGCCAGAAGTAGAGCTACTGCTCAAGTGATAGAGTATTAGCCTTCAGTGCAAAAGTCAATCAAAAGGGTGAGGTATTGAGTTCAAGACCCAGTAACAGCATACCAGTATACACACACACACACACACACATCTTAGTGCTTCTCAAGAGGCAAGAAATAAATATTGCAAATAAAGCAACCAAATAAAAATTGCTATCAAATTCCAAAATCTGGAGAATTTAACAGCTTCCTTTCTGGAAATTAAAAGAATGAATTTAGGGGCTGGGAAGGTGGCTCAGTGGTAGAGTGATTGCCTTGCATGAATGAGGCCCTGGGTTCGATTCCTCAGCACCACATAAGCAGAAAAAAGTCCAAATGGTGCTGTGGCTCAAGTGGTAGAGCACTGGCTTTGAGCTGAAGAGCTGAGGGACAGTGTCTAGGCCCAGAGTTCAGGCCCAGGACCAACCCAAAAAAAAAAAATAGGATGAATTTAGTAGAAAGGAAGAATGATAAACACTGAGTATTAGATGACTCAAGTTAAAGCTTCCTGTTCCAAACCACAAAGCATCATGCCAATGGTTATTAACCCTAATCGTAATTATTAATACTAATGAGTGTCATATTAACTCCCATCATTTCCAGAGTAGTTCACTCAGTAATAATAAAATAAAGGAAATACCAACTGCATGGTTTAAAAGTCAAAGGGACTTCAAAGTTAGGCTTGTCACTAAAGAACTACCCAATCCCAGAGAAAACCAAGGTGTTTTTGCTGGTTCTTAATGATCGGCACACTTGTGATTAACATTTTTTAGGAGAAAACCAGGGACACCTGTATTCTGTGGAGCTGAAGCCTATACTGGCATTCATTTGTGAGGTTTCTGTTGCTTCTCAGCTGGTTAAGAAAATGAGTAACAGGCCTTGTCCAGCCTTGTGGTCTCTGCTCAGGCAGGCTCCCCTCATAGGCCATACTCTATGCCTCCACTGGAAAGGGGGATGGCCATGTTCATCATCTAGGAGAGATTCCTAGAAAAAGACATTGTGTGTCCTGATTGCTGATAGGGCCTCGCATGGTAAAAGTCTTCTATGCCCCAGCCCCACCAGTTTCCTTTCAGCGAGTACAAACAAGGCATTATCATTCATATAGGCTGTGCAATGAAAGCATGAAGCTGAGGACATGAAAGAATCTCTGAGAATTATTACACCCTAGGCTGAGGAATTTTCATCAGGCTATGCCAGGCAGTGTGTGAAGCCTTCTGACACTTTATTACTGATCACTGAGATGGATCCTTTTATATATTTTTTTATTGTAAAGATACTGTACAAGGGGTAACCATTACGTGGGTAAGGTCATGAGTCCATTTCCTATTGAGCATCGTTATCCCCTCCTTTGTTATCTCCTCCTTTGTTTTTCCCCTACCATCCCTTCCCTCCCCACCTTCCCAATGAGATGGATCTTGAGGACAAAGGGTACAGGGCAGGATGAAGAAGGCAAGATGTCCCTGGGCATGATAAGAAGTGTCAGGTGGGTGTGTTGGAATGAAAAAGGATATCTTTCTCTTTGGATGAGTTTTAAAGAGGGTCCTGTAGTATGACTGGGACGGGAAGAGCCCAGATATAGTCCCCTATTTGAACAAGCTCCTTGAATGAGGTATGCTAAGCAGGACAGTCTTGAAATGCCTCTTGCCTGCTAAAGGGCTCTCCTGTGGCAGCTGAAGATTCTGCCAACTCTTGATGGACTCCATGGCTTTACTTAGACCACAGTCTTCTCCTCCAGGCATCCTTTCACCACACTGTCTTCCCAGACTCCAATGGGAGTTTCATGACCTGCAGTAGAGGCCAGGCAACCACTGTGCCATCTGAAGCAGGCCACAGGTAATGGCAAGCTGAATATCAGTCTGCAATTACCAGAACACAGTCTTTACTGATCTCAATGGTTGACTCTATGAGTACTAGACATAATACATACTTGGTCCCCTGAGATGACAACTTACAAGTTCAATTTCCAGGTAGATTGTGATCCTTACTGGAGCTTCCTAAGGCAGAGATTCAACTGATTCTGGGTCCAGGACAAATTAACGAACATATCAACTGACTTCATTCTTCCCATATGGATAAAGACCATGATTTTAGATGACAGGTCTATTAACCCCACCCCCAAAAGCCTCACCACATGTATAAATGTCCTCACTTAGGTTGTAAATGTAAATTTCTATTCACTGATCTCCAGATTCTGATTTGCCTATAGGTTCCCATGAAGTCCTATTTCCTGTTTCTTTATCCTAACCATTTGGGGCATCTCCATCCCACCCATCTGCAGCCCTGCTCTCTCTATCCTCAGCAGAGGAGGTGGAAGGCTTACAGAAGTGATTTATTCTTTGGCTCAGGCCTCTACTTCCAAGTACTGACTCTTGGACCAATCATTGGGTCCCAAGAACTTGCTGACCAGAGAAACAGAACCCAGTGCTGTGTCCAGACTAGCTTCCTGCATACTCCTAGTGTTTTAGACTCTTGCTTGCTGGGACTTGGACTTTCCATTCCCAAAGCAAGCACATGAATTCTACAGAGACAAAGGCCCAAGACATCACTGCAAGCATAGCACCTCTGAGAAGCTTGCCAGCCAAGAACAGGCCTAACACCAGGCTCCAAAAATCAGGCCAAATGGCTGCCTACCTGATAAAGGGCAACAGTTCCCAGATACTGTAGGAAAAATATACAGGAGGAAGTCTGTACTAGACCAACACCTTGAGATTCAATAGTGAGATAACAACATTTCTTCATTAAGAATCCAACACAGGACAATGAAAACTACAGGGGTGTCCCGAGATGGTGTTCTTCACTCTTGGGAAATTTTCCCATTAATAATCTCATAAATCAATATATTATTGTATCTCAGCCTAGGGATAAGTTAAAACTCTGATAACTCCAAGGGGCTCTACTCTTAATAGCCACCCTCTCATCTTGGAATATTTCATACCTAGAAATGACTCTGAAAGGGGCTGGGAAGGTGGCTCAGTGATAGAGCGCTTGCCTTGCATGCATGAGGCCCTGGGTTCAATTCCTCAGCACCACATAAGCAAAAAGAAAAAAGCCAGAAGTGGTGCTGTGGCTCAAGTGGTAGGGTGCTAGCCTTGAGCTGAAGAGCTGAAGGACAGCACCTAGGCCCAGAGTTCAGGCCCCACAACCAGACCCAAAAAAATAAAAAATAAAAATAAATGACTCTGAAATCCAGGAGCTCCCTTCCAACCTCCCAACCTGCCATCTCTTCCACCTAAGCCCCTCTTCCTTCCCTGCCACCAGATAATGATTTATTTTAAAGATATCATGTGCAGATATAAGAAGATAGCCATATGCATTTGTCCATTAGACACATAATTTATTTAAACAGCCCTCTATTGATGAGCATTGATTGTTTGCAATCTTTTGCCTACTAAACAGAGCTATAGTGAATGTCTGTTGGATATATTTCTGTCAGTAGAACTGCTGACCATAAGAGATATTCACTTAAACTTGATAAGGTATTTCCAAAATAGCATATTCCATTTCTGTTGGGTCAGCATAAAGGTTATGCTGAGGTCAGCTCCATGGTCTACAGAAGGAAATTCTGTTTACTGTGTATAGGGATATATAGATTCTTGGGTCTCATAAGAACTAGCCTTTTTCTTATATACCTTTATTAATAAGTCCCATATTTTTTTTAAATATTTAACATAGCCAGGAACCAGTGGCTCACCTCTGTAATCCTAGCTACTCAGGAGTCTGAGATTTGAGGATTGCAGTTCAAAGCCAGCCAGAGCCAGAAAGGTCATGAACCTCTTATCTCCACTAAACACACACACACAAAAGCTGGAGCTGTGGCTCAAGTGGTAAAGTGCTAGTTTTAAGCCAAACAAAGCTCAAGGACAGCTCCCGAGCCCTGAGGTCAAGCCTCAGGACCACACACACACACACACACACACACACACACCATTTTGTATTGCTTCCTGTCCCATGATGTCATTCCATTTAGACCTATGGAATATTTCCAAGATCAGATGGCAGGATGGAAAGGTAGAAAGGAGCTCCTGGGTTCTAGAGTTCTTTTCAGGTATAAAATGCTTTGAACTCTTTCCATACTCCACCATCTCTTCAATGCTTCTCCAGATGAGCATCCAAGAAAACATAATGTAACTTTTAACATTTCATGAAAAACTTAGTGCTTTAAGCCAGGTGCCAGTAGCTCACACCTGTAATCCTAGCTACAAAGGAGGCTGAGATCTGAGGATCGTGGTTCAGACAGACAGGACAGAATAATCTATGAGACTCTCATCTCCAATTAACAACCAAAATGTGGGAAATAGAACTGTGCTCAAGTGATACAGCACTAGCCTTGAGCAAAAAAGGCTCAAGGACAAAGCCCAGGCCCTGAGTTCAAGCCTCAGGACTGTACCAAAAACGGGGGGGGGGGACATCTAAGTGATTTTATTTCACTTACTACTTCTTTGATCTGATGTGAGAACAAGTCTTTGGCCAACCTTTCTGATATATCTGCTGTCAAGACTATGGAATACTTTGCTCTCAGTTTTCTGGGTATCCCAGTCCCTTAAATAAATAAACTCACCAATAATATCAATGCTTCAAGACAATGCTCATTTCCTCCATGATTGGCTAGCATGGCCCTGAGAAACTGCCAAAGCTAACACTTCCCTGCACAAAATAGATCAGACATCCCATCTGAGCCATTGCTCTGGCTGCTATGCTTGACAGTTCCCAGATACCGAATACAGCACCAGAAGATGAAAGGGACAGCATTCAGAGTTTGAACATTCCAGAAACTATGAGTCAGGCCTTTAGCACAGTAGAGTCCTAGAGTCCTAGGCAAAGCTTATAAAATCCACAACCTCACAAAAGCTTAGTAGGAGAGACAGTTTATCCACATACCTTTGGAAGACAGGCTATGATTTAGATCAAGGTAAGTGACCTACCTAAGTTATCCACCTTTAACAAGGAGAAGAAGGTTGATTGATTTCCCTTTTCTTTGTTCAAAAAGAACTTGGGATCTGTATGGCATGGAACTGAGAGGAAATGAGTGGGATGCTGGCTGCCTTCTGGAGGCCTGCCCCCGTCCCTGTCACTCTGTCTCTCTCCCCTCCCCCTCCTACCCTCTCCTTCCTCCCTCCTTCCTTCCCTACCTCCCTGTGTCCTTCTCTCTCTCTCTTTTTCTCTCTCTTTCTTTCTCCTTTTGCCAGCTAAAATTTCAAACATAAGACATGTAGAGGAGATTGAAGTATTGCTCGGTGATGCATTTTTATTAAGAAAAAAATCACCGTGGGAACCATGTTGTGATCATATCAAGCAGGCTTTCTTGTGTTCATGGAGCGGTAAGAGGAAAGAAGATGCCCGGCAACTGGCTAAAACACATGGATCTCAAAATAATGTGCTAAGTGAAAGAAGCCAAATGAGAGAGTACACATTTTGGGTCACATTTCCATAAAACTCTGTAGAATGGAAACCAGCAACTGGTGGCAGAAAGCAACAAATCAGTGGTTACTTGGAGCCTAGGGATCAGGGTAGAATGGAGGGAGAAATCTGGAGAAGCTGATGTATATTTTCACTATCTTCATTTATAGTGCTGGTTTCCCAGGTGAAGACATAACTAGTATGTACACTTCGATATCATAATTATATTTCATAGAGGTACTTTTTTTTTAAAAAAAAAAAAGCACTTATTCAGTCTAAAAAGCCTAAGGCTAAAATCCTCCCTAGAAATCCATCTAGCCCTCATATTTCTTAGCTTAGATGTGATGTAACCAAATACCTGACTATAAATCAAACAAAGGAAAAGTTAATAAAAGAAAAGGAAAAAAATGCTGAGGCCAAACAGATGCCCTCCCTCCCCCACCCTAGGTGCCCTCCAAATTCCTACCTTCTGGGGTCCAGAAGAAAGGCAGGTTCTCACAGCCAGGCTTGGCAAAGCTGTGAGCTGAGGAGCCAGCTCCTCATGACCTATATTCCACTGGCCACACCAACATTCCCCAACAGCAGCTGGGAGAGGCCCCTACCTCCCACTCATGTAATGACCCAGTCAAGGCTGGGGTAAACAAGGTAAGTCATGAAGGAGAGGAAGACTGTTCCTGCCAATTACCCCAACTATTAGAGCAACTTACAATCACTGCTGTCCAGCCTAGATCAGACAGAAGTTATTAGGATGATACAATCACAAGATAACAAAGATGTATATTCTGAAGATCCTAAGAGATGGCCTTGAGCTTGATTCTCTAGCCATAAGGGGTAGCAGAAACCTCAAGTTTCTTAAGCAGTTCAAATGAATTCCCAGGTTTGAGTTGCAGATATTAATCCCCTGTTGCTATGCCTAGGCCACTCCAGAGGCCCTACTGTGACTCCTATTGGACAATCCATTTGGGTGGAGACATAGTTAACTCACCACTCAGAAGGCAGGTTTCTTCCCAGCCTAGCCTACCACCCCATCTTTGACCTGACAGACAACAACAAACAGCCTCTTCTTCGTACCTTTTCCTTGGGCCTTGGATGGCGTGCTACCTGACTAGTCTCAACTCCTCAATGCTGTCCCTCAGGGTGACTTGTTTGGGACCAGCACATGAACAGCTACACCCCTGATCAAGAATAAGCAAACAGCAGGCTACCTGGAGGTCTCCTGAACACCCTGCTGTTGCAACATGTTCCTGCTGTCTCAGATCTGAGTGCTTCTTCCGGGGCTTACATCAGCCTTACACCTCTTGGGAAGCCGGGGATCCTACAAGAGCCAGAACTTGTCTTCCAAATAAGAAGAGGCTAGAGATCACCTTTAAGAAGAGAAAAATCAGCCAGGTGAGGTGGCTCACGCCTATAATCCTAGCTACTCAGAAGGCTGAGATCTGAGGATCAAGGTTCAAAGCCAGCCCAAGTAGGAGCTTATCTCCAATAAACCACCAGAAAACCGGCGCTGTGGCTCAAGTGATAGAGTGTTAGCCTTGAGCTAAAGAGCTGAGGGACAGCGTCCAGGCCCAGAGTTCAAGTCCCATGACCGACAAAAAAAAATTAAAAAAAGAAGAAAGAAAGAAAGAAAAGTCTAGAAACAACTGGCGCCTTCTACACCCCAGATTGAGAAAAGATCCATTTTCTCCTCCCAAAAATATTATGGCATTCTCATTATCTCAGAAACAAGTCATGTAAGTCAGGAAAAGGTGCAGTTTCTAAATGTGCTCATGTGGGGAAAAAAAAAAAAAAGCTCAAATTTTTAAGCTGTTATCTCCATTAAAAAAAGAAAAAAAATCTCTGTCTTCCAGTCAAAGTCCAGAAAGGTGAAGTAATGGGTAGAAAAAAAGAAAGAAGTCAAAGACAATGCTGCAGTGGTGTCTCTGCCACCAGTTCCCATGGCTCAGCCTCAGCTCAGCAATTCCAGGGCCAAACCATGCCATGTTGCTGGTCTGCTCCCCAGCAACAACAGACGTTTTGAATATGCAAAGTGCCAGGAATCGACCTGAAAGATAGGGCTGTAAACTCCTATAAATAGACACAGCTTAGAAAAATCCAGGAGTTGAGCACCCAGATAACTTTTACACTGACTATAGGTAAAAGCATTCCATCAACGAACCCCACCTCTCGCCATCAACAATTTGTTCAAAAGTGGGGTGGAAGCGAGGAGTAAGCTGGTGATGTGAAAAGAGGTAAACGGAAAGTTTCCCAATACTAGTCTGGTGTAACCAAATCAGGGCCTAGGATCTAGGACACCCATGGGCAACGACTTTATGACTGTGCTAGGCTACATTAATATTGCGCCATAACTGGAAACTTCTTGGCAGGCTCCGGATGAAATGTGGGGGCCCTGGTGAATATTAGAAGGGGGTTAGGCAGAGGGCAGTGATGGGGGCATCTGAGAGGAATGTGATGCCAGGTCTGCCAACCTCCCCAGAACACTGAAAGTGTCGATCTGCAGCGGAGCTCGGCATCACAGGTACGTTGAATGCGAAGTTCATTGTACAGATGCCTGGAGACTCTGGGGGCGACACCTGCTTGGTGTGTCACCGAGAGTCCTAGATCTCCTGCGAGGGTCAAAGTGCCTGGAGGTGCAGAAGGACTCTTGGATGTTGGTGAGCTCTAAGAAAGAAGAGGCTGGGACTATCACCCGAGGGAGTTCGGGGTTGGCGCCGTGGAAACGAAAGGTTTTGGGGTGTGTGCAAGGCACACGGAGGCTGTGGGAGGGGCTCTCACCTGCGGAGCACCAGAAAGCTCAAGATAACCAGCAGCAGGAGTCCGAGTGTGCGGCTGGGCCTCCGCCGGAGGCTCCACGTGGTCATCGCGCGTTGCTTGCACGCAGAAGACCCAGGTTCCACGCTTCCAGTCTGCGCTGAACCGCGCGCGGGAGCCTCGGAGTGGTGGGCGGGGCCGCGCGCCGGTCGCCCAGACAACCGTGCCGCGGCCCCGCAGGGTCCGCTGGCGCTCATTGGTTGTAGTCGGGACCCCGCCCTCAAGCCGAGGGGCCTCGGGAGAATAGGGGCGGGGCCGTGACCTAGGGAGACCTGGGCGGGGGGGGGGGGGGGGAGGAGGGGAAGACTCGGTGGAGTTGACTGTGGCGGGGTGCGGCTCGCCTGGAGCAGGTTTCCTGCTGGTCCCAGCTTTCCAGAGATTTGTCAGATCCCCACGGGTAGACTCCTCCTGACTTGCTGAGAGGCACTCCAAGTTTTGGAAAGTCTTTTCCTGCACGTGAAAGGCAGACAGGTGCAGAAATATTAAGCCTGTGTCCTCCACTCCTAGCATACTGTTTGGATAAACGCTCCCCCTTCCCGTCCTGCTACATAAGGAAGCATGTGTTAAAGGCACCTGCCACATTCAGGAGCAAACAAGAAAACCTTTTAAAACAATTTACATTTCAAAGAAAACAATTATTTGAAGAACTACTCTTGCTAAAAGTTTGTTCTTTGCAGACTTAATTTATAGTTCGGTGTGCTTCATACGGGAGTAGCCCGAGGTGGCTAGTGGACCAAAATATTCTGTCCTTGTTTTCCTCTAGTCTTATTCTGGCCCTGACTCCCAGTAGTTTCAACTTTTTATTTCGAAAAGGTGCAGATAAGCTGGGTTTCTGTGGTTCACACATGTAACCGTAAGCTACTTAGAAGACGATAATCCAGAGGACCAAGATTTGAGGCTAGTCTAGGCAAGAAAATCCTAAAGACTCGATCTGCAAAATAATTTACAAAATGCCTGGCTTGAGGTCTGGCTCAAGTGGTAGAGCTCCAGCCGGGAAAGCCTAAGAAATTGAGTTCAAATGCCAGTTCCTGGGAAAGAAAAATGGTCTAGATAAAATCCTCATAATTTTTGAAAGGATGAGTATTGTAGACATACAATTATGTTCCACAAGACATCATGAATTATTTGGGTAAAATCTATTCTGTCTAGCAATCACAAACCAACTAACTCCTGAAAGACAATTCAGAGTTTGCTTAAATTCTAGAGAAGCAAATTATTTGTTTTTAACATCAAAGTTTCTAGAATTACCCTAACAGGCTGAGTGCCAGGGGCTCACACCAGTAATTCTAGCTACTCAGGAGGCTGAGATCTGAAGATTGTGATTTGAAGCCAGCTCGGGCAGGAAGTCTGTGAGACTCCTATCTCCAAATAACCACTAAAAAACTTGGAGTAGAGATGTGGCTCAACGTGGTAGAGTGCTATCCTTGAGCAAAAAACTCAGGAACAAGGCGGGGAATGTAGCTTAGTGGTAGAGTGCTTCCCTAGCATGTATGAAGCCCTGGATTTGATTCCTCCATACCATATAAACAGAAAAGGCCAGAAGTGGCACTGTGGTTCAAGTGGTAGAGAACAAAGAGGCTCAGGGACAGAGCCCAGGCCCCAAGTTCAAGCCCCAGGACTGGCAAAAATAAATAAATAAATAAACAAACTCAGGAACAGCACCCAGGTCCTGAGTTCAAGCCTCAAGACTAGGACACACACACACACACACACACACACACAAACACACACATTTCCATGACCAGAGGCAGTGGATTACACCTATTATCCTAACTACTTGGATCTAAGCTCTGGAGTTTTGGTTGAAAGCCAGCCCTAGTAAAAAATTCATGAGATCCCAATCTCAATAAATTTAAAGTACTGGGTATATCAAGCACTAATGATTCACACCTATAATCCTAGCTACTCAAGAGGCTGAGATCTCAGAATGGAGATTCAGAGCCAGCCCAGGCAGACAAATCCTATCTCATGTCTCCAACTAACCTGCAAAAAGCTGGAATTGGAGGTATGGCTCAAGTGCTAAAATGAGGAAAAGCCAGGACAGAGTACAAAACCCAGAGATCAAGCCCCAGTACAGGTGCTCTCCCCCGCCCTCCACAAAACAAAAGGATGTTCAAGCCAGCCTGTGCAAAATGCAAGACCCTACTTGGAAAAATAACGAGCAAAAAGTGCTGAAGGAGGGCTGGGAAGGTGGCTCAGTGGTAGAGTGCTTGCCTTGCATGCCTGAGGCCCTGGGTTCGATTCCCCAGCACCACATAAGCAAAAAGAAAAAAG
>NW_012267226.1:2177736-2187077 GCF_000151885.1 Dipodomys ordii
CTAGGATTACAGGCGTGAGCCACCAGCGCCCGGCAGAAAACCTTTGATTTAACCAGAGTGAAAGCTCATCTACAAGACAGGTGGACATTGTCAATGTGACACTACTGCAGTCTTGTTTTGCCTTGGTCACATCTATACCCCCCCACCACAAACCCCACCCCAAATATTGCTGCTTTGTTGTTGTTTGTGCCTGTTCTAGGCCTTAAACTCAGGTCCTGCATACTGTCCTTTAGCTTTTCCATTCAGGTTGGTACTATACAACTTAAGCTTTAGCTTTTCCATTCAGGCTGGTACTATACCACTTAAGCCATACCTCCACTTCCAGTGTTCTGCTGTTTTACTGGAGATGAGTCTTCTGGACTATTCTACTCAGGCTAGTTTTGAATCAGAATCCAAAGATCTCAGCCTCTTGAGTACCTAAGATTGCAGGTGTGAGCCACCAGTGCTGGGGATTAATTTTGCTTATCTTTGAGGACAGGGTAGCTTGTAAGCCAGCCTCTTCAGGTAGCACACCCACTTCAGGTGTGCTAACTAGGACTAGTGCTAGTGTCTACCAGATAACCTCTTCTTTAGAAAGAGAATATATGAATATTCTTCCCCTTGGTTATTCTGTCCCTCCCTCTCCTTTTCTTTTACTCTATGTCTATAGCCTCATGATCCCTCAGCAGTCTGAGAAGCTGATTTATGAGTAAATCTATCTCCCATTTCTATTCTTGAACAAGATTAAAAGTCTCCTTTCATTGTTCAGTGGGCACCAGGTCTTGTTATTGTTTCCATTTAGGATCAAAACTTTTACTTATAGAAGACATGTCAAACACACCTACCCACATTCATTCCTGCAGCCTTGTCATGCTGCCAACAAATAGCAATATATATTAAACATTTAAATATCAGGGTAGTCACAGAACACTGGTGGCTCATCCTGTAATCCTATCTAATCAGAAGTTGAGATCTGAGGATCTCAGTTAGAAGACAGCCTGGACAGACAAAGCCAAGAGACTCTTTTCTCTAATTAACCACCAAACAGCCAGAAGTAGAGTAGAGCAGTAAAGCACTAGCTTTAAGCAGAAAAGCCAAGTGAGAGTGCAAGGTCCTGAGTTCAAACTCCAGTACCTGGTTGGAGAATTTAACATGATAATAAATTCAATATGATGATAAGTAAACCCTAGAGTGTATTTAAAATTCATAAACTCTGGGCTGGGAAGGTGGCTCAGTGGTAGAGCGCTTACCTTGCATGCCTGAGGCCCTAGGTTCAATTCCTCAGCACCACATAAGCAAGAAGAAAAATGCCAGAAGTGGAGCTGTGGCTCAAGTGATAGAGCGCTAGCCTTGAGCTGAAGAGCTGAGGGATAGTGCCCAGGTCCAGAGTTCAGGCCCCATAACCAGACCAAAAAAAAAAAAAAATTCATAAACTCTAATGAGAAAAAAAAATTGGTAAGAGAAAGATTGGAGGTTCTGTGGGAAGGGCATGCAGAGAGTTTGCCCCTGGAAAAAGTTCCCCCTTGAGTGAAGATCTGGACAGGGTGGGAGTTAGCCACGCATGCTGCTACCCAAGGAAAGACTGCCCAAGCAGAAAGAACACCCAGTACAGGGGAAGTCAGGCAGGAAATGGCAAGGTGTTCCAAGAAAGCCTAGCCAACTAATGACATACCAACGTTACTCATAGCTCTATCTTTTAAGACATATTCATACCATCTGCTACATACTCAAAGCTTTTGGGGTTTGTAAAACAATTTTTACTTTTTAAATCCTTTCTTATCCAAAGGAAACCATTTTTTTTGTTTCCTCAATTCCTTTCCTAAGGCCTTTTTGTTAAATTAACTTTGCTCCTTTTTTACATTTCCTTACTGGTTTTTCCTTAATTTGTGTTTTGAATTAACTTTTAGACATATTTGTTTGTACCCAAATCTGATGAGCATCTTTGCAGTTTGAGTTTAAAACTACCCTCTTTTTCCTTTGGCCTTTCGAGTCAGGTGATTTTAGAATTGCCTAAAGGCAATTGTGACTCTACCCACAGTGGACAGGGACAGAGCAGTTTGCTAGACTTTGGAGCATATGATAGTTTTTATTGATAAACATCTTTAAACAAGTAGCACACTTGATAATTAACACAAGGTTTACATTAGTTACAACTGTAGTCAAAAAACAATTCTTACGTAACAGTTTTTATGTATTACAATGAGATTACTTTGAACATGTTTACACTTGCACACACATACCTATACACTTGTATACAAGTTTTAAGGTACGCTTAGATTTTTGAAGGAAAAGAAAATCAGCTGTGTACGTTTTCTGGAATTCCAGCAACAAAATGACATTATTTTGCCCAACATGATGGAACCACATAGTTAGTGTTAGAAAAGCAAAAACTTCAAAACAAACATTTTTACCAACAAATAAAATTTTCACAGATTACCAAGACCTACATAGCCAAGAACAGAATATGTTTAAACATCTTTGTGAGCAAGACACATTGACTTTTGAGTAATTGATTTGAATATTTTTTCCTCAAATAAGCTTAGTACTGTTAGGAAACTGAGTTAGGAGGATAGTAAAGAAAGAGCAGAAAAACAATCCTAACAAACCAGATCAACTTTAGTGGAGAGCTGAATAAGGATGCCATGGTGACCTGAGGAATCAGGAAACATGAAGCATGGCACAAAATGGTGGCTGAGCTGCATAAGAGCTAAACAGACTCATGGTCAGGGGGCAGGGTCACAGGAAGCTTGAGTTCAAAGAGTCTCCTGAGCTCATGGTATAGGTCTGGCAAGGTCCAGTAATCTATTGTCCACATCCCCTCCCCTTCATCTACCACATTGCCAAAATGATGCCTGTTAAATCCAACTTTTTATTATCCACCACATGGTCAATGCTAGAAAAACAAGCAATATACAAAATACAAGACAAAATTTAAGATTTAGCCAGGAAGAATTCAACAGAATCTCATACTTAAACAAATATTGATAAAAAGTACAAGAAAATTAACCTTTGAACACCTCGAGGAATAGAGAAAGAGTAAGCTTTGGTGGAAGTGGGAGTTATAGAAAAACCCACCATGTTCCTTTGTCTTTTTTTAGGTGGGTGTTAATCTCCAGGACCTGTAGAGAGAATGGGAGGAAAGCTGACCTAGAATGACCAAGGAATACAGAGGCTATCACAGTGACATGCTGAGATGTGAGGCGCAGGCGCCCAACAAGGCCTTTCTGGGTCTGGGGCGGTGATGGAGGTCCAGTGTGGTGGAAGTGAAAACTGAACTTTGCTGAACATAAAAAGAAGCAAAAGGTGTTGAACAACAAGTAATTGGTTTCAATGGTCTGTCAGATGACAAGAACTATAAGAAATTGGAGCGATTTATAGTGAAGAAGCCCAGAGCAAAGCAAGGCTGTCAGCTTGTTAAGACAAAGAAAGTTGTTGTAATTAATCTTATCCAAGAGAAATTTAATCCAGGACAGCTACCCTTGAGAGGGAACCTGGGGGGAAGGGAGGAGGGGGAACCCTATATCTCAGCTTTTCAAGGGCACAAGCAGAAAGGCAGAGAGAGAGAAGGGGGGAGGAAGAAAGAGGGGAGGGACCTGTATGTAGACAACTTTCTCCATTTGTCCAAGTGCTCACAGAAATTATGTAAGTCCCATAAAATATTGGGGGTCCAGTACCCCATGAAGGGGCCACATGAAATTATTGCCCAGTGAAGATTGGGGCCAAATTTGATTGCATAAGTGTATATGTTTATGAAGATTAAGATCAGGCTCAAACTTGAGTGATTTTAGGTGGTTTCCTAAAGAATTTTAGACTGTGCCCCACCCATGGTGAACAACCAACAGAGCTGACACTAGCGCTACCACAGGCATCACCAACAGTGTTCTACTCAGCTAATATGGAGGGAACAGGCAGCAAGAGGGGTAGTCACCCACAATTGCTGTGTCCCTTGACCTATGGCCCAGGGGCCTAGGCCTCTGTGATAGGTCTTGGAACTTGGCACCAAGTTTTCTCCCTGTCATGGCCCAGTCACTTTACAGTAAATGGTCTCCGAGCCCCCAGCTTACCTGTAAATGGTCACTCACCCGGGAGAAGAGAAAATCTGTCCCTGGTGGATGTACAAAGAGTGCTCAGTTGGGAGAAGGTTACCTCAGAGGTCCTCTGGGTGGGCCTGAGACCAGCACAAGGTCCTGGGGCCTCTTGAATTCCCAGGGGGAAGAGCAAACTCACAGGGAGAGCCTTAATCTGAGTCACAGCACCAATGAAAGCACCCATCCCAGAAGACCACACGAACACAGTCACAGAAGTTTTATTGCCATTCAAGGCTGACAAGGCCACCTTCCCCACAGAAGAAGGAGAAATGGTGCTTATCCTTGGTTCAGGGTTAAATTTATAGTCACAGTCGGGATGAGAAGTACAGGAAGTCTTCTGTGTGCATGTGCAGCTGAACTCTAAAGATGGCACACAGCAGGGGCAGGATTTTTTGACTATAACAATTACAGCTAAGCAGAATTCCCCTAAGACAGTTAGGGGTTAGGGACAAAACTGGCTTCAGGAAGTAAAGTGGAAGGAATGGCCAGGGCTGAAGGCCAGTTGCAGTTAGGCCTGTCTAGTTCAATTGGTGTTGAACTGGGGCTGAGGACCTGAGTTAGAGGGCATGTTAACACTTTGAAACTTGATCCTCAGATTCAACTTCTTGAGTAGCTAGGATGAGAGGTGTGACCCACCAGCACCTGGTTTGATTCTGACTTAGAAGGTTCACACTGGCTCTGTGTTACAGAAATTCATACTTGAGATACACAACTTGTTAGACCAAACTCATGTTCTCTGCAGAAGCCACAGCTAACTGTGACAGCCCTCACCTGGCTTGATGTTGGCTGACTAGAAGATGATGATTGTGGAGAAATGGAATGTTACACTTAAAAAATGCCAAAATTACCTTGGGATAGGTTCAGTTCCTTTGAGTAGCCATTTACAATCAACTTCTGCATCAGAATTAACATCCTCCTGACTTCTAGATACAGCTCTCAGAATATATGCAGGACTAACAATGAGAAGTACAAGTTGTCATGTCGAAAACGAACTTTACAACTTTGGTGGGGAGGGGAGGATGGGGGGGGAGGGGAGGCTGGGAAGGGATGTGAAGGGTAAACAAAGGAGGAAGCTGCAATGCTTGATAAGAAATGTACTCATTATCTTGCCCATGTAATTGTAACCCCTCTGTACAGTATGTTCACAATAAAAAATAAATAAAAGAATATATGCAGGACTAGATCTGTGGAGATTTGTCTACCTTGCTGAACCTATCTGAAGTATTTTGTAAACATTGTTGCTTCATTTCTATAAAGAGGTTTCTCTAATCCTCTTCCACAGTAAAACGTGTCATTCAGAGTAACTTGAATTCATGGTTCAGGACCATGATCACTCATATTTGACTCAGAATAAACTATTTTAGATTTTCCTTATAGTAAGCAGGTTATATGATATAAACAAGACAAAAAGGTTATTTTTGCTTACAGCTTTGGAAGTTCTAGTCCAAGATCAGTTGGACTGGTTGCTTTGAACATGCGAGGGAGCATATGGCAGGGAGTAGGCAATGGAACAGCACTACCTCATGGCCAGGAAGTTAAAAAAATGAAGAGGCTAGGAAGGTGGTTCAGTGATAAAGTGCTTGCTTTGCATGCACAAAGCCCTGCGTTCAATTCCTCAGCACCACATAAGCAGAAAAAGCCAGAAATGGTTCTGTGGTTCAAGTGGTAGAGTGACAGTGCCCAGGTCCAGAGTTCAGGCCCCATGATTGACAAAAATAAAAATGAGGCCAAGGTCTGGGAGGAAGATGCCCTCTGGGCCCCACCCCTTAAAGGTTCCACCACCTAGGTCATCATGCAGAGGACCAAACTTTTGGAAGACATCCAAGATCCGAATAATAGCATTGTTGGCTCACTCAAGTAGGACAGCAATGGAGTTGTTGTGAAGTTTTGATCTAGGAGGATTGCTGTGGTTCATGCAGTGTTTGAGGGGTGAGAAAAATAATGACAACTCCAGCGTTTTGGTCTTAAGAAACTGTGAGAACCAGAATTGCCATTACCTGACATAAGGAAGGATGGGTGAGGAGGAGCTTTATAGGGGAATATCAGGAATTGGCTTGGGCTTGTTGAGTTTGAGAAATGTATGAGAAGTCCAAGAGGAGCTGTCATGTAGCAAGAGGAACAAACTGATGTTCAGAAAAGACTCTGAGATTAAGATAGCAGTTTAGGATTTGAAAGAGAGTAATAGTTTAGATGAGTTCACCAGTAAATACAAGCCCTAGCACAGCAAATACAAAAGGAGGAAGAAGCTATTGGCTAGAAGAAGTTGAAGAAAGAAGAAACATCAGAAAACAGGGTGTCCCACATGCCAAGAGATTAAAAAATAATAATAATAAGGTAACAGTGCTGGATTGTGTTAATGCTACTGGAGAGCCAAGTCAGAGATTGGTAGAGAAGTGACCAGTGAATGTAACATGTGTCAGATATTGGTGAACTAGGCCAGACTGGAAGTTTGGGTAGAGTTAGGCTCATTGTCCTCTTTTCTGGGAGGTGGGGAATGGGAGAGAAAACTGAATTAAGAGAGATTTCTACTTGTATTTTTTTATTGTAAAAAATACTGTACAGAAGGGTTTCAGCTACATGAATAAGGTAATGAGTACATTTCCTATCAAACATTGTTACCTCCTTCTTTGTTTTTCCCCTACCGTCCCTTCCCTCCCCATTTCCCCAACTCCTCTCTCCCCCTGCAAATTGTAAAGTTTGTTTCCAACATAGTGTCTTGTATATCTCATTGTTACAATGGGTCAACCTGTATCCCTATTTAAGCATTTTGTTATTTCCATTCCCCTCCCCAAATTAGAAAAATGTATATACAAGATGCAGGACACCAGAATCAAATACAGTGAAAACAGGGGTTATACCATGGGGGAAGAACATATCAGAGAAACAGAAAAATCACATAGTACGTTTTAAATATGTTAAAAACAATAGCAAGAAAGAAAAAATCATGGTGTCACTATCTTGGGGTTCATTTCACTTAACTTCATCTTCTACTTGCATATGTGTCCACACCAGAAGGAATGGAGCAGGGGCATGTGCTGATGGTGATCATGGTTAGTGGAGAATGAAAATCTATGAAGTAGGAGAGACTGTAGAGAATTTCTAGAATGATAGCATTCAATTGGTGAAGGGCTGCTAATGGCAAAGCAAAGGGACAGGCTTCCAGGGGAGGACATAGGTCAGTTAGGGCATCATTGCATTCTGGGTGATAGAGAGATCACTTGGGTGAATTTCAAATGCAGTGTACCACTGCCACAATAGAGAACTAAGTGTGTCACTGAACTTTGTCTGGATATTCCCATTAAAATGCAAATATGTGTGTGAGATGTGACATGAAATATGCAAGCTTTATCAATAGGTTAAAGTAAAATAAAACAATTATTAATGGTTATTATGAAAATTATTCACATAATTTCCAAAACAAAGTTAAGATCTTTCTAATATTTAGACATACAGGGAAATAGGTTACCATTTCATTTGCAGGGAAATTATAGTAGCTGTAATTTTTGAGAAGAACATAATATCTTCTTTGAACCAACAAAAGCTTATAAAATATATCTCTTTTTTTTCTGATTCTGAGGCTTGAACTCAAGGCTTGAGTGCTGTCCTTGAGCTTTTTGTTCAAGATTAGAGCTCTACCACTTGAGCCACAACTCTACTTCTGACTTTTTAGTTAATTGAAGATAACAGTCTCATAGACTTTTCTGCCTGAGGTGGCTTTGAACTGAGGTCCTCAGATTTCAGCCTCCTGAGTAGCTAGGATTATAGGTGTGTCAATAGTGTCTGGCTATGGCATATTTCATGTTTTCTTTCTTTGTTTCCATATTTCCTTCTTTCTTTCTTTCTTCCTTTCTTTCTTTCTTCCTTTCTCTCTTTCTTTCTTCCTAGTGGCACTAGCATCATACTTGGTAGGCAGGTACTCTACCACTTGAGCTACACCCCAGTCCTAACAAGATAATCTTATAGTAAATCTAGTGTTTGCTATAACTGCATTATAGGAAATTCTTCCAAACCAGAAATTCAGAAGGATAGAACTTTCTCTGCTTATCTAGGACAAAGCATGAACGAATACACCTTGCTCACAAGGAATCTGTAAGAGCTGCCTTAGGAGCATGGGCCTCCCCATGCTGAGTTCTGTGAATGAGGCTGATTGGCCTCTTTCATCTCCAGTTAATGAACCTATCTTATACAAAGCCTAAATGCAAACTAAACCTGTTAAAGAAATGAAATATGCTGCGTTCAAATTCTTCTAAGGTAACCATTCTGAAGCAGTATTAGCAGAAGCTCTCTCCATAATCAAAACAAAACAAACAGGCTGGGAAGTTGGCTCAGTGGTAGAGCGCTTGCCTTGCATGCCTGAGGCGCTAGGTTCGATTCCTCAGCACCACATAAGCAAAAAGAAAAAAGCCGGATGTGGCACTGTGGCTCAAGTGGTAAAGCGCTAGCCTTGAGCTGAAGAGCTGAGGGACAGCGCCCAGGCCCAGAGTTCAGACCCCATGACCGGACCCCCCCAAAAAAAATCAACCAAAACAAAACACACTTAGAACAGGAGCTATGGCTCAACTGATAGAGTATCAGCTTTGGGTGAAAATGTTAAGCAAGGGCACACAGAACTGGGTATAAGTAGGCACAGTATGCCAATACTGGCACATGCACACCAGGTTTTTTTTTTCTGTTTGTTTTCTTGTTTGTTTTGTAGGTCCTGGGGCTTGAACTCTGGCCTGGGTCCCTGAACTTCTTTTGCTCAAGGCTAGTGCTCTACCACTTGAGTCACAGTGCCACTGCTGGCTCTTTCTGTGATTAATTAGAGATAAGAGTCTTTCTTGCCTGGACTGGTTTTGAACTGTGATCCTCATATCTCAGCCTACTAGGTTTACGGGCATGAGCCACCAGCACCTAGCACTTTTTTAAATAAATAAAATGTCAGTGCTGGTGGCTCAACCTGTAATCCTACATACTCAGGAGGCTGAGATCTGAGGATCACAGTTTAAATCCAGTCCAGGGATAAAAGCCCAAGAGATTATAAGGGAATACTTCTCAAACCTTTATGCTAATAAGTTTGAGAACTTGGTAGAAATGGACCTTTTCATAGCAAATATCGGCATGCCAAAACTAAACCAAGATGAATTAAACCATCTTAACAGGCTTATATCAAGCATTGAAATAGAAACAGCAATTAGAGACCTCCCATCTAAGAAAAGCCCAGGACCAGGTGGATTTACAACGGAATTCTACAAGACCTTCAAAGCAGAGCTCACACCAATACTCCTCCAACTC
>NW_012267226.1:2189437-2196795 GCF_000151885.1 Dipodomys ordii
ATTAAGTGAAGTAAGCCAGGCCCAAAGAAACATAGGTCCCATGGTTTCCCTTATTTGCAATAACTAATACATGTGTAGGACAAGCAGAAAAGGCCAAAAGCTATGTATATATGACCATATAATATGATGTTAAGCAAAATGAACCCCAAGATAGGGACACAAATATCTTTCTTTTTTCTTTCTTGCTATTGTTTCTAACGTAGTTATAATGTACCATGTGATGTTTTTGTTTCTTTGTATGTTCTTCCCCCATGGTATAACCCCTGTTTTCACTGTATTTGACATCGGTGCCCTGACATCAGTGCCTGACTTCTCTAAGTCGGGGAAGAGAAGAGAAAAAACAAAGTGCTTAAATAAGGATACAGGTTGACCTATCATAACAATGAGATGTACAAAACATTGTGTTGAAAATGAACTTTACAACTTCAGTGGGGGGGAGGGGGCAGGGGGTTGTTGTGGAGTGGGAGGGAAGGGATGGTAGGAGGAAAACAAAGGAGGAGGCAACAATGCTCAATAGGAAATGTACTCATTATCTTGCTCATGTAACTGTGACACCTCTCTGTACAGTATTCTTTCAATAAAAGACGTGTATGGGGGGAAAGGACAACTTAAAAGGTAGTTTCCTAAGTCCACCACAAGATGGCAGCCGAGAAGCTTGTAACTGAACAAGAATGATCAGTAAGAAAGGAAGACTATATTCAGAGGAGAAAACAGAGGGGAAGAACATCCAGAATCATGAAAGGGATGATGGGGTGCTAGAAAACATGGAGAAACAGGCTAACAAGAAAAAGTAAGAAAGTCCTCAGATCTAATCCTGACTAAAAAGAGGGAAGGGAGAGAGCTCAAGCCACAACCATCACGTGAGGCAAACAGCCCTGATGATATCAGTCCTAGCCAGAAAAGAACCCACAGTTCCCACAAGCATGAGAACTGGGGGGGTGAGAAGGGGGAGTTGTTGGGAAATTTGAAGTTACAGTGACAGGATAACATTGGAGATGGAAGACATTTTGTCATTCTTGGAATCCCAAAGTGCTATAGCCAGATGCCATGAGATGGAGGATACTTGTCTGAGACTGAGCTATTCTAGGGACCTGAAAATAAGGAATAATTGCACTGCAAGGAGCCTGCCTGTGTCTAACTAGATAGAAAATAGATACAAGAGGTGGTTGTGGGAAAGGAGTGGGTTGAACATGGACCATCTGAGAAGTTTAAGCAAAAGGAAGCTGGACTATGGACAGTGTGAGCTGTGGTTGACCTTGGGACCAAACGCTCAGAGCCCAGGCTCTGTGGATTGTTTAGCCTCTGGAGATGCCTCCTTGTGGTTTGCTGCCAGGTAAGACTGAGAGCACTGAGCCCAAGTCAGGTAGATTACTGGATTTCCACAGCTGCCTCCTCTAACAGGATGATTTATTGCTAGGTGGGGTATGGGAGGCAGAATGACAGGTACCTTCCAATCTAACTGTCCATGCAGACTTCACTGTATTCCCCACTCTCCAATGCATTTGAGGGACATCCCTAGGATTGAACATTTCTTTCCCCTAGGTGCACTGAGTGAGGAGCCTATGCCGTCCATTGGAACCTATTGACCCACAGGTTCTGAAACTGGTTGGGCAGCAGTGCCTCCAGATTTCCAAAGGAGGGAAACTTCTCATGTGAATACAGCCCTAAAGCCGTCCACTGACCCTTGACCAGCCTGGCCCTCAGCCCACACACAGCAGCAGCCTAAAGCAGGAGGAATTAGAAGAGACTCCAGTAATGACTCTCTATCATACCTCAACCAACTCCAAACACACTGGAGAAAGGTGGCAAGTACTTGGTCTTTGGTTGCCAGGACAACAAGACCAGAGCCATGGATCCACCCACAAGACTCATTCCCATGGAAGAAATGCCTCAAGACATTAAAATCTCTCTTGGGTGCCAGAAAAGTGCTGATAAAATCCTGGTAGCCATGGCTCAGGCCTGGATTCCTAGCTACTCAGGAAGCTGAGATCTGAGGATGAACGTTAGAGACCATCCTGGCAGCAATGTGCATGAGACCCCTAGTTAACAAGCAAAAAGCCAGAAGTGAAACTGTGGCTCAAGTGGAGAGCAAAAAGAAAGGAAGAAAGAAAAAGAGAAAGGAAAGAAGGAAGGAAAGAAGGAAGGAAGGAAGGAAGGAAGGAAGGAAGGAAGGAAGGAAGGGCATCTAGCCCTGAGTTCAAGCCGGTGTAACTGCACTAAACTTAAAACAAAGCAAACATAAAAAGTGCTGATAACAATGATGATAAAGTTCTTTGGGCCAGACAGATACACCAAGATCTAAAAACCAGGAGTTCACGTAGCAAGCACTGCCTCCTCCCAGGACACACATACTGAAAAAAGAGCATTGCCCAACAGCAACCTCTTCACACTGTGGCTCAATTTAAGCATGCACAGACATACTTTTGTTAGTTAAATTACACCTTTCAATCAACTTGTCTGTCAAAGTTCCTATCAAACAACAGTCTACAATTGTTTTTTTAAAAATTAGCTAAACCATGTCTCCAGGGGAATCTCCTGCAGTGTATCACACTTTCTCTTTAATCGACTTTCTAAAATATATTTTTTATGATAAAGATGCTGTACAGAGGGGTTACCATTACATGAGTAAGGTAATGAGTACATTTAATAGACTTTTCTACCCTTTTCACTATGCTTCATATCTTGCTTGCATTCTTCTCTTGTAAGACAAAAGAATTCATGTTACATTGTACAAATTTTCTATAACATAGCATGAAATCTGTTCCTTTCTTCTAGGTTTTCCAATTTAGTAGCTTCTGGGGTTTCATAATAATCCTCTATTTTCATAATGATCCTCCATTTTTCTGTGGTATTTGTTGTAATATCTTCTTTCATCTATAATTTTTCTAGATTAGTTTAGCTAAATGTTTGATTTGCCAATTTTGTTTATCTTTTCAAAAAACCAATGTTTTGTTTTATTGAACTTTTACTATTTTAGTCTCTAGTTCATTTACTTCTACTCTAGTCTCTATTTCTTTCCTTCTACTGATTTGGGGTTTGATTTGTCCTTGAAATGCATTATCAAGTTGTTAATATTGTAAAATGTGAAATCAGAGACCGAACAAAATTATTGATTATTAAAAATAGGACAAAGCATTTAAGCCAGAACCTCTTTATAGAGAGAAAATTTAGGTTAAACAGGTTAAACATCAACTTACTGAAATGTGGTAAATGACAGCAGAATTTAGGAAAATCTGGGAAACCCAGAAGGAGGTTTGGCCTTAGACTTAGTAAACAAAGAAGTCTAGGTTAATGTCTTTAAATGTATTTTGTCTAGGATATGTGAAATGTGTTTGAAATGTTTTTTGTCTAACATATATGAAATGTGTCTAGGATATGTAAATTGGCTTGAAATGTATTTTGTCCAGGATGTATGAAATGTGTTTGAAATGTACTTTTTGTGAGTAGGAAGTCTGGGATGTGTTTTGGTAAATATCAGTTAAGCCCTAGAAAATTGCTATTTGTGATTATTGACTGTTTCTGTCATGTGTATTGCCCCTAGCATGTGGCCTCTTTCCTTTATAAACCATATTGTGAGAGAGCTTGATCATTATGCTTCACTACCTCATGTGTGGGGCATGGGGCATGGTCGCCTAGTGGCTAATAAAGACTCCTTGCCCTTTTTATCTGAGTCAGTGGATATATTTGCAGGAAATATATTTGTAGGTGCTGGGATTCTACAAATATGCAATCTCTGGTTTTGTTTTTTTTAACGTGGGAACTCATTACTATAAACGTTCCTGTTACTACTGTTTTTGCCGTATCTCACCAATTTGGTACACCATTTTTATTGTTTAAAAAAATACTCCATTTTTAAATTTCTGGCTTCCTCACAGGTCTACTGCTCATTCAAAAGGGTATTGTTCTGTCTGCATGTATTCATATAATTTCTAAAGTTTTTTTTGTTATTTTGGGTTTTTTTTGTGTGTGTGTTTTGTTTTTTTGTCGGTCATGGGGCCTAAACTCTGGGCCTGGGCACTGTCCCTCAGCTCTTCAGCTCAAGGCTAGCACTCTACCACTTTGAGCCATAACACCACTTCCGGCTTTTTCTGCTTATGTGGTGCTGAGGAATCGAACCCAGGGCCTCATACATTCAAGGCAAGCACTCTACCACTGAGCCACCTTCCCAGCCCTGTTATTTTGTTTTATTCAACTGTGATCAGAAAAGAAACAAGACATGATTTTATGTGTCCTTATCATGTTTTTGTATTATACAAATCTTTGGCTTGGGAAGTATATATTCACACACACATACATACATATATACATATGTATATATATGGAGATAATACCCAACAAGCACTGTTCAAAAGGAAGAGGAGGGCCGGAGGCAGGTGGCTCATGTCTGTAATCCTACTTACTCAGGAGGCTGAGATCTGAGGATCGAGGTTTGAAGCCAATCCAGGCAGACTTTTCTCCAATTAATCACAGAAAAAGCTGGAAGTAGAAGTGGTGCTGTGGCTCAAGTGGTAGAGTGCTAGCCTTGAACAAAAAGGAGCTCAGGGACAGCGCCCAAGCCCAGAGTTCAAGCCCCAGGACCAGTAAAAAAAAACAAAAACAAAAAAAAAGGAAGAGGGGGGAAAATGATAGAATAACCATGTTCAAAATACAATGTGCATGTTGTTGGAAACTGAGTCATGAGGGTATCAGAATAAAGAAAGGATGAAGTGAACTCAACAGATCTTATTCAGGAGAGAAGCCTGGGAAGGGCGACTGAAGGGGAAATGGTGCACCTCCTTACAAGTAGGGTCTCTTTAGCCGGGCGCTGGTGGCTCACGCCTGTAATCCTAGCTACTCAGGAGGCTGAGATCTGAGGATCGCGGTTCAAAGCCAGCCCAGGCAGGAGAGACCGTGAGACTCCTATCTCCAATAAACCTCCAGAAAACCGGAAGTGGCGCTATAGCTCAAGTGGTAGAGCGCTTGCCTTGAGCTGAAGAGCTGAGGGACAGCGCCCAGGCCCAGAGTTCAAGCCCCACGACTGACAAAAAAAAAAAAAAAACAATTAGGGTCTCTTTAAATATTAGGCAGAAAGAATAAAATTGGGGGGAGGGGCAGATGGAAGTGGGGTGAGATGAAGGTGAGAGAACAATATTCTGACTGAGGAGTTAAGGTTTCAGCAGCATCTGTATTGGTCAGGAGCATCCGCATCGGATGTGGCCTTGGTCTCAGGCTCTCTTCCAAGACCATTGGTGCATTTGTTCAAGGGAAAGAGGAAGGAAGATGGTTTAATGGGGTTTGCAGCAAGGACAGTTCTAAGATATGGCTGTCAGGGGGAGGTGAGTGCTTTAGGTTAAGCCATTTTCCACAATATCATTATCACAATGATATCCCTTTGTACTATCAATTAATGCTAATAAAAGCGGGGAGTACTACCATCTCAAGAAAATGATAATACTGGCCTTGTGAAGGAGTTTGGAAGAATATCTTCTTTTCTGTGTTTTGAAATAGTCCAAATAGAATTGTAAGTCCTTCATCCTTAAGTGTTTGAGAGAATTAAGCAGTGGAGCCATTCAATACTAAGTTTTTCTTTATGGAGAAGCTATTACTGATTCAATCTGACGCTTACCATTGGTCTCTTAGGCTTTTTATGCCCTCCTAGTTCAATTTTGATAGGTTATAAATGTTCAGAAATTTATAAATTTCTTCTAATTTTTCCAATTCAGTAGCATATGAATTTTCAATTATTGCAAATTCAATTTCTAAATGTATTTTCATGATAACTGCTATCTTTTTCATGTCTGGGTTTTGTTGTTGTTGTTTGGTTTGGTTTTTGCAGGAGACATGTACTATTCTGTTAATATAGTCATGTTTCTTGATTTTTTTTGTCTTTTTTAAAAGCCAGCTATTTTATTGATCTTTTGTATTTTTTTCTTTCTGATTCTTTCATTTTTGTATAAGTTTTTGTTCACAAATTTTGAGGCTGGCTTAGTCTTGCTTTAGTAGGGCCTTGAAAGGCATTATTAGATTGTTTATTTTAAAGTTTCCCATTTTTAAATGTGTTTCTTGCCATAAACTTGCCTGGCTCTTGCTGTACTGTTCTTGTTGTATCCAATGTGTTTTGTATGATTTGTTTCAATTACTCCAAAGAATGTTCTAATTAACTATTGTACTCATTTATTCAATGGCTCAATGTGTGGTTAAGAGCATGTGGTTAAATATCCATGAATTTATGGAATGTGTTTGCTTTTAATTGCTAGCCTTATTCTATTGTAGTCAGGGAAGATGTATAATATAAACTGATAATTTAAGTTTGTTAAGATTTTGTTGTTTTTTTGTTTGTTTGTTTTTTGGGGGGTGGAAGGTCCAGTCGTGGGGCTGGAACTCTGGGCCTGGGCACTGTCCCTCAGCTCTTCAGCTCAAGGCTAGCACTCTACCACTTGAGTTACAATGCCACTTCCGGCTTTTTTCTTTTTTGCTTATGCGGTGCTGAGGAATCGAACCCAGGGCCTCAAGCATGCAAGGCAAGCGCTCTACCACTGAGCCACCTTCCCAGCCTATTAAGTTTGTTAAGATTTTGGAGGGCCTAATACATAGTCAATCCCAATGATTGTTCCACATGTTAAAGAATGTGTATTTTGTATTCATTAGATAAGATATTGTGTCTATTTGTTCTACTTGCCCTAAAGTATGTTAACTCTGATATTTCTTTGTTGATTTTTTTTTTTGGCTGGATGATCTTCCCATCAATTAAAATGTGGTATTGGAATTTCTAACTGTTTTATCAGAGAAGTTTCCTCCCTTTTGATTTAAAAAAATGTTTGTCTTATAAAATTGGGTGTTCTCAAATCATTTAAAAGGGATACAGGTGGACCCATTGCAACAATGAGATGTACAAGTCATTATGTCGAAAAATGAACTTTACGACTTTGGTGCAGGTAGGGGTTGGGGGGTGGGGGGGTAGCGTGGAGGATTGGGTGGGGGGCAGGGGGAGGATGGGAAGGGATTGGAAGGAGAAACAAAGGAGGAGGCTACAATGCTTGAGGAGAAACAAAGGAGGAGGCTACAATGCTTGATAAGAAATGTATTCATTATCTTGCCCATGTAATTGTAACCCCTCTGTACAGTATTTTCACAATAAAAAAATAAAATAAATAAAATAAAATAAAATAAAATTAGGTGCTTTCAATGGAATTCTATGCCTCCATCAGAAAGAATGACATTTTCCCATTTGTTAGGAAATGGAAACACTTGGAAAAAATTATATTAAGTGAAATAAGCCAGGCCAAAGAAACTTAGCTCCCATGGTTTCCCTTATTTGCAATAACTAGTATATGTCTGAGTCAAGCAGAAAAGGTCAGATAAGTTGATGTTAGGGAAAT
>NW_012267226.1:2197330-2201447 GCF_000151885.1 Dipodomys ordii
AGCGCTCTACCACTTGAGCCACAGCACCACTTCCAGCCTTTTCTGCTTATGTGGTGCTGAGCAATCGAACCCAGGGCCTCATGCATCGAAGGCAAGCGCTCTACCACTGAGCCACCTTCCCAGCCCCGGCTTTTTTTCTTATGTGGTGCTGAGGAATCGAACCCAGGGCCTCAGGCATGCAACTCTACCACTGAGCCACGTTCCCAGCCACTTATAATTCTTTTTTTTTGGCCAGCTGTAGGGCTTGAACTCATGCCCTGGGTGCTATCCCTGATCTTTGTACTCAAGGCTAGCTCTCTATCACTTGAACCACAGAACTACTTCTGGTTTGCAAATTAATTGGATATAGTCTCACAGGGACTTTTTTGCTTGGGCTGGCTTCCTTAGATCTCAGCCTCCTGAATAGCTAGGATTACAGGCATGAGACACCAAAGCCTGGCTCTTCTTACAGTTTTTATCTTTATCTATATTTTATCTGCTAGAAAAGAGCTACCCCTTTGCACTCTTGATTTCCATTTACATGAAATACCTTTGCATATCAATTTACTTTCATTCTTTGTACTTCACCATGCCCAGCCTTTGTCTGTGGGGATAGTCTTACAAACTTTTTGCTTGTCTAGGCTAGCCTCAAACAGTGATCATTTCAACCTCTGCCTCCCAAATTAGATTACAGGTATGAACCATTGGTTCAACTGTAATTTTATTTGACTCATTGCTATCTTCATTTTTTTAAGATCTCTATCTGTTAAATTTCTCACCCATCTGTGAAATTTCTCACCCATCTTATGCATTTTTCTAACATTGGTCATGTTAGTATTATGCTCACCTTTGGTCCTCAGCTCCACCCAGACCAGGGCCCCTTCCCATTCCAGGAGTTCCCACCATACAGCTGGCCCCTCCCTCTTTCCACCCAGACCCACCTGAACTCCCATCTACCTCACTTCCTACCCCCCAGACCCTCCAGCTACCTGTGAAGGGTTAAAAATTAGGAACCTCACTTCACCATTACCATTATTAACTTGCTAACTGCTGACTTTGCTTCTGTAAATATGCTTGCATTCAGACCCCCTTTCCCTGGGAGATAAAATTGGGCAGTGACTCAAGTATTGGCCAGCCCAGATGTCCGGATATCAGCCCACCCAGGACAAGGACAGCGGTTATAGATAGTACATGTTCTTCAGTTCCAGATTAATTAAGCCATCCCTGGGACAAACCTTGACAATGACCACCTGGCCAGACCACAAACTGGGCCAAATGTCAACCAATCACAAGTCTGTAACTATGTGAACTCCCCTAACCCTTATTGTCCAAAGTAACCACCCCTCTTGAGTCCCCCGCGCCAATCATTTTACAAAGAGTGTTACAAAATTTCCCGCGTGGCAAAGTGATTGTTGGTGTATATGATGATCTTTAAATGGACCAATCATGGGATGCTTTGTGTTATGCATTAATCTTGTGGTTTTTGCCTTTAAAAAGGCTTGTAACTGCTGCTCGGGGCTCCCTGACCACCCGGGGCAGGGAGTCCGTTTGCGCAAATGTCAAATAAACTCCTCTTGCTTATTGCATCTCCCGGCCTGGAGTCTGAGTTTTCTGGGGCCCCCTCCCGTTGACGAAAGTATCCTAGGGGGCTAGGGTCTTTTATTTGGTGCATTGGCCGGGAACCAGGTGCCCCCAAACCCCAGATTCCAGGACCGGCAGGAGGTAAGATAGAGCTCTTGTCTTTCGTGTTTGTCATTTTCGTTTTATGTTCTGGGATCCAAATCTGTATTTGGACTAGAGGGAAAAGCAGACGTGCCCAGTACCCTAGTCCCGCCCTGGAGTCCTGCTCCAGGGTCGTCTGTATTTGGGCCAGAGAGAAAAGCAGACATGCCCAGTACCCTGGTCCCGCCCTAGAGTCCTGCTCCAGGGTCGTCTGGAGGAAGGAGGAGATCCGAGTGTCTCTGTTCTGGGGAGGTTAGGCGAGGCCAGCCACTCCCATCTGTAATTCCTTCCTCATCTGTACTCGGTTGCCGCGCGGCGTCTGGTTTTGTCTGTCTCTGTTCAGTGTTACTTGTTTTTAGTGTGTGTTTTGTATTCTCTATAGAGATGGGACAACAAGTGAGTCCACTCCTAGGACACCGGAGACCTTGTCCTAGTTCGTTTAAAAACAAAAACCGCTGGTTCTGCTTTTGTAACTTGCTTGTTTGTCAATTATGAAATTGCCACTGACCACCTGCGAGTGGCCCCAGTTAGATCTCAGCCTCGGGCCTTGGCTCGGGGGGTCTGAGCGTGGGGGAGAACCTGACAGTCTGAGGGGACGGCTGCTAGGGATTTTCTTTTCCCTTGCCCCAAGACGACTGGGAATATTCCTCCGCCTTGGAAGGCCCCTGGGTCAACGTCTGCAGGAATCTAAGAGAAAAATCCTCCGGAGGTGAGTAGGGGGGGGTTGAGTCCCCTGTTCACTGAGACTTGATTTTGTCTTTGTGGCCACTTGTTTGTCTTGTTAACTTTAGTGTGTGTGTTTTATGTTTTCTGGGGTAGGGAAGTTCTGGGTGAGTGTGGCAGGCTCACTCAGCAGACTCTGGATTCAGCTTGCTGAGTGAGAACAACACAGAGTTCCGGTAGGGATAAACTGGGTTCCATTAGTCCCCAACTCAGCCTTTAGTTCTTGTCTAGTTCTGTTTTAGAATTGGTACCAGTTTTACATGTGGATCCTTGGTTTTTGTGTTTATCTGCGTTTTTGTTATTTATTTGAACATCTCTGGGAGAATAAAAGTTCCAGCTGGGCTCGGTCACAGACCTGCTATGCCCACCCTCCCTGTGAGGCATGGAAGGTTGCTGGGCAAGTTCGGTTCCCTTCAAGCCTCAGGCTGCATTTTCTCCTTGTGGAGGCTGCCAGCAGGGAGGGTGTAGAAGGCTGTGTGCCTAGCTTGGACTTTTTCAGCTAGTCCTGACAATGTAACAATTTGTAAAGTGCTCTTGTCTAAAATTGGATTAAAAAAATCTGGCCAGTTTAGTTTTAGGTGACCCCCTCCCCCAGCCCTAAGAGATTCAAAAGACTAATTAGTGAATTGCCTTGCTAGATAAGCAAGCTCTGGGAAAATAAAGCCCAACAAAGGTACCTAGTTTAAAAGAAATACTGTCTTCAATTTTTGTTTAAAAACTTTAAAAGGTGTATGTACAACTGATTTTGGTTTTTGCGCACTTTAAGATCTATGTGAGTGTTTTGTGTGTGTCTGTGAATGTGTTCAAAGCTAAGAATTGTCAGCATGCTGTAACAATTGGGTGAATTTTAATTTAAAAATTCAAAAGGTTATGAGGTTTGGACATTACCAAAAATTAAAAAAAATCTTCACATTGTTTTAAATGGCTTTGTAAAATTTCTTTAACTTGCAAATTAGAAAATCTGGTATTTTAAAAACTAATATTTTAAAATACATAAGACTGTTTATACTGTAATCAAGTTACCTGGCTTAACAAAAATACATTGGCAGTTTGGGATATAATTCCCTTGGCAAAAATTTGGGGATAAATATTAGAAATTTAAATGTAAAGGTTAGTTTAACACTGTCAAAGATTTTACCTGTTCTGTCTGTCAAAAACTGTGTGTTTCATTCGAGAACCAAGAGACAAGAAAAGGGAAAACTAGAAGCCAACAGAAGACCTATCTTTAGGGGTGAGGGGTGAGCAAGCAGAAGTGCAGTTCAGCTGGTCATGCATGGTGGGACAGGCCCTGGGAGGAGTCCACACATGGTAAAAGAGAGCAAGCTGGCACAAACGCAGTTCATCTAACCCTAAAGAGTCGGATTGGGTGCGTGCCCATTCCATAGAAGGGGCTGAGTGGCCCATCTTTGTTCTTTCTTTTCCCGGCAGACAGACACTGAAAACATGATGGTTAAAATGAGTGAAGTGATGATCTGATTAGTATTGCTAAAACTTCCCCTTGGATGTGTTAACATTAAAATTAGGAAGGCCTAAAAAAAGAGGGTTAAAAAGTTATTGTATAATGTAACTTGCTTTTAATGTTTTACAATTAAGATGTTTTTAAAAGATATAGAGGTGATAAGTCTAGCTTCATGGTATAATGATGGTGACTATAATTCCTGCATTAAGGAAAATTGTCATTTGAGTTTAAAAA
>NW_012267226.1:2202583-2211511 GCF_000151885.1 Dipodomys ordii
AGTTACATGAAGTTCATCTGCTCAGGAAAAAGTTTGTAAACCTGAGAGAGTGTGTTTCTATTGATATCTGTCTAAAGGCCTGCAAAGGTAACTTAGGCATTGTTTGGGATCATTAGAGATCACATTCCTAAGCCATCTAGAAAGATGCTTATACAAACCAGAGTGCTAAACAAGCTACACTGCTGTAGCCGGAGAAAAGGTCTGTGCAGTTGTCAGAAACTAAATATTGTTCTTAATGACATCTAACCCTGATGGCCTCTTTGTAAAATAGGCTAAGGTTATAGGTTCCTGGCTAGGTAGGATCAACACCCCTGAAGTCAGCTTGAAGAAGTTACAGAAGATGGACCTTCGCCCTTCTACCCCTATTTTAAGATCAAGGGTCCAGAGTCAGTTTTAAAAAAAATGAGACAAAATAGATGGCATAAAAAATAGTGTTAACTGTTGTAGATGTTCAAGGTGTGGAGACTGCATCTGTCAGAGATGGCTACAAGACTAAGCCTTCTGAGCCTTCTGTGTCTATTTACAAAAATATCTGGTTAGTAAAAAAGTTGTGATTTTGGTAAATTGTCCTGGACTCTTGTTTAAAGATCTTAAAACCAGCAGGATCAAAGCCTGCCAAGCCTATGCAATGCATCTTTAACCAGTCTGTGTAGGAATTTACAGCCCAGCATGAGGTGTGACAGTCCCTTGGAGCCACTGAGAGACCCTGCTGCTGCGGTTGCTGCTGCTGCTGCATACCCTAATGGGTAAAGTTCAACGACGGCCTGACAGCCACCTGGAGAAACTCCTGCCTGATTCCATCACCTGAGTCTGCTTTCTGGTTGACTGCTGCTAAATCTAAGATCTTGTGGGACATTCTTTTGGGTGATATCCAGAGACCCTCTTTTCCCACAGTGGATATTGAGGACAAGGATATCACTGGCTTGTCTTAGGCATTTCAGTGCACAGTGACTGAAAATCCACTCTATAGTCACAGCCTAGTTTGGCTCTGGTATGGTAATAACCTGAGTGTGTTATCAATGGAGGTAATACTCTTAGCCTTAAAATCTAGCAAGCTTCTACATCACAGTGGTGCCTTAAGGCTGTTCTAAGATAAAGGTTCCACAAGCCAAAGGAAAATTGGGCAGTTTTAAATTCCAGCCACAAAGATGCTCAAGAAATTGTAAAGAAAAAAGGTAGTAAAAAAAGCCTTGGGAAAGGAATTGGGGAAAAATTGGTATCCCCTTTGGATAAAAAAGGAGTTAAAAAGTAAGGATTGTCTTTAATTGTTTGAAAAAAAAAAGGAAAAAAAAAACAAACCTCAGAAAGTTTAAGTATGTAGCAAATGGTATGAGTATGTTGCAAATGGTATGAGTTTGTCTTAAAATTGGAGCTTACAAGTACAGCTGGTATAAAATTAAGTTAACTGTGATACACGGAGTCAAGACTGGTGGGAAAAAAAAATTTGTAAGGGACTCTGGTACTGTTACTTTTGTTACAATCGGACCTTGTATACTCAACAGACTGGTGTCTTTTGTAAAAGAAAAAGATCAGCGCAGTCCATCTATTAGTTCTGAGATCCAAATACCAAGCATTGAGAACAACTGACACCCCACAAGATAATATAGAGACATCCTAAATTTTAAGATTAAAATTACTCCAGAGAAGAAGTGGGGAATGAAGGGTTAAAAATTAGGAACCTCACTTCATTACCATTATTAACTTGCTAACTGCTGATTTTGCTTCTGTAAATATGCTTGCATTCAGACCCCCTTTCCCTGGGAAATAAAATTGGGCAGTGACTCAAGTATTGGCCAGCCCAGATGTCCGGATATCAGCCCACCCAGGACAAGGACAGCGGTTATAGATAGTACATGTTCTTCAGTTCCAGATTAATTAAGCCATCCCTGGGACAAACCTTGACAATGACCACCTGGCCAGACCACAAACTGGGCCAAATGTCAACCAATCACAAGTCTGTAACTATGTGAACTCCCCTAACCCTTATTGTCCAAAGTAACCACCCCTCTTGAGTCCCCCGCGCCAATCATTTTACAAAGAGTGTTACAAAATTTCCCGCGTGGCAAAGTGATTGTTGGTGTATATGATGATCTTTAAATGGACCAATCATGGGATGCTTTGTGTTATGCATTAATCTTGTGGTTTTTGCCTTTAAAAAGGCTTGTAACTGCTGCTCGGGGCTCCCTGACCACCCGGGGCAGGGAGTCCGTTTGCGCAAATGTCAAATAAACTCCTCTTGCTTATTGCATCTCCCGGCCTGGAGTCTGAGTTTTCTGGGGCCCCCTCCCGTTGATGAAAGTATCCTAGGGGGCTAGGGTCTTTCACCTGGATGGTGATGGAGGCCATGTGCTCCCTCTTGGGGAAAATATGGCTCCTCTAATAAACCTTATAATAAACCTTTCTCCTGTGCCTGCCTGCCTCTGCGTGGTCCCCTGGGATGGATGTTAGGGTCCTCCTTTGCTGGATCCTCCTTCAGATCACCTATCAGTACATGATCTTTGGAATTTCTTTTCAGCCATTTTGTCAGTATCATTTGAGAGATCTGTTATTACAGATAGTGTGCTTTTTTGGACATTTCATGCTACCTGGCTTTCTTTGTGTGTGTCTGTCTTTGTGTATGTATATGTATGTATGCTTCTATGCTGAAATGTATGCATATCACATAGGGTTGAGTGATCTCTACTACTTTTAAGGAGTGGCCTTCCTATTGAAGAGCTTTCTCTTGGAGATGTGTTTGACTTCAGTGTTAGCTTTACTGCCAGCTAGGCACCATCGTGTGAATAGTCTCCTGGTCGTTCCTTAGGCTATAATCAAGAACATAATGTTATTGGACATAATGTTATGTCCAACACTTCCCTAGTTCAGTAGGTATAGGCTGCCTATTTTGTGGTCACAAAACAGTGAAAATGATGGCATTGTGTAGGACCCATTCTTCCGCACTCCTGAAGTAATCTCTGCTGTTGGCAAGATCCTATGGGACTGGAAGCTTCAGGAGCACTGTGAGGTCAAGCACCTACCTGATCCGGCAGTTCTACAAGCCATACACACTGTATAGGTATAGGAGAAGGGGATAAACAAAGGAAAAAAGGGTGGATGAATACAGTTATAATATTTAATAATATTTAAGGTACACATGAGAAAATGGAACCCAGAACTTGAGGAGATAAGTGAGATTGGGAGAGATGGGGCAGAATGATTAAAGGGGTGACATCAACCCCATTGCATTGAACTCATAAACCAACATGTTGAATTGAAAACCCTTCACACAAGGACAAGGGGGGGAACCAAAGCAACAATGATATTCACAAGACAATACGTTGGACATGATCTGTACAACTTTGTGGGGGAGGGAAAGTAGAAGAATAATGAGGGAAGGGGTAAAAAAGTGTGCTTATTACCTTACTTATGTAACTGTGACCCCTCTGTACATCACCTTGACAATAAAAAAGAATAAAAAAATAAATTATATAAATTGAAAAAAGAAAACCCTTTGTACAACTACTTTACAATAATTTAAATTTTGCAAATAAAATCAAATACCTAAAAATAAACTTAACGAAGGAACAAAAATGGCTACATATTGCAGAAAGAAACTGAAAAACCTAGAAGATGGAAGGACTGCCCATGCATATAGCTCTGCAGAATTAATGTTGTGAAAATGATTACATTGCCAGAAGCAATCTACAGATTCAGTGCAATACCCATCAAAGCCTCAATGCCATTCTTCACTGAAGCAGAACAATTCATCCAAAGATTTGTGTGAAAGCATAAAAGATCCTGAATAGCTGAAGTAATCCTGAGGGGAAAAGAGCATTACAGGAGGGATGATAATACCAGATTTCAATATGCTACAGAGCAATAGTAACCGAAGTACCAGGGTTCTGGCACAAATACAGAAATGAAGACCAGTGAAACAGAATGAAAGACATAGATCTGGGTGGTAGTGGCTCATACCTGTAATCCTAGGCTCATACCTGTAAGCTGAGGCTCAAGTTTCAAAGCCATCCCAGGCAGACAAATTTGAGAGAATCTTATTTTCCATTAACCAGGGAGATAAAAATAAAAACAAAAACATAATTGGAGGTTCTAGCTTAAGTGGTAGAACACCATCCATGAGCAAAGAAGCCAAGTGAGAATGGGAGGCCCTGACTTCAAGCCCTAGTATACGGCACCAAAATTAGCCCTAATACATCTGTTTTTGTTTTAGCAAGGTGCTAAAACCATATGCACTAGGAAAAAAGGACCTCTGTGTTTTATTCCTCCTTGATTATCTGGGTATGGTTGAGATTCTTTCTAACAGATGTTAATGAGATTAATACACACAGTAGCCCAACTGATCTAAAATGTCACCATTGGAAACTAATCACATTCTTTTCTTTTTTCTTTTTTCTTCTTGCTAGTCATGGGATTTGAACTCTGGGCTTTGGTGCTGTCCCTGTGCTCTTCAGCTCACTTGAGCCACAGCACCACTTCCTGTTTTCTGGTGGTTGGTAGTTAATAAAGGATAATAGTCTCACAGACTTTCCTGCACCGGCTGGCTTTGAACTGCGAACCTCAGATCTCAGCCTCCTGAGTAGCTAGGATTACAGGCATGAGCCACCGGCACCCAGCACTAATCACATTCTTATACAGAAAACAGTGGTTGGCTTAAGTCAAACCATTGCCCCAGAACAAAACCTTTAGTTATTATGAAATACAGTGCCCAGGGGTACTACTTAATTTTTAAAATAATCTAGTCTCCTAAGGGAGGAAGTAACTTTCTATGTTATATAAGGGGGAAAGGACCAAATTATCTGTCTCTCGATGATTGATTGATTGCCAGTCCTGGGGCTTGAACTCAGAGCTTGGGCACCGTCCCTGAGCTTCTTTTGCTCAAAGCTAGCACTCTACCACTTGAGTCACAGTATGACTTCCAGCTTTTTCTGTTTATATGGTACTAAGGAATTGAACCCAGGGCTGCAAGCATGCTGGGCAAGCACTCTTCCACTAAGCCACATTCCCAGCCTCTCACTAATCTTAAGGAGTATTTATGTATTGCATGTTATTAGTATATATTAGTTGTACATAGGAGTTTCAGTCTGGTATTTCCAGACATGTATATACTGCACTTTGATCAAATTCATTCTAGTACATTTTTAATACCTGTTTTTCTTATCTCTCCCTTGTTTTTCTTGCAGTTCCTAGTGGATTTTGTTATGCTATTTTCACACATGCATATAATGTGATTTGGTCATATTCATACTCTGTCATTCTCTCCTTGCCCCCTTTATGTTTTTCCCCTTTTCTACCCTGACAAATTCTCCTTTTACATTTCTGTATGTTTTAGGTATAAGAAAAAAACCCAAACATGTTAGGTTTTTAAAAAGAGGTAGCCGAGTAAGAACAGCAGCACTCACGTGGTATTCAGGTAAGGGGTAGGTTTATTCAGTAGACCTGCTGGGACCAGGCAAGGTTGGCACTCCACGTGGCTGAGAAAGGCCTGGGAAAGAGAGAGGAAAGAGAGAGAGGGAAGAGAGAGAAAAGAGCTAGAAAAGAGCAGAGAGCAGAGAGAGCTAGAAAAGAACAGTGAGACAGAGCCTCTGGGCCTGGGCTAGGCCTTATCTAGGGTATGGGCAGAGAAAGGTATGGCCACATCAAATTCAGATGTGACCTCAGAGGGCAGATGTGACCTCTTCCAGGTGTCCCAGTTGCCTAGGTAACGCAGGTACTGGGTGGAGACTTTGCTGCAAGGAGGGTGGAGTCTGCTCGCCATCAAAGAGTGGACCTTACAAAACAATTTTTTACTTTCCCTGAGCTTGACCTATGTTGCCCAACACAATGATCTTCATTTAGTTCCATCTACTTTCCTGTAAGTGATGGAATTTTATCTCACTCTTTTTTTTTTTTTTGGTTGGTCATGGGGCTTGAACTCTGGGCCTGGGCGCTGTCCCTCAGCTCTTCAGCTCAAGGCCAGTTCTGTACCACTTGAGCTACAGAGCCACTTCCGGTTTTCTGGTGGTTTATTGGAGATAGGAGTCTCACGGTCTCTCCTGCCCGGGCTGGCTTTGAACCATGATCCTCAGATCTCAGCCTCCTGAGTAGCTAGGATTACAGGCGTGAGCCACCAGCGCCCGGCTATCTCACTCTTTTTTATGGCTGAATAATCCTGTATTGTGTGTGTACACACACACACACACTCATACGTACATACTCACACACATACATACATACTCACACACATATACATACATACATACTGAAAAATTAAAAATTAGAGTTACATTTTACATTGCTAACTGCTGGTTTTGCTTCTGTAAACTTGCTTGCGCTAGCACTGACCCTTCCCCTCCCTGGAAATAAATAAAAAGTTTCGGAGTCTAGATGTCGGCCCTGGGACAAGCTCTGTAGTCGTAAATAAAGAGCAAACAAGTAAATTCCCCAAGTGGCCAAATGGGACCCAAGAATGGGACCCAAGAATGGGACCCAAGATAAGGACCACCTGGCAAGTCCAGCAAACTAGGCCAAATGTTAATCAATCACAAGCCTGTAACTATGTAAACTCCCCTCCAGGGTGACAGCTCCCCCTAGACTTGCCCTGAGCCAACTGTTTTACAAAGAGTGTTATAAACTTCCCCACGTAGTAAAAATGATTGCTGGAGTACATAGTGACTTTTAAACGGGCCAATCCGGGGACACCTGGTGTTATATGCTAATCTTGTGGATTTTGCCTTTAAGAATGCCTGTAACCGCTGCTCTCGCCTCTCTGACTGACCGGGGCAGAGAGTCCGTTTGCACAAACATCAAATAAACTCCTCTTGCTTATTGCATTTCCCGGCCTGGAGTCTGAGTTTTCTGGGGCGCGCTCCAGTTGACGAAAGTATCCCAGGAGTCTGGGGTCTTTCACATACATACATACATACATATTTTTTTCTTGATCCATCCATCTTTGATGGGTACCTAGGTTGATGGTATAGCTTGACAAGTGAATAATGCTGCAATAAACATGGATGTGCAGGCATATCTATTGTACCATGACTTGCATTCCTTAAGATACAAGCCCAGGAGTGGTATAAAAGTGTAAGGTCCACCCCTGGATGGCAAGCAGACTCCACCCTCCTCGCAGCAAAGTCTCCACCCAGTACCTGCGTTACCTAGGCAACTGGGACACCTGGAAGAGGTCACATCTGCATCCGCTGAGGTCACATCTGAATTTGATGTGGCCACACCTTTCCCTGCCCATACCCTACATAAGGCCTAGCCCAGGCCCAGACACTCTTCCTCTCTTGGTCTTGCTCTTGCTCTTCTTTTCTAGCTCTCTCTGCTCTTTCTCTGCTCTAGCTCTTTCCTCTCTTTCCCAGCCGTGTGGAGTGCCAACCTTGCCTGGTCCCAGCAGGCCTACTGAATAAACCTACCCCTTACCTGAATACCACGTGCGTGCTGGTGCTGTTCTTACTCGGCTACCTCTTTTTTAAAAACCTAACATAAATGGTGCCGTGACTCGGATAAAGGCTTAAAGTCAGGATAGCTTGGATTTCTCTGTTTTTTCCCTCTTTTTTCTTTTTTTGTTCTTCCCTTTTTGCTCTGAGGAATACCCACAGTTCTGATGGCCTTTTGCGAACCAGTCTGTCTGCGGCGGAATCAGCGCATCGATACCATTGCTGCCTTCACATCCACGTCCACACCACTTCTCTACTCTGGTGAGTGAAACTACTCTACGGCTATCTGTTACTCAGTCTCTGTCCAGACGTGGCACCATGCCAGAGAGCTCCTACGGCCTTTAGCTGAAAGGCCGGTCACCTCTGAAGCTGAGGACGCTTGGCTTTGGGGGCTTGGCCATTTCTCTCTAGAGGGCTCTGGGGGAAGTCGGGACGCCGTTTCTGCCTGGTCAGCTCTCCTTCACTCACCAGACTGACTACTCATTTAATGGGTGCTACGAATCACGCCTGAGCCGTGAAACCCCTTTGAAATGCCTCCTGCGTTCCCTGGAAAGCCAGAGAGCCTAATTTTATGCCATTCTTAGAAGTACACAGTTTTTGCTATTGCAATGGTAAATGGTCAAAAGTTTGTTTAATTTCAGGATCTCTTTTCTCTCTGCCATTCATGTCCAACTTTCTACCCTTTTTTCTACAACTTTTTGGCTTGTGCCTTGAAGAGTGCGACGCAGGCTGGGTCCCAGGGACCCCCCCCCCCTCTAGGTTCCCTCTCAAAGGCTAGCCAATGAAGGCTTGATCTATTTATTCAGGCTTTCTTTGCATTTTTTCAGAAGTTCGCCATCTTGAATTCACCATCTTGACCACGTGGTGGATTAAGGGTTTGGCCCCATCTGACCCTTAACCTTCCACTAAGTTTACTACTCCATCCATCTATTCTAAGGTGCCTTGCTAACAAGTTGCTCTTTTCACAGGCCCTGGTAACTGAGGCCCAACCATCTGATGTGCTTTGTTAGCAAAGATGTCTAAATGTTGTCAAAATTTTAGGTTTTGAGTTTTGCCTTTTGTGTTGTGTATTCTACTACTGACTACGTGGTTCTAAAATACTGGGCATATCTGTGCTAAAATTCTCATCACATCTAATGAGTTTTGTCATTTCAGAATATTTGTTGGCAATTCTTGATAAGAACCAGGTAAGCTCTACTTATTCTACTTGATCTCCTTGTTGCTTTAATTGGAAATAATAAAGGGCTTTTGAGGCAAAGACTGTAGTTCAAAGTCAGCCCAGGCTGAAAAATCCCTAAGACTCCATCTCCCAGCTAAACTCTGCAAGTAGTACTATAACTCAAAGTGGTTCAGTGCTAGCCTTGAGCAGAAGTGCTCAGGGACAGTGCCCAGGCCTTGAGTTCAAACCTCCTTGAATACTAGTGGTACTATAACTCAAAGTGGTTCAGTGCTAGCCTTGAGAAGAAGTGCTCAGGGACAGTGCCCAGGCCTTGAGTTCAAACCTCCTTGAATA
>NW_012267226.1:2212996-2257091 GCF_000151885.1 Dipodomys ordii
TGGAGTGCCAACCTTGCCTGGTCCCAGCAGGTCTACTGAATAAACCTACCCCTTACCTGAATACCACGTGCGTGCTGGTGCTGTTCTTACTCGGCTACCTCTTTTTTAAAAACCTAACATAAAGGATCATACAGGCCAGGCACTGGTGGTTCATGCCTATAATCCTTGCTACTCAGGAGGCTGAGATCTGAGGATTATGGTTCAATGCCACTCCTCCAGGAAAGTCCTTGGGACTCAACTCCAATTAATCACCAGAAAACTAGAAGTGGCACTCTGGCTCAAGTGGTCAAGAGCTCAGGGATAGCACCCAGGCCCAGAGTTCAAGCCCCAGGGACTGACAAAAAAAAAAAAAAAGGATCATACAGCAGTTCTATGGTTAGTTTTATTTTTGTTTTAGGAACCTCTGTACTTACTTCCATAGTGATTTCCCTAATTTACATTTCCATCGACATTGTATGAGGATAACATTTTCCCCACATCTCCATCAGCAGAACCATAATTTGTTATTTTATTCATATCTGCCTACATACAGGCATATTTGATCAGATAATAAACCATTAATGATTATATATTTAGCTAGATATAATAAGTAACTGATGATTTTGAAGACTTGTTAAAACGTGAAAATATGCACCACCCAGCTGAGTTTTAAAGTTAATTTTACATTTATCACTATTGTTGGCAATGCCGTGTGCTGGAGATTCTTAACTATCTTCTTCCTGAGGAACTAGTTACAAATGAACTTCAATAATCCAAAATATGTTTCAGAACAGTTTCAGCTTGGGCTTCCCTCTAGATCTGATAGACAAGCCACGCCTTATCTTCTCAAACAGGATAATCTGGGAAGAAAAGGAAAATGGACAATAGCAAAGGCAGGCTATACATCTGTCATTCAAACAGTTTGGAAGGGGATGCAAGAGAATAGAAAGGGACAGGACAGCCTGAACCTAAGGCAACCATGTCTCAAAAAGAAAGCAAAGAAGAAAAGTTGAGCCTAGTTAAGCCAGGATGAGGCAGACACTGTGATTTGTATCTGAGGATGAAAACCACTCTAAAAGTTGAGGCGACCTCAAGGCAGAGATGGGGTGACTCACTTCATTGTCTTCCGGGTGAAGCCAGACACCAGGAAGGTAAAGTGATTCCTGTGGTCCAATCTTCCAATAGCGCCCAAGGTTATGGCCATTGACAAATACGAACCCACAATTCCAGCCCTGCAAAAGATGGGGGCTTGAGACACAGAAACAGATTGACACTGGCAAGGGAAATCTAAGGTGCTTTATAGTTAAGGCAAGATGGAAGCGCCCCATGCCACTGTACATGGAAGTGGGCTGAGACTGGAAGAGGTCTAGAATTTCTACTCCGATGTCTAGGAAGGAGAAAGGGGAACAAAAAGGAGCCCTTTCTTCATTGCTGATGCTGCATCGCTCCTGACCTAAGATGTACAATGCTATATTTTCAAAAAGCAGTTTCTTTTTCCTTCCAAAAGAAAGTTCTAGGTAACAGAGAAGAACAGTACTGTTGACAGCAGCTATACAACATTTTTTAATCTGTTTATAATATGACAAATAGTTACAAGGTAAAGATCTGGGAGAGGAGAGCTAAGAGAGAGACACAAAGAGAGACACCAATAAAGAAAGTGAGCCATGGGCTGGGAAGGTGGCTCAGTGGTAGAGTGAGGCCCTGGGTTCGATTCCTCAGCACCACATAAGCAGAAAAAAAAGAAGCCGGAAGTGTTGCTATGGCTTAAGTGGTAGAGTGCTAGCCTTGAGCAGAAGAGCTGAGGGACAGCGCCCAGGCCCAGAGTTCAGGCCCCACGACCAGACCCCCCCCCCCGCAAAAAAAGAAAAGAAAGTGAGCCAGGTGTAATGATGCATGCATGTAACACAATTGCTGAGGATGCAAAGGAAGGAGAATTATGAATCTGAGGCTATCCTTGCATACATAGTTGTTGGGGAAGCCAAAACTAACTCCAGGAGTTTCCCCCCAACACACACACCCCTGAGAATCAAAACACTGATTTCTCACAAGCCCCCAGGGTCAGGAAATGTGCTGTTTGTTAAGACCCCAGGAAATGAGGAAAACCCTGCTGATTGTTGTGATAAGGCTGAGAGGCCTATAGTCTTGTTTGGTTATCAATAGCCCAAGACAGGATCTCAATAGCCCAGACAGGATCTGAGCTTTGTTTCGTTATCATTAGCCCAGATAAGATTTGCAGCCTTATTTGTTTAACAATAGTAGAATAGCCCAGCCACCCTAGCCCTTCCAAAAAGAAGCAGCCTCACCCCTGCCCCCTGGAGAAAGAATATCCGCCTGCTTTGTGTGAGAACCCCCAAATTCATGTGCCAATTAAAACCAGTATGAGAGGTTAGTTCGAACAGATACTATGAGATGGACTGTCACTCCATTGGCCACTGACATAAATATGCAGTCTTTCTGTGTGTGTTACAATCCCGTTGGCCACTTGTGTATGACAGGCTTGACCACATGGATTTTGCCTTTAAAAACCTTAGCTTGTGGGCTGTTCAGGGTTACAGTTTCAGCTTCCGAATCTGTGCTGCGTCCCTGGCCAGTCAGCTATCCACTTCTCCAATAAATTCATCTTTTACATGAGGCTGTCTCTGAGTGGTGGACTCTTTTCCCCATAACATAGTGAGTTCTGGACCCATTTGGGCTACATAGTAAGACTTTTATCTCAACAAAAGAAGGAGAGAAATAAAGACAATAGATGAAAAGAAAATGAGGGAGAAATGGAGGACAAGGGAGGAGAGAGGGAGAAACTGAGAAAGGGAAGGAGGGAGAGAGGGAGGAAAATGAACAGTCAAAGAGATATCCAGAAGTGTTTCCATTAATGGCATCTTGCTTATTTAGGTAGAGCGAGGAGGATGAGGTGGGGGGGAAGGGGAAAGGAGGAGAAGGTGGAGGAGAAGGGGGGGCAGCAGCAAGGACAACACCACCACTACCACCACCACCCGGAAGCCTTGTTTAATAATACACTGTTACACTGTCTTGGGTGGAACCCTGCAAGACTACACCATAGGAGAAGGGTGAAATACAAATTATTCTAGTCATGGGAATCCTTAATTCGTTAGCAACTTAAGTGAGACTGATGTCCTTAGGGGTAAACTCCTATAGGAATATACTTTCAATTGTCCTTTCTTTTGGTGTTAGGTAAAAACATTTTAAGACAAGAAACTGAAAATAGCCAGAAGTATTCTGGTATGCTATTTTAACCTTTCAAGAATGTGCTCCATGACTTGGACCTAAGCAAGCCCAGCAATGGGTCCACCATCTTTTGTTCCTCAACTGTGACTTTAAACCAACCATACTCAGTAATACACATCTTAAACTTAGCAGTTTGGAAATGTGCCCAAGTCTAATGTGTTTTCCTATATAAATCCCCAAAGCAATGAGCTTAAACTTGCTAAGACAAGCACTCATTATGTTCAATTACAACTTCTAAGCATTTCTTTTTCATTTATTGTTTAAATTTACTTTATTGTTATTATAGAGGTGATATATAGAAGTGTTGCCTTTACATGCATCAGGTAATAAATATATTTCCTTTCATACAGTGTCATCTATTCTCTCATTCTCTCCAATTCCCTCCTTCCCATCTCCACCCAAGAGTTGTATAGTTCACTTTCATCCATGTCCAGTGTGCTCTACTGCTGCACTTTTTCAACACTTCCTTTCAGATTCTATGCCTTCCCCTCACCCTCCCACAACTATGCACGTGAATGCACTGTACATAAGGTAAAAATTACAGAATCATCAGAAAAAGAAAAAACAAATTTAAAAAAGTCCTTTGTTTCCATGTCTTTGGTGTTTGTTTCAGTATATTATTTTATATAATACGAAGAGGCACTTAGGTTTTGCAACTTTGTGATTCTCTCCTCTTTTGAGCTCACTGTATGTGAGTATCTAGAATCCTGTGTAATTTGTCATATCCCAGTGCATTTTAGATCTAACTTCCCCATATCAGAGAGGACACGCGCCATTTGTCTCTCTTATCTTGGCTTACCTCAATAGCTCCATCTATTCTAGTCCCATCCATTCCCCTGAAAATGACATTATTTTAGTCTTTCTGATGGCTGTATAAAATTCCATTGTATATAGGTACCTCGTTCTTTTTTTTGATCTACTCATCTATTGTAGGGCATTTCCATATCTTAGCTATTGTGAATAGTGTACAGCAAGAATATAAATGTGCAGGTGTGCTTATTATATCCTGGTTCATGATGCTCAGGGTAGATGCCTAGGAGTGGTATGACTGGGTCGTAGGAAAGATTTATGCTTAGTTTTTTGAGGAGCTTCCAGACTGCTTTCCAGAGTGGTTGTACTAGTCTATATTCCCACTAGCAGTGCAGTAGGGTTCCTTTTTCCCCACATCCCCACCAGGATTTATTGTTGTTAGAATTCCAAAGGTTGGCCCATTTAACTGGGATAACATGGTATCTCAGGGTTGTTTTGATTTGCCTTTCCTTTATAGCCAGGGATGCTGAGCATTACCTTATGTGTTTCTTTGCCATTCTCGCCTCTTCTTCTGAGACGTCTCTTCTTAGTTCCCTTGCCCATTTAGTAATTGGTATATATTAAGTTTGGGAGGGGTTAGTTTCTAAGCTCCTTGTATATTTTAGATATTAGGCCTTTGTCTGATGTATTTAAGCATTTCAATTCTTGTAGTTGGAGGATTCTTGCTAGTGTCCCTGACACTTCCTGACTTGGGTGAAAATCTTCTCTGGAGCAAAGTGACATCATTCTAGCCTTGAAAATATTTATGATATTTTCTATATATGTGTCTGATGGTCAACAAGTAATCAAAGAGATGGAAGGGAGAGCAATATAACAGAATTTTAAAGAGAGAGAGAGCAAGAGACTATGCTAGTAGATAAGAAGATTTAGAAGATAAAAGCTTTAAAAGATCTATGCATCAGGATTGAGGGTCAAGGAAGGAAGGAAGAAAGAAAGAAAGAAAGAAAGAAAGAGAGAGAGAGAGAGAGAAAGAAAGAGAGAGAGAAAGAAAGAGAAAGAAAGAAAGAAAGAAAATATTTGAAATCAAACCATGGAACTAGTAAAACAAAACCAATCTAACTCCAAAACAATGAAAAGAAATAACAAAATGAAATCGAAACAAAATGAGAAATAGAGACAAAAACGAAATAGACTAAAAATATATAATACAAAATGAACTAGGCCCTGAGAGGAGACTGGAGCTGGGACAGCTTCTTTACAGGTTTTGTTTTTGTTTTAGGTATTAAAAAAACAAAAACATGGGTTCCAACCAGCCCAGTTCTTGAAATGAAAAGAATGCTTCTAGGTCCCCCTCCCCTTAACTTAACCCACCTTCATTGTTTTGTTAGACTGACGGATTAAACAGGTAGCCAGTAATCCGGCTCATGCTGGCATGCTGACTGGCATGCTGGCAACATCCCCAGTTTACTATTAACTCCGCCTTTTTCACATGTTTATGTTAAACTCCTTTGTGTATGTTTACCTTAAGCTCCGCTTTACCATTGAATTCTCGAGTCATTTAAACCAAAAGTGATAGGCTGGTTTAAACAGCCATTATGTGACAAAATGTAACCTCACTGGCCACCTGCGTGTGGTCTGGTATGACCGTGCAATCTTTTGGGGTGTGAAAATCTCATTGGTCGCCTATGTGACCAGGCTTCACCTTGTGATTTTTGCCAATAAAACCCTAAGCACGTGGGTCACTCGGGGTCGCAGTATCAGCTCCCGAGCCTGTGCTGTGGCCCTGGCTGGTCAGTGTAGGAACCTTCTCAATAAAGTTGCTTCTTTAATATCAACTTTGTTGCGGTGGGCTCTGTCACTCCGGACGACTAGGTGGGCCTGCCTGCCTGAGTAGGGGTCTTTCTACTACACAAAATGATTAATGGAAGTAAGATTGGCTTTTTGAAAATAACAATAAAATTTAGAAACTTACCAGATTAACTACACATGTACTAAAGGAATCTGATATCACAGTGAATAAATTAATGCAAAGTGGATAACTGCTCAATCTCATAAATGATGTTGAGATTATAGGGCTGAAAGAATAATTTTGGGGTACAGCACATGCTTAGCTTGCGTGAGGTTTGGGTTAGATTCAATTTTGAAAATTATACATGCCATATCATTCTATTTACATGAAGCCAACAGAGTTTTCTCTAGAGTGTTAAATTTTAATATAGAGCCAAGTGCCGATGGCTTATGCCTGTAATCCTAACTACTCAGGAGAATGAGATCTAAGGATCGTGCTTCAAAACCAGCCCCAGCAGGAAAGCTTAAAATTTAGTTTAGAGCTACTTTCAATAAGAAGCCATTACTAATTGCAAGTGATTGTATGTTTACCCAATGACAGAAAAAGTGTTCAACTTTTAATAACTTGTTGATCTGTACATCCATTTTTGAAGCATTTGCATAAATGTGTATGTTCATGAGAAAAGAAGATATGCCAGGTATTTTTTTTTCTTTTTGGTGCCAGTTGTGGAGCTTAAACTCAAGGCCTAGATGCTGTCCCTGAACTTTTTTTGCCCAAGACTCATGTTCTATCTCTTAAATAGTAGCTCTACTTCCAGCTTTTGGGTGGTTGGAGATAAAAGTCACTTGGTCTTTCCTTCCTGAGCTGGCTTCAAAGGGCAGTTCTCAGATCTCAGCCTCCTGTTAACTAGGATTACAGGTATGAGCCACCAGTGCTTAGCACCAGTAAAATTTAGTCTTCCCTCTCCACAAACAAAAGCAATTTACAGAATTTAATTTATGGTATGATCTGAGTAATATAAAAATCTATGTGCAAAAACAAACTTTTAGCAATGTCAAGCTCCGAAATATACAGATAAATTGAAATAGGTAGTTTCAAGAGAGAAGGTCTAGCATCTGCTTTCTACGTCTTATTGTTTGAATTATTTAGCTGTTTTTCATGTATTTTCTAAAGAATGACAAATTAAATTGACTGAAAAATGGTTGCCGACGTGGTTGGAAGTGAGGGAGAGGACGAAAGAAAGAAAAGCAAGTGTTCTATTAAGGCTTTACTTAGAAGCTGTTTTTAAAAAGATGAATAAACAATATTTAATTATTTTAAAAAATAAAAATAACATGCATAGAGATCACAGCAGAAGAAGAGGCTCACTTACTGGCAAGCTAAGGAAGGTATCCACAGGAGAGGAGCCAGCCTTCAATATCCCTTTATAGAAAGCAGGGCCTAAATAGCTCTCTGGACCCGGCTTCCAGGTAGCAAAGCGGAGCCTGGGGAGAGGGTAAGACATGAGGGAGAAGACAATACTTCCCAGATCTCCTCCCCATACTGATCCCAGATTTCCCTCACAGAGACTACGGTTCTCTTTCAAATAGATGCATGAAACTGGAAGTATTAATGTCACTTTAGTAAGAGCCTAGTCCTCAGTGCAGCTGACAACACAAAAAGCAGACCTCCACAGTTGTCTGAATTCAGCCCTTGTCTCATGCACACTAAACAATTGGAAATCTCTGAGTTCCCTGATGCAGTCTGAGTTTGTCCTCTACAAAGTTTCATGTACTGAGAAAGAGATGTTAAGACATTAAAGAGGTGGAAGTCATTGGGAGATGGTAGGTCATGGCTCACCTCTCTCAGAAGTGATTAATGCTGCTCTGAGAGAGGATTAGTACTTTACAGAGTGTGTTTTACAGAGACCACTCCACATGCTTGGATGTCCTACATATACCCATGTCATATGATGGCCTGTGTCATGTCCTTGGAAATCCAGAACTGTGAAATACATAAACCTTTTCATTCTCATGTTATAATAACATTCCATCATGTTATAATAAGAGCAGAAAACAAACCAAGATACCTGATTACACAAAATGTCTACCAGGGGTAGGGAGGAGCATACCTTTCAAAGAAGCTCTTTTTCATTTCTAGAGGATAGATGGTGAAATTTTTCAGGGAGATGCCATTGATGCTAACAGATCCAACTAATCCTGTAGACATAGAAACAAAGAACATCCAGAAAAATCCTCATGGCAAGGGACCAGCCAGAAGGCAAACATTTTTTCTGACCTGTGATGACTTGAAATTTCTTTTTGTGTGTTTTCACACTACAAAATGTTCCCCACTTAGCATAGGAACTTTTCCAGAAATTCCCAAAAGAAGCCTGAGCCCTGCTCTAGGATAGGGTAGCATTCAACAATAACTGGTTTCCTGACCTTCTCTGAAGAACAAGAAAATAACAAGAGGGGTAAGGAGGATGGCATCTTTGATCCCAGGACTAAAATAAGGTTCATGGTTGTCCTCCAAAGTCCAATATGGCTGCAACCATAGGTTCGAACAAAAAATTACTATTTGCTCCTCAGGATCTTACCACTCACCTTTCTTCTCTTCTTGAATTCTCCATGAATAACTGATTCGTCCTTGATTCTCCACTAAGATCCTCAGAAGTTGACAACCCTGATGGGGCAGATCAATTCATGGAGATTATATGATCAGTGAGGACTCTTGTTCTAGAAACCATTCCTTCCTTCAAGTCTCAAGATGAACACAAACAAATGAAGTAAATGAGGCTCCAGAGCCCAGCAGTGTTCTCCCTCTGGTGTTGTCCCCAGAATGTTCCTATTATATTTCATCTTTCACCTGTCTTTTCTCTTCTGATCCTATTAGAGAAGTCAGAGACTCAGTACTATCTCAGATCAGAGTCTCACAAAGAGACTACAGATTGACATATGTCTAAAGGAGAAATTCTATGTTTACTTCTTGGTGATTGATGATCTAGGTCCTAAGGCACCAAGACTTAGGAGATGCTTCATGATTACAACCATAAACACTTGCTACTGCAGCCCTGTGGGAAGAGAAATACCAGTGTACCAAGGATGTGGCCTAGCTCAAGACCTGGCTAGGCCTATGTTTTCTTTGAGGGAAGGTTAGAGGCACCACTTGGAGTCTGTGATTACATACCTTGAACTTAGGAATACGCATTTTCTGAACTTTATCACTCAGAAATCCTATAATTATGTTATTCACAAACACCTACAAAAGAAGAACGAGCATCAAACACATACGCCAGGCTGAACAAAAGGATAAGAGAGTATAGATGAGGCATAAAGAAGTCATTATAAAGCAGAGACTAGCCTTAGTGATAAGAGGTGTCTAGAAGTTAAAAAGCAGGTTTAAGTTGTGTTACAGTGAAAAAAGTAAGGTGATTTGATTTGACTTTAGAATTCCCTGAGCATCTCCCATATTGGTGCATTAAATCCTATCACATGGTAAAGTGGATTTGTGAGTGACTTTCTCTTCAACAGCAGAGTTTGGTAAACATGTCTAACCCTAGGAATACCAGCTAACACATACCTGTGCCACATCATGAGCTTCAGCATAAAGAATGCCTCCAGAACATATGGAAGTCTCATAAAGGATAAAGCCAAAGGATTGACCGCTGCCATTGTTTATTGGAAGATTCTCCATGTTGATTGGAATAACTGACTTGACTGCCTAGGAGAAAGACATGGCAGAAACAGAAGCCAAAGTATTGAGAATTCAAGATCCTTCTTCCTGTGACCCTTGTCACTTGGTTTTTAGACCTTCTGGTGGTCTCCAAGTATTTCTTGAATGGAAATAAAGAACAACTGCTAGTGACAATGATCTTATGGCTAATGTCTCCATTGGCCAGGAAACTCCCGAGGACAAAGACATGCCAAAGACAGCCCAATCTATATATAATGCTAAAATCATAAGAATGGGCTCAACAGACTACATAAAATGTATTGCAAAATATCAAGTTGATATTTAGCATTCATTTAGCATCTAACATGGGACAATCACTCCTTTTCATGTAAGATAGCAATAGCAAACATGAAACCAACATAAAGTCAAGAGGGTTTTGTTGTTGGTGGTGGTGTTTTTGGTGGTACCAGGGTTTAAAGTCAGGACCTTGTGATTACTAGGTTGGTGCTCTACCACTAGAGCCATGCATGTAGCTCAACGTTTTTGCTAGATATTTTAGAAATGGACTCTTGCAGACATTTATGCCCTGGCTGACTTCAAATTACAATCCTCTAGATCTAAACCTCCTAAATAACTAGGATGAGAAGCATGCCCATTGGTGCCCAGCTTAAGAGCTGATTTTAAACAGGTTTCAATGTTTCTTCAAAACCAGACCCATTCTCTCATTTTAAGAGTGTGCAGTGACATAAAACCCAATAACTGCCAGGCGCTGGTGGCTCACGCCTGTAATCCTAGCTACTCAAGAGGCCGAGATCTGAGGATCTCGGTTCAAAGCCAGCCCGGGCAGATAAACCACCAGAAAACCGGAAGTGGCGCTGTAGCTCAAGTGGTAGAGCGCTCGCCTTGAGGTGAAGAGCTGAGGGACAGCACCCAGGCCCAGAGTTCAAGCCCCACGACCGACCAAAAAAAAAATAATAATAAAATAAAACCCAATAACCTGGTTTGGGTGATTGGTAAGGAAGACCAAAGTTCAGTTTAATAGATTGCTAGCTCAGAGCTTGTCCCTCATGGGTCCCATATACCTCATGCAGTCCCACAAGTCAATTCATCTGAGCTGGAAATAAGATACTATGTTATACTGCTATCCCCATTGTTCCACACTTACTTATTCTTCAAGTTCAACCCTCATCACAGACTGTCCAAAAAGCACAGTTGGTTTATGACTCACAGCTCTAAGTTTGGACACAATGCCAAGGATTGTCATACTTCTCTACAAAAGTTACCTGAAGGAATCGCCTCTCCTCTCCCCCCCCCACCTCCAGAACCACCACTATACTAGGGCTCAAGCAGATCTCACCTCATCTAGGTACTGTAGGGCATCCCATAGTGGCAAGTAGAGTGATGGTCTCACAGCAGGATATACAGTCTTGGGAGTAAGATGAGGTGAGCTGGGAAGGGGTTTTGCTGCAATGAGAATGGACTGTAGGACAGGAAGTACCTGAAATTGCCATAGCTTCCTCTAAGCCTCCCCCACTTGTCCATAACCTCTTGTGTCCCAGAGCCAACACGAGAGAAGTCCTATTCTTAGATATGAATATGCTTTAGGTCATTTTACTCCATACATACCTGGTAGACAGGAGCCAGAGAAAGAGGGGATTTGCAGGGGGAAGAAACTCTGCTTCACATCTTTTGCACTGCTTTTGCTTACTTTGGGAACCCTTCCTAGATGGTTCCCTGATGTCACTCAATAACTACCTTTCCCATGTAATTAAACAGTATGAGTGTTACTTTGTATGTTGTTTTCTACATTACTATGTCATAAATGGCACTAAGAAAATTTTGTAATTTGGAACCTGTTTGGTCTTCACCATCCACAAATAGGTTAATAATTAATTCTGCTCATTATTATTAATACCAATACAATAATAACGAGCTTTATGCTTCAGTGCAAAAGCTAAGGTATAACAGGGCTTACAAATAGTAATACAGAAGCCCACCCCCTCCCAGCTTTTAAACAAACACTCAGGATTTGAACTAAAGGTTGCCCTTGCTCCCAAAAGCTATCTCCTATGGGAGAGACTTTTCCTTCCCTCACCCTTTCACAAGATATGAGGGCAGCCAGCCTTCCACTAACCAGGTGAAGTACCTGAAACAGATCCAAAAAGGTGTCGAAGCTTGAAATATTTTTCTGTGTAATCCCCAGCCTCTGTCAACACAGCATCATAGTCTGCAGGACGCACAGGACTGTGAGAGGCCAGGCAGCCACAGCATGGGCCAGTGCCACCGAAAATGAGACAAGGAAGACACACCCTCACACAAGCAGAGTATTCCCTCATTGGCTGGAGTGTGGCCTGAAATGCCAATCTGAAAACATTCACCACACTGGTTCTTCAGACAGCAGGCTCACCTGGTGAGCCTATCAATTTCTTTCTTCTTCTTTTTTTTTTTTTTTGTCAGTCATGGGGCTTGAACTCAGGGCCTGAGCACTGTCCCTGAGGTTTTTTGTTCAAGGCTCGCATTCTACCACTTGGAGCCAAAGCGCCACTTCCAGTTTTCTGGTGTTTAATTGGAGATAAGAGTCTCACGGACTTTCCTGTCTGGGCAATCCTCAGACCCTCAGATCTCAGCCTTCTGAGTAGCTAGGATTACAAGCCTGAGCCATTGGTGTCCAACTAGACTGTCAATTCTGATTGATAATCTTGCCTTTCCTCATTGGGGTAACCCAGACAGATAGTTGTGTCCTGTCACCTACAGGCTCTGTCACAGCGTCAGAGAACACAACAATGAACTAATTAGGACTCTAAGCCAGGTGACCCATCCTTTGAAATGATACCCTGCTGCAACATTGTGAACATCACAGAAGAAAGGAAAGCAAACATGAAAATTCTCAGGGCTCAGCACAGATTATAAATCAGGATCTCAAGTTCCAAGATTGTAATTCCAGAGTCTCTTCCTAAGTCTATGCTGGGGAGACAACCATACCCACCAACACTTACCATAGCTAGTCACCACCCCTACGTGCTTCTGAATATAGGAAGCACCATTCATAAAACCAAAGTTGGTTCCACCATGGAACATGTAGGCATTGAAAGAGAGCTCATATTTGATAAATGCTGACACAGTATGTTCAACTTCTGTAGAGAAGGAAAATGAGAACACAGAGAAAATAAGGGACACAGAGGTCTTGAGTAAAATCTATTATTCCCAACCCCATACTACAGTCCATGGTTTTGACATTCAAGCTTCACTGAGAAATTAACGAGGAAGTTGATGAATCAGCCAAAACTGCTAAACTAGGAGACTGAGTCCTGCCAATACCAGGAGCCTGTTTTTGAGAGGGTGTTTTGTGTGTGTGTGTGTGTGTGTGTGTGTGTGTGTGTGTGTGTGTTTGAGGGGTGTAGCTTTGTCTTGTGATGGTATTGAGGCTTGAACTCTGGAGTTCTTATTTTTGCTTTGCTTTTTCATTTAAAAGCCACCTGAGCCACACCTCCACTCCCAGCTTTTTGCTGATTAATTGGAAATAAAGTCTCAGAGACTTTCTTGCTCTGATCTCAGATTCAGGAGTAGCTAAGATTTTCAGGCATGAGTCACAGATACCCAAATTTGGGAGGTTTTGTACCAGAGAATTAGTGTAATTTAACTCAACTACATGAACTAAATAATAGCACTAAAACTCTAAAACATATAAAATTTGATTTTCAGTTTAAAAGAATTTACAAATAATTTACACTCATTTCTACCTTCCAGGAAAATGTCTGGGGAAACTGAATTAAAAGCAAAGCAATAGTGCATTAATAGCTGTTCGCAATCTTTAGCCACCTTAGCCACTTTGATTTTCCTTCATGTTTAATAAGGATGGTCATACTATTGCTATCGATGAGAAATGGGAAGGTCAAATTTCAGCTCACTGTGGGCTACAATCCTGACTGTGCTCTTTACTTATGGTCTTACACAAATCTTCTGCCTCCTGATCTTCTAAATGAAACTATCCAACCCTACTACATTATGAAAGTGATGAGAAAACTATTAATGAGCTTATAGATGAAAGAAATGTGACCTTTTTTAATACAGCCAAAGTGAATTAAAAAAAAAAAACCAGCCAAATGATCAAAGTGTCCCATGGGTGATCAAAAGCAGTCATTTGTTGGTATTGGTGGTTTTTTCTCTTTTTTTTTAGCCTAAAGTTGGCTTTGCTTAGGGACAAAATTCTTTTAATATATCTCACTATTTCCATAAAAGCCTGCTTTTGTAACAGCCTATATCAAAATACTGTAAGCTGGATGCTAGTGGCTCAGACCTGTAATCCTAGCTACTCAGGAGGCTGAGCTATGAAGATTATGGTTCAAAGCCAGCCCAGGCAGGAAACGTCCGAGAGACTCTTATGCCCAATTAACCACCAGGAAACTGAAAGTGGCATGGTAGCACTAGCCTTGAACAAAAGAGCTCAGGGACAGTGCTGTGCACAGGCCCCAAGTTCAAGCTTCACAACCGACAAGGAAAAAAAAAAAAAAACTATTGTAGCAGCATCCTTTTACAAGCACATGGTAACTGCTATTCAAGTAGCAGCATTTGACCCTTAAAACAACTCTGGGCTAGGAACCAGTGGCTCTGTAACCCTAGCTACTCAGCAGGCAGAGAGCTAAGATGGCAGATCAATGCCAGCCCAGGCAGAAAAGCCTATGAGACTCTTATCTCTAATTAAACACCAAAACCTGGAGTAGAACTATAGCTCAAATGGTAGAGTGGCATGTCTTGAGTTAAAAACAGCCAAGGATTTGAACACTGGTGGCTGACACTTGTGATCCTACCTACTCAGGAGGCTGAAATCTGAGGATCACAGTTCAAAGCCAGCCTGGGCAGGAAAGTCTGTAAGACTCTTATGTCCAATTAATCACACACACAAAAAGATGGAAGTGGTGCTGTGGCTCAAATGGTAGAGTGCTAGTCTTGAGCAAAAGTCATTCAGGGACAATGCCTAGGCCGAGTTCAAACCCTAGGACCTGGCCAAAAAAAATTTCTAAAGGACAACACCAAGGCCTTGAGTTCAAGCTCCAGTACCAGCACAAAAAACTAAACTAAAAGAGCAAACAAACAAAAATCAGTGGGAGATAAGCTTCATGGTTTCATGGCAATCCTCACCTCTGGATGAGGACAGATACTTACAAGTGGAGTAAACTCATCTCAGGCCTTATGGCTAGTGCTGCAGAGCTGGTGTGAAGTCCCAGCAATCCTCTCTCTACCTTTAGATTCTAGCTCTCCACCACAACAACATTGGTCTGGTTGCAATTGATGTCATGAAAAGGGCCTGTGCATTTTCTGGCAATGATAAAGACTCCTGAATGCTCTATATTCTTGGGCATTTCAGGGCTGTCAGCCTCCTAGAGAACCTCCCGTGAGTACCTTCCTTCATCTGAGCAAGTTGGTGCCTTGTCTTCGTCCTACCACTGCGCCTGGGTATTGGCCTCATAAAGCCTACCAAATGAGGGACTACAGAGAGCTTGCTTTGCTTTCTAGTGAACTGCTGACTCCACTTAATTATAAACTCCTTATGGGCTAAGAACCATGTAATTTTTGGGGGGGGGGCAGTCATAAGGCTTGAACTCTGGGCCTGGGCTCTGTCACTGAGCTCTCCAGCTCAAGGCAAGCACTCTACCACTTGAGCCACAGTGCCACTTCGGATTTTTCTGATGGTTTATTGAAGATAAGAGTTTCACAGACTTTCCTGCCCAGGCTGGCTTTGAACCTCTATCCTCAGATCTCAGCCTCCCGAGTAGCTAGGATTACAGGTGTGAGTCACCAACACCCGGTCGGTACATTTTTTGATTGGTATATACTGTATTGACTAATTTTTTTCACACCGTTACCTTTTTTATTCTTTCTGTTTTCTTAAAGTAGCTGTACAAAGGGGTTTCAATTCAACATGTCAATTTATTTTTGAGAACAGAGCACCTCGATCAATGTCGCCCTTTCCATCATCCTCCCTCCATCTCTTCCAACCTCGCCTCAAGTTACCTGGTTCCATTTTCACACATGTACATTGAATATCTAGGACTGTTTTCATCCACCCTTCTCTCTCCTCTTTTTATCTCCCTCTAATTAACCTCCTTCCACCCCAGCAACACATGTCCCAGCTTCTTGGTAGTCATTTTGTTGAACTCTAAGTGAGTTAGAACTATGTGATTTTTATTTATTGGGATTGGGTCATCTTCAGAGTCTGCCTAGTGCTTACACCTACACAATTCAAACACATACTAGTGGATTCATGAACATGTTAATTAGCAAGCAATTATATGATGATCCATGTCTCAGGCCTATCTAAACTTGGAGTAAAAAACTGCCATGCCCTTACCTTTCACATGTGTCACAGAGTGTCTATATCCCCATCTGTCAAACCAGCCAATCCAATATTCCATAATCAGGATGGGCTTATTCGACTAAAAGAAATATAAAGCAAATACTAAATATGACCCCCAAAAGTCAGAAAACCGAGATACAACACACAAGAAGCGTTCAGAATGTCATGCTTCCTCCTTTTCCCAACCCAGGGCCTTCATTCCTGATGGAGATGGCTTCCCATCCTCCCTGCATTCTGCTATCACCATTATGTGTAGATTTGAACCATCTACTCCTCGTCCTCCAGGGCCTCCTGACTCCTTCCAGCCTCAGTGCCTCACTACTGGTCCTGGATAGTAGCATCAGTGATTTTTACCTTTTCTTGCCCACGGCTGGCATTGAGAGAATCTGTTTGGGATAGCCAAGGACCTACCTGTGTTTTTTTACATAGAACTTGGGCTCAGAGACCATTCAGCTGGTAGGGACATGGTTATAACTCTAATCCAGGATTGAGCCTCCCTACTGGCATTGTTACACTGGGTGTTCACTGCACTATTCGTTTTCTTTATGTCTGTATTGCACTTTGTTCCTACTTATCTGTGTGGAAGTATCCATTGTAATTGTTCCTACTCATGTCTTTACTTCTAGTATCTTGTGTTTCTCACAATTTTTATTATATATATTTTTGCTAATAATTTAGTATATAAGAATTCAGAAAGGGATTGTACCATTTATTTATTTATTTATTTTTGTCAGTCATGGGGCTTGAACTCTGGGCCTGAGCGTTGTCCCTCAGCTCTTCAGCTCAAGGCAAGCACTCTACCACTTTGAGTTACAGCACCACTTCTGGTTTTCTGGTGGTTTATTGGAGATAAGAGTTTCACGGACTTTCCTGCCCAGGCTGGCTTTGAACCATGATCCTCAGATTTCAGCCTTCTGAGTAGTTAAGATTACAGGCATTAGCCACTGGCTCCCGGCTTGTACCTTTTATTTCCATAAATAATTATTGACTAACTAAATTGACTAACAATTACTGAAATTTTATCAGTGCTGGGCCCTGAGAAGCACTTTATTTAATTGATCCTGTATAACAACCCCAGTGGGAGACATTCTCCATCCCAGATTACAAATGAGGAACTTGACATTAGGTATTCTGTCCAGTTTCACTCATCTCAGAAGTGCTTGAGTTGGGATTGGATTTACCAGCCTTGCTCCAGAACCCATGCTCCTCAGCATACTGTACTATGCTGAGCTGTGTTGTGATTACAAATGACTTCTTGTCTAAAAAGTATACCAAAAGAAGACATTTCCCAAAACTTCTGAACTAATGCTTACCTGAAAATATAGGGGTTTCTTTTTACTAAGATCTTACATAGCCCATTGCTGGTGGCTCACACTTGTAATCCTAGTTACTCAGGAGGATGAAATCTGAGGATTGGGGTTCAAAGTTGGCCCAGGAAAGAAGGTCTGTGAGACTCTTTTCTCCAATTAACTATCAAAAAGCTAAAAGTGAAGGTGTGGTAAAGTGCTAACCTTGAGTAAAAAAGCTGAGGGACAGCACTGAGGCCCTGAGTTCAAGCCCCAGTTAAAAAAGATCTGATATTATCATACATTAGTCATGTAAGGGGGATTTTGTTATGATATTCACAAGCATATAATGCATCCCATACATCTTACCTCCTCTATCACTCTCTCTCATCCCCCTTCCTAGAACAATTTCAACAAATTTTATTGTTCTGTTCTCATACAAAGTACATCAATCATATTTACTCCATTTACCCTCTCTATTTGCCCTCCCTGCTTCTGCTCATACTTGTTCCCCAACAGAGCGTTTTACTTTCTTGTCATTTCTGTTTGCGTATACTAGTTGTACTAAGAGATCTCACTATGGTTAGATCCAATGTAACTCAATATTATTTACCCTCCATTATTCCCTTTCCTTCTGTCCCTTTCCTCTCGTCCCTCAAACAATCCTATACTGATAAACATGCCATATGCATGTACATATGTGTACATATGTGTATACATACACATATGTATGTAAATATGTATATCTTTTAGATATAGAGTCTACAATTGAATGAAAGCATGCAATATTAGTCTTTGGGGCTTGGCTTATCTCACTCCAGTTTCTTCTATTTTTCTGCAAATGATATAATTTATCTTTCTTTAAGTTTAGTAATATTCTGTGGTATAAACGCCCTATCTTTTCTTTATCCATTCATCTGTTGCTGGATACTTCAGCTTTTTCCACAGCTTTGCAATTATGAAAAAATGCATACATGGGTATGCAGAAACCAGAAGTAGCTACATCATACATCCTAGAATTCAGAGTGAGTAGGAGAAAAATTGCACAAGCATAAAATATCAGTCAACTTCCAATAAAGTATAACAATCCTAAATGTGTACCTAAAATAGACTTTCAAAATGCATGAGAGGGGCTGGGAAGGTGGCTCAGTGGTAGAGTGCTTGCCTTGTATGCGTGAGGCCCTGGGTTCGATTCCCCAGCACCACATAAGCAAAAAGAAAAAAGCCGGAAGTGGCGCTGTGGCTCAAGTGGTAGAGCGCTAGCCTTGAGCTGAAGAGCTGAGGGACAGTGCCCAGGCCCAGAGTTCAGGCCCCACGACCAGACCCAAAAACAAACAATAAAAATAAAAAAAATGCATGAGAACAATAAAGATAAACAAACCTATAATCATAAAGAAATTCATAATGCAAAACACCTTTTATAATATCTGATTGGACAAGTAGAGAAAGAAAACCAGTAATGGTAGAAATGAGCTCTATAATATCATTGATCAAACTGACCTAATGAAAACATATAAGCAATAACAACATATACTTTATTCTCAAGTGTGCATAAACCATATGTGAAGAATGACAGAATGACAGAATAAGATATATAAAACAAGCCTCTAGAAATGAAAAAGGAAAGAAGGAAGAGAAAGAGGAAGAGAGACAGACAGACAGACAGATAGGCAATGAGGGCTTATGAAATACCAGAGATCTTCCTCCTACAGAGCCAGAATCTTTTGATAAGATGCAAACTGTATAGAGATTGTTGAGAAAGGGTACAAGATTAATTAGCTGGTAGCCAGGTGCTGGTGGCTCTCATCTGTAATACTAGCTATTCAGGATCATGAGATCTAAGGATCAAGGTTTAAAGCCTGCCCAGACAGAAAAGTTCATGAGACTCTTAACCTCCAATTAACCACCAAAAAGCTGGAAGCGGATCTGTGGCAGAGCACTAGCCTTGAACAAAAAAGCTCAGGTTCAGTCCCCAGGCCATGAGTTCAAGCCCCAATACTAGCACACAAAAAAAATTACAGTTAATTAATGTGAGTGAGGGGATAGGCCTAAAAAACTCCTGGCCTCTCTGTGGGAAGGGCTGGCCAAACTACATCACCCATGGCAGAATTGGAAGGAAAGTCTTCTCCCTCCAGACAGTGAAATATGAGCTAGAGATAGAAATGAAAATAAGGGGGGATGGGAAGGTGGCTAAGTGGTAGAGCGCTTGCCTTGCATGTCTGAGGTCCTGGGTTCAATTCCTCAACACCACATAAGCAAAAAGAAAAAATCCAGAAGTGGCGCTGTGGCTCAAGTGGTAGAGCGCTAGCCTTGAGCTGAAGAGCTTAGGGACAGCGCCCAGGCCCAGAGTTCAGGCCCCACGACCAGACCCCCCCAAAAAAAGAAATAAAAATAAGGATCCTGTTAGGGCAGGTCTACAGATACCTGGGATCCTAGCACAAAGTGAACCAGGAAAGCTTGTTAAGCAAGTGACCACCATCTTGCTGTCCTTGAAGAGTACCTCCTAGTAGTTGTATGTGAAAAGGATGAACTTCCTAGAGGCTTAGACTGGTCCATCAGGCAGTCACCCACTAAGAGAAAACTGAGTCAGCCCACTCAGTCCATATCTGCGACGCAAACCGACACTCAAAACTCACATGCTCCCATAATCTGCACAGCCTAGCTGGAGGGGGCTGGCCCCACCAAAGGGGACAAATCCTCTGTAAGTACCAAGAAGAGCTCATTTCCCAGCTATGTCCCTACACAGAAAGAAAGCAGAACCTCAGTGTAGGGGCCTGACATAAGCCCCTCTCACCCTTCCCACAGTCATCCCATGACATGATCCGTGAACAGAGGTGGTGAAGTAGGATCCTCCTTGTGGTCCACGTAAAGAGGCAAACAGACTTCCCAGATCACTGTGAGTCATGTCCCAGCCCAAAAGTGTTACTCTTGTAAGTCTTCTTGTTAAACTTCATTCACTGAGCATCAGATAGTAAGAAGGTAAAAAGGTCATGAGGGGAGAACAGCCAACGCTCTTCATCACTGAGATATCTTACCTGTAGTTGGCGAAGCTGAAGAAAGGAATTCTTCCTAAGGAATCTCAGATTGACAGCGGCCAGTTCTGTAGAGGGAATAGAGAGGCCTCTTTGCAAGGAATATCTGACTGGCCACCTGTAAGGACTCTCATCTTTCCTGACAAGGACAGTCAAACTCACCCACTTCAGAAAGGGACAATGACTCATTCCTGTAATCCTAACTACCTGGAAGGCAGACAATTAGGAGAATCACAGTTTGAGTTTAGCCTAGGCAAAACATTCACAAGACACTAACCTAGGCAAAACATTCACAGGACACTATCTTAACCAATAGCTAGGTACTATGATATGTCTGTCATCTTTGCTATATATTGGAAGGATTTGTAATTGTAGGCCAGCTTAGGTTTTTAAAAGGCCACAAGAGAAAAAACTGGGCATAGTAGTGTGCTCCTACCTACAGTAGGAAGTCTAAGTAGAAGGATCAAGGTCCAGGATAGCCAGAACAAAAAGTGAGTGATCTTTTAAAAAAAATTACAGAGCAAAAATGAGGGGGAGATGAGTAAATGATAGAGCACCTGCCTAATCATTTCTCTTATCATTCTGTTCTGAATTGTCCTGTTTTTACAATCTAGTATCTATACAGAACCTAAGGGAGTCAGAACCAGAACTGTGGCTCTGCCTATAAGTCGCCACAATGGTAGGAGAGCAGGCTCCTGAGCTACACCTAGCAGCAACCCAGCCTTCTGAAAAACAAATGGGAATTCTGAGCTTTGATGGTAAGCATCATCATCTGTAATGTCAAATATCTGGGGTCCTTCTCAATGGACAGGGGAAAGATATTCAGATATTCAGAGATATTCAGAGATCCATTGGTTAAGCGCCTCAATTCTCCCTTGAAACAACTGTAAACCAATACCTCCTTGGATGGAGCCATTAACAACTTTGTCCTCACTATCCGAGGTCAGGAGCAGCTCTACAATCCCTCTTTCCAATAGGGCCTGTTGGGAAAATTGCACAAAGTAAACCCACGTTCCTTGTTCTCTGGGGAAGGAGAAGATACGGAAGTAAGGCAACAAAGACAGTTGGGTTCCAATGGAGAGATGTGAGCTACAGAAAACAGTCATTTGAACCAGGAATGTTCCCCTAAAGGTCCATGGTCCATGTGATAAAGTCCTAGTTCTCAGCTTGACATTAACCAGTGGTGGAGAACTATTTAAGAGGCCAAGACGTGATGGAATGAAATCTCCAACACTATGAGCCAAAATCAACCTTTTCTGCTTATAAGTTGGTTGTCTAAGGTATTCTCTATTATTTTGTCTTTTTATTTTCTGTGTGTGCGCATGTGTGTGCATGTGTGTGTGTGCGTGTGCGCCAGTACTAAGGCTTGAACTCAGCATCGGCCTCTCTCTTGGCTTTTCTGCTCAAGACTCTCTAGCACTTGAGCCACACCTCCATGTACAGCTTTTTGCTGGTTAATTGGAGATTTAAAAAAAAATCTCATGATCTATTATTCCCAGGTTGACTTTGAACCGTAACTCCCAGATCTTAATGTTCAGGATAGCTAGGATTGCAACTGGTGCCTGGCTCATTTTCTGTTGTTGTTGTTGTTTTTTAATATATTTTTATTTTTTCGTCGATCATGGAGCTTGAACTCTGGGTCTGGGCAAACTCTGGGCCTGGGCACTGTCCCTGAGCTCTTCAGCTCAAAGCAAGCACTCTACCACTTGAGCCACAGTGCTACTTCTGGTTTTCTGGTGGTTAATTGGAGATAAGAGTGTCTTGGACTTTCCTGCCCAGGCTAGGTTTGAACCATAATCCTCAGATGTCAACCTCCTGAGTAGCTAGGATTACAAGCATGAGCCACTGGCAACCAGCTTCTAAGTTTTATTAGTGCATATTATTCAGCATAATGGGTTTCACAAAATTTTCACACATGCATATAGCATACTTTGATCATAGCTAAGGTGTAGCAATAGGAAACCCATCTAAGACAAAAAGGTTTAAATCTCGGGCTGGGAAGGTGGCTCAGTGGTAGAGCGCTTGCCTTGCATGAATGAGGCCTTGGGTTCGATTCCTCAGCACCACATAAGCAAAGAGAAAAAAGCCGGAAGTGGCGCTGTGGCTCAAGTGGTAGAGTGCTAGCCTTGAGCTGAAGAGCTCAGGGACAGCACCCAGGCCCAGAGTTCAGGCTCCACGACCGGACCCCCCCAAAAAAAGTTTAAATCTAGAGTCTATTACCTGGAATGCAGGACACTGGGGAAATTGCCACCACAGTGTCAGCTAGGTATGTTTCCAGAGATGGACCAAAGCCTCTAACGTCATATTATCCAGAAACAGCTGAGGGAGAATCTAAGTCACAGGCAGAGAGAGAAAGAAGACTTGGATGTCACTTTGTGTTTGAAAGGAGAGGTCAAGCCTACAAGATCCTAAGAACAAGCAGAGGTCAGCCACAAAACCTCTGTCCTACATCAGCAAGGAAACAAGGAAGCCTGCCACTATGCCCAACTGGAAAAATCACATTTGTTAAGATCCCAGGAAGCGCTGGTGGCTGGAGCCAGAGCACACCTTGGGTGCCTCATACACATGGAGCCATTCCTGGGTTTGGGAGTGGAATAAAGTGGCAAAACTTTAAATCAAGAGGAAGCAATACAAGCTGAATGACAGTGGCTGGGGTGGCCATGCCTGAGACAGTCAGTAGGGAATTGTTTCTGGCCCCTGTTGAACTTCACGAGGCACAGCCAAGGGCCAGTGTCAGTACAGCACTGGCCAGCCTGCTTTCCTCCCTCTCATTGCTGGGTTGGTAGGGCCTACCCATTCATTCCAGGCCACTTGCCCAAGACTGTGTGGGCAGAGCCAAGTCCTTAGGGCTGAGTCTGGTTGGCTTGGGTCCGAACATAGAGCTGGCTTCTTGCTTACCATCCTGAAGCCAAGGTCCAGTGGAGATTGGAGACAATATAGGAGTCAGCAAGCTCCTGGTACATTGTTTACTTTGGCTAAAGGTCCCAACTTCCAGCTGTTAAATAGGTTGCAAAGATGGCCGCAGGAGGGGTGCTTTTCTAATACCACAACTGATCTCCTAAGTGTAAGTGTATCCTGATTGGCCTGACTGTATGGAAATTCAGAGAAGGTGAACTTGACCTTATGATGTTCATAATACACAGATCCTAGCTCTGTCACATGTGCAGCGAGCATGTGAGCTGAGAGGAGAACTGAGGAAGGAAGCATGGGGATATGGAGCCAAATCAAGAGATCTTACCTCCTTGAGATATGCCATGTAGCTCTTGTCCTTATTAAAGGAGCCGTATTCATTTTCCACTTGCACAGCGATGACAGGGCCGCCCTGGTGATACTGAGAAACAAGCAGGTGAGGCTGATATGGGGGGGAGGGGTGGGAAGGCTGGAGTCTGGGTTCCATGCTGAAAATATCCAGTGGATGTGCTGCCCATCCTCCAACATCTCTTGGGGACTGACACCTTCTGACATTGTCTGGCACTAGAGCACCTCTAAGAGTCACTTTCTCCAGAGCTTGTGGATACAAGGCCAGCCTAGTTCTTGTGTCTCAGACCAAATGAGCAATGAGCTCTCAAGCTTATAAACTCACCTGCTTCCATATCTGGCTGGTCCACCTGTCTAAGGTGAGGTTTCCTATGGTGGGGCTTCCTGCTGCCCTCTACCATCTATTCAGGAATTATGGCTTAGCCACACCTGCCTCTCCCTGCCTGAGGGACTGCCCACCTTGCCTTCCAAACAGACTGACCTCTTCCATCACCATAGAAGTCCATTCAGGACATACAGAGATGAGGATTGTGGGCATCAGGGAGGGATGGCCCCTCTGGCCAGTTCTCTAGCTTTCAGCTCTTTAGGATGTTTCCAGACATGCACACTATGGTCTCTTCTCGCCCCCCCCCCACTTTTTTTTTCCTTAGGCTTGAACTCAGGGCCTGGGTGCTGTCCTTAAGCTTTTTCACTCAAGGCCAGTGTTCTACCACTTTGAGCCTCAGCGCCACTTCCAGTTTTCTCATTGGAGATAAAAGTCTTACAGGCTTTCCTGCCTGGTCTGGCTTTGAACCACAAGCAGATATCAGCCTCATCTTGAGTGGCTAGGATTACAGGCGTGAACTACCAGTGCCAGGCTCTATGTTCTCTTCTTTCTCACTTCTAGCTCCCTCCTCCACACAACTTGGTAAAGTTTCTACTACCTGGTCATGCCACCTAAATACCATCCCTGGATTACGTCGAGCACACTAAGAACTCTAAATATCCTTTGACACGCAGGAGCACACATGCTGTTTCTTGAGCCACTCCACCCTAGGACCATGTAGAAGTGTCAGGAGCAAACATCTGCTGTGCATTCCCTATGTAAAGCACCACCATGTCCCTATTGCATATGAAGTAAGCAGCAACCATAAGCCAATAGTCTCTTGTGGACACAGGATGCTGCTCCCAGGGAACAAGGGAAAGTGAGTGTGTCTAGGGGTCTCTCACAGACCACCTTTGCCTCGTTCCTTCCTGTAGGTGCCCTACACATCCAGACAGCTTGCAGATCTTTATGTGCCTCTTTCTCTCTTTGTCATCTGTTGCTGGATGACAATATCAAGGGGTCTGAAGATCATTGTCTTGGCCTGACTAATGCCAGTGACCTGGTCACTAATATTTAAATGTCACTTTCTCTGGAAAACATGTCTTAAAGCTTCTTGTCCCAGCAAGATCTTGTTTAGGCTGCCCTTGTCTGTGGAGGAATCGTTTGCCTGCTCCACAGTAGATTTGACTATGTATGTTGTGGTGACATTGCGTGACATTTTTTGTTGGGTGGGATGCTCCACATGGCAGAGGCCAGGCCTGGAAACAACTATAGAGAGCTTGTTGCTCACCAATCACTCACCAAATACACACAAATATTCTGATACATACAAAACATATTCAAGGTCATCTGCAAATATACACAGTCATATTAACTAAAGGATGGTATCTGCAGGGGAGAATTCCAATGATGTAATGCCTTTAAATAACTTACAGACTACCAGACTGGACACCAAGAATCTGGTACTTGAGATGTTGGTCATGGGGAGGTGAAGCCAAGGGGAGAGGTATAGATGAATGTAGATAAATGAAGAGAGTGAAGATGGGAAAATGTAGTTATGATGCTCAATATAAGTATGTCAGAATGGAACTAGGAAATTGGAGAAGGTGGATGGGATTGAGAGTGGGGAGGAGGGAAGAACAATAAAAGGATGATAACTGACTAAAATGAGTAATACACACAAATGAAACATAGAAAATGAGGGGCTGGGAAAGTGGTTCAGTGGTAGAGCGCTTGCCTTGCATGCCTGAGGCCCTGGGTTCAATTCCTCAGCACCACAGAAGCAAAAAGAAAAAAGCCGGAAATGGCGCTATGGCTCAAGTGGTAGCCGAAGAGCTGAGGGACAGCTCCCAGGCCCAGAGTTCAGGCCCCACGACCAGACCCAAAAAAAAAATAGACAGTGAGCCACGCACTGGTGACTTACATCTGTAATCCTAACTACTCCAGAGGCTGAAATCTGGGGGTCATGCTTCAGAGTCAGCCTGGGAAAAATAGATCATGAAACTTTTATCTCCAGTTAGACAGCAAAAAACTGGAAGTGGAGGTGTGGCTCAAGTGGTAGACAGTCTTGAGTGGAAAAGTCAAGAGAGAGCTCGATCTGAAATCCCTTTGTACAAAAACTTGAAGATAACAAAAAATAAATAATTTTTAAACGATCTAAAAAATTTATAAATTTTATGAAATAAAGAAAAGAGAACACGGGCTCGGAAGGTGGCTCAGTGGTAGAGCGCTTGCCTTGCATGCATAAGGCCCTGGGTTCGATTCCTCAGCACCATATAAGCAGAAAAAGCTGGAAGTGGTGGCTCAAGTGGTAGAGCACTAGCCTTGAGCTGAAGAGCTGAGGGACAGTGCCCAGGCCCAGAGTTCAGGCCACATGACCAGCAAAAAATAAAATAAAATAAAGAGGACAATTGTTTCATTATTGGTCTATATCTTCTCTTAACCAGAAGAATGACATGTCTAAAAACACTATTGTAGAATTTCTAATAATCCTGATCTTTATTGCTTCTCAAGCTACATCAAAAGATTTTCTCTTAAATGTTAACTCACATTTATATTTTTTTATCAAATCAATAAATATCACAGAAACAAAACAATTGGCTTCTTGCAGTTTGTATGGCATAATACATTCTTCCTTTTTTATTTCTTTTTTCTTTTTTGCCAGGGACTACTCTGTCATCTATGGCTTGACATTCTGAAAATAAAGGGAACTTCTTGCCTGGTGCATCAGATTCAGGTTCTCCACAAAGGAAAGAATAATAATGGCTTGATTTTTCCTTTGGGGGACTAAATCAAACTAGAGGGCAAGCAATTGCAACTTTACTCACAGATTATAAAATGACACATGAACCTTGTGATGCATTACAGCACAAACTTAGAAAATCCTAAAGTCCATGAATAGGGCACAAGTTAAATAAACTGATATATTCTGTTATGGATTACTATGTGGCTGTTAAAAATAGTGACAGGTTTCAAAAAGTATTTTCTCAAATGATAAAAGAAAATGTCCACTGAGGATTCTATATTTCATATTAAAATTATATACATACACACCATATGTGAATATAATTGTCTTCAATCTGTGGTGAAAATCTCTGAAAAGATACACAAAAGAGCAACAAAATTGATTGTTCCCTATAAGCACTATGTAAATGGCCTCAGTATAGTTGAGAGAAGAACAGTGTTATTTTACCATAAAATTATTTGTACCTTCAGAGTTTTTTTTTAACTGAGTGCTTGTATTGATAGATAATTTAAGAGTAGAAATTGTGTATACAGATAATTATGCTGGATAAATATTAGTTACACACCAGCAATCACCATCTTTTTGGTGTGGGTACTGTCTTGTATATTATGGGTCTTTTAAATATCTTTTTTATATGTATGTGTGTACTGGGATTTTTTTATCTCAGGGCCTCACACATTCAGCTTTTTTTTTTTTTTTGGCAGTTGTGGGGCTTAAACTCAGAGCATGGGCACTGTCCCTGAGCTCTTTTTGTTCAAGAGTAGCACTCTTGAACACACTTTGAGCCACAGCCACCACTTCTGGTTTTCTGGTGGTTAATTAGAGATAAGAATGCCATGGACTTTATTGCCTGGCCTGGCTTTGAGCTGCAGTCCTTAGATCTCAGCCTTCTGAGTAGCTAGGATTACAGGTGTGAGTCACCAGCACCTAGCACACTCAACTTTCTTGTTTCATAGCTAGTACCACTTGAACAATTTCCCCAGTATGGCATTTTGCTGGTTATTTGGAAATGAAGATTCTCAGGCTTTTCTGCCACAGCTGGCTTCAAATTGTCATCCTCCATTTCTCAGCCTCATGAATAACTAAAGATTATGGGTATAAGCCACCTGACTTGATGTAGACTTTCCTACAAGGAAAGCCACAAGACAGCTCGAGTCAAGGCTTCTAGGCTTAAATTGAGGATCTAGGGTTCAAAGTTAATAAGAAGTCAGCTTCATGTCTCCTAGAGACTGGCCATCCCTAATTGGGCCAGAACAAACTTTCTCCCAAATCAAATGGAAGAAGGAAAAGTAACTGGGTTTTTACCTGAAGAGGGACCATCCTGGGGATGAGGTGATTGAAATATGTATCAACTGCTCGGACAAAGTCCTTGTTTGTGGTTCTCAACTGCAAATTGGGGTTTTGTAGAAGCCAGCTGGGGATGAGAAGAGACACATCAGTGTGTGAGGCAGGAAGGAAGATGGTGGGTCTGACCAGCTGGGGGTCTGTCCCGCTTACCTGGGCAAGCCCCCAAGGTCAATCTCACTGCAGATGTAGGGGCCTGGTCGCAGAATCACCCACAGCCCAATCTCTGCAGCCATCAGGACAAAGGCCCTGGGGAGAACCAAGCCAACTCCTCTGAGGATGGTCCAGTGGGGAGGCTCTGTGGGAGGAGCTTGCAGCAGCCACAGTCTCCTCCCTCCCCTTCTTCTCAACCAGGGAAATCCATGGGAGAGAGGCTCAGACCCAGCACAGCACAGCAAGGCAACCTGGCACTTGCCACCAGTTGGAGCCCTGAGGCCTTGAGAACTGGGTTTGCACTGGTTCTCAGCACATGAGTCTGAACAGGAAGCGTCAGATAAGGTACAGAAGGTCTGTGCTCCCCAACATACCTGCTGCCCCCCCCACGCAGCCCCTACTCCTGCTCAGGCACCAGGTATCTAGGGCTGCAATGAAGAGCTGGTAGCTGCAGGCCCAGGTCCTTGGGTGATCACAGGTCATAGCTGGGGAGCATCCAGGGCCTGGAGGCAGAACCTCTCAGCATCTTGAGAAGTCTCTAACTCCTAGTTCTCAAGCTGCGCTGAGACAGAACTAGGACTTCTCATCAGCCCCACCACCTCCAGTCCCCTCACCCCACATCATGTCACAGAAGCAGCAAGGCCACATACTCCAGGTCCAGGTTCCCTGAGAAGTCGAATTTGCCTCTTTCTGGCTCATGGAGATTCCACGGGATGTAGCTGGAAGAGAGCAGAGAAGTACACCACCTTTCTCCCTCCAACATATTGTCATGCCCAAGCCCAAGTCAAGCCTGTGGTAGCTCCAGGTTGCAATCATGAAAGGGGTGACATGGTTCACCTGTAACTGTAACCCTTCTGTACCTCACCTTTATAATAAAAAAAATTTTAAATGTAAGTGTTATCAAGAAGCAGATAAAAGGCTAGTTCTAATCCCAGAACTCAGACACTGATGCAAAAGGATGGAGAGTCAAAGGTCAGCCTGAACTATATAGTCAGACTCTTGAGAGAAAGACAGAAACAGAGGGAGAAGGAAAGAGAGAGAGAGAGAGAGAGAGACTAAGTGTGATGGCTCAGGTCTATAATCCCAGGTTTTTGAGCAGCAGAGATCAGGAGTATAAAGGATTGAGGCCAGCCTTGAAGAAAAATAGTGAGTCTCCCATAAAAGGCTGGGCATGGTGGCATATGCCTGTGATCCCAGCTATAAGGGAGGTATAGTCAGGTAGATCACAGCATAAGTCTAGGCCTGAGCCAACACCTAAGATCCTACCTGAAAAAAAGTCTAAAGGAAAATGGGCTGGAAGAATGGTGCAAATGGTAGAGTATCTGCTTACCAAGCACAATCAAATCCCAGTGCACAAAAGGGGGAAGGCAGAAAAATGTACTCAGTATCCTAAAATGTCCTTGAAGAGGATTTTTATGAGGCTTTACAACAATAGTAAACATTGTCATGTAGTACTCATTCTCCAAACAAAGTCTGCAGCTGGGAAAATGACATAGTCAATGGCTCTGTTGTCTAGTTTCATGTGTAATCATGGTAAGTTTGTGCTCACATATTCTTTTCTTTAGTTTGGTACTGATGCTTGAACCCAGGGCCTAGGTTCTGTCTCTTACCTTTTTTTTGCTTAAGGCTGATTCTCTACCACCTGAGCCACTTTCAGCTTTACCACTTTCAGCTATGGGGTGATTAATTGAAAATAAAAGTTTTATGGACTTCCTTGGCTGGCTTCAAACTGTGATCCTCATAACTCAGCTTCTTAGATAGCTAAAATTACAGGCATGAGTCACTAGTGCCAGACAGTGCTCAAATATTTTAATTCTTCTGTTTGGCTAAAAGAAGATTCTTTTCTTTTTGTAGCCATTACTAAGGCCATATCCATGTCAAATATTAGGATAGGCATAAAATAAGATAAAGAGCTTCTCCCCTGTGATTATCAATACAACCTTGTAAGACAACCTGATTCTCTGCCCACTTACTTAGGCTTGGGGTGTGGTCAGCTGGCAGCAGAGCTGGACAGAGAACCCATGTATGTGACTCTAAATCCCCACATCCCCAGCAGTGTTCATTTCCTATGAGCGCTTAAACTTTTCTTTGTTTCCTAAGTAAACTTGATGCAAATCCTTCTTGCATGCATGTGAAAGTTGTGTTTAAAGTTGGTATATAGTCTGGCACCAGTGGCTCATGCCTGTTAGGCTCGCTACTCAGAGGGCTAAGATCTGAAAATCCTCATTCAAAACCAGCCTGAGCAGAAAAGACTATGAGACTATTATCTCCAATAAATCACCAAAAAATTGGAAGTGGAGCTGTGGATCAAGTGGTAGAGCATTAGTTTTGAACAAAACAAACTTAAGGACAGGCTCAGGCTCTGAGTTCAAGCCCCAGGACTGGCACGCACACACATACACACACACACAAAGCTGAGTATGTTTGTGATAGGCCTACTGAGGGTTTATAAATGGCCAGAAGTCATTCCAGATGAAAAGCTGCAATTATGAAGAATATTGATGATGGTATCTCAGACTGTGCCAGACCGCCTTCTCCCCTCCAGGTGACAACCACCTTGGGCAAGAAGAAAATCACCAAGAAGTCAAAAGTCAAGCCTTTGTGAAAGATTATAACTATGATTCCCTTGTATCCACAAACTAATTTGTGAACATTTCATTGGACAAAGCTGTGCCAATAAGGTATCTTCAGGGACCTAGCTCTGGACAGGAGGTCGAGGTCAAGGTCAAGTTCAGGGAGAGTTAAAGGTAGGTAAAAACAAGTAGTTCTTCCAGAGGATTTGGTTGTATTGTTTCTACTACTAAAAATAAGGGGAGGAGAAGGCTAGAGCCAGGTGCCAGTGGGTCATACCTATAACCCTAGCTACTTAGAGGTTAAGATCTAAGGATCTTGGTTCAAAGCCAACCCAGGCAGGAAAGTGCATGAGACTCTTATCTCCAATTAATCACAGAAAAAAAAAAACAGAGTGTTGTAGCTCAAGTGGTAGAGCACTAGCCTTGAGCAAAAGGAACCCAGGGAAAGCACTCAGGCCTAGAGTTCAAGTTCCAGGACTAGAAAACAAAAAACAAGGGCTAGAGGTATGGCTCAAGGGCAGAGCACATAACTAACAAATTTGAAGCCCTGAGTTCAGACCCACGTTACCAAAAGAAAAGAAGGAAATGAAAGATTCCTTTCTAGGTATTTTTTCATATTTATCTCTAAGTATGTTCATATTTATCTCTAAGTATGACTTCAACATGGTATTAACTATGCTCCTGAGGGACCTGACAGCTACCACTTGGATATAAGAATGTGTCTAAGAAATCACCTAAGCTCTTGCTATTTCTCCCATTTACCTTATCCAAGGTTTTAATCACAGAGCAAACTAAGTATGATGTCCATGTAAGAGCTGGACACTTAAGCATACAAGATACCTGTTGGCAACAACAGTTGATTAGCTAAGTCCATCCTCATAACACCTGCAAAACCAGAGCCTTCTGCTACTCTGAGATGCAGGTTGCCAGGCTGTGGGGGCTGAAAGGCCAGTACTCACGTGGTGAGGGTGTTGAAGCCACAGGCCTTCAGCTTCAGCAAGCGGTCTCTCCAGTACTCCCTGGGCACCCGAAAGTAGTGGATGGAGCCCCCAAAGATCAGGAACTTGTGACCTTCCAGGGTGAAATGTGCTGCTTTCCCACCTGTGTTTGCGATGCCAAGACCCACAGATCTGTTCTTCAGCTTGAGAGGAGTCAGGTGAGACCAGTTGTACCTGGAGGGGGGAGGGAAGAAGAGAGGAGACACTCCAGAGATGGTTGCTTTCTATTAGCATGGCATATATGCCCTGTGCAGCTGGCATGGTATTTTTTCCAGGAAAACTCCCCTTCCCCATTCACACAAACCTGGACTGAGGCCGACCTGTTTTAGACAACATATACTCTCCATATTGAATATGAGGAATAAGGCCTGATAAGGCAAGTGGCAGGAAAAACACAGCCATGATTCTCTTCCAGGAGAGACACCGGCTACAAAGAGAAAGGGACAATGACAAGGAAAATGCATCAGTCTCCTGGAGCTGTAAGGACCAGAAAGCTGCTCTTCCAACATTCTAGTAGCGCTCTTCTATGACCCAGCAATACCACTTCTGGGCATTTGTCCAAATGACCACAGGCAAGGCCATACTAAAGTTACCAGCACAACTATGTTTATCTCACCATTATTCCCCATAGCTAAGATATAGAACCAACACAGATGCCCATCAGTAGATGAATGGATCAAGAAAATGTGGTATCTATATACAATAGAATTTTATGCTTCCATCAGAAAGAATGACACTGCCCCATTTGTAAGGAAATGGAAAGACTTAGAAAAAATCATATTAAGTGAAGTAAGCCATACCCAAAGAAACATAGATCCCATAGTTCCCCTTATTTGCAATAATTAGTATATGTCTAGGATAATTTTAGCAGATGAGTAGAGTAGTTCAATAGCTACATACATATGACCATATAAGATGATGCTAAGTGAAATGAACTCCAAGACATGGACACAAGAGGTGTTTCTTTGTTGTTGCTGTTCAGTTTTTTTTTTTTGGCCGGGGGAAGGGGGGGGGTCCTGGTCTGAACTCTGGGCCTGGGCGCTGTCCCTCAGCTCTTCAGCTCAAGGCTAGTGCTCTACCACTTGAGCCACAGCGCCACTTCTGGCTTTTTTTTTTGCTTATGTGGTACTAAGGAATCGAACCCAGGGCCTCAGGTGTGCAAGGCAAGCGCTCTACCATTGAGCCACCTTCCCAGCCCCCGTTGTTGCTGTTTTTAATGTACTATGTGATTTTTTTTGTTTCTTTTGTATGTTCTTCCCCCTATGGTATAGCCTCTGTGGTTACTGTATTTGATTTTGGTACACTGGTATCCTATATATGCTTATCTGAATTAGGGAAGAGAAGGGGAACAACAGAATGGTGAGACAAAGGACAAGGGGGACCAATGCAACAACGACATACACAAAACAGTATGTTAGAAATGATCTGTACAAGAAGGGAACCTTACTTCATTGTTGGTGGGAATGTAAATTTGTTCAACCACTTTGGAAAGTAGTATGGAGGTTCCTCAAAAGACTCCACATAGAGCTCCCCTATGACCCAGCAATCCCACTTTTGGGCATTTACCCAAATGTTTACAAACAAGACCACACTAAAGCTACCATCACGACTATGTTTATTGCAGCCTTACTTACTATAGCTAAGATATGGAACCAACCCAGATGCCCCTCAGTAGATGAACGGATCAAGAAAATGTGGTATAGATACACAATGGAATTCTATGCCTCCATCAGAAAGAATGCCATTGCCCCATTTGTTAGGAAATGGAAAGGCTTGGAAAAATTATATTAAGTGAAGTAAGCCAGACCCAAAGAAACATAGGTCCCATGGTTTCCCTTATTTGCAATATCTAGTATACATCTGAGTGAAGCAGAAAAGGTCAGATAAGGTGATGTTAGGGAAATGAACCCTAAGATATGTATTCAAATGTTTTTTTTTCTTTCATGCAATTGTTTCTAACACATTTATAAGATTATTTCTTTGTTGCTTTGTATGTCTCTCCCCGACAGTATAATCCCTTTCACTGTATTTGATGTCGGTATAATTTGTGGAGGGGAAGGGGAAAAACAAATCGTTTAAATAGGGATACAGGTGGACCCATTGCAACAATGAGATGTACAAGTCATGATGTCGAAAACAAACTTCACAACTTTGGGGGGGCAGGAGGATTGGGGGGGCGAGGGGAGGATGGGAAGGAATGGGAAGGGGAAACAAAGGAGGAGGCTACAATGCTTGATAAGAAATGTACTCATTATCTTGCCCATGTAATTGTAACCCCTCTGTACAGTATTTTCACAATTTAAAAAAAATGATCTGTACAACTTGGAGGGGGAGGGAAAGTAGGAGAAAATTGAGAGAAGGTGTAATAAGGTTGACAAGAAATGTACTCATTACCTTACTTATGTAACTGAAACCACTCTGTATGTCACTTTGACAATATTTTAAAAAATCCAAGAAAAAGAAAAGAACATTCTAAAGCCACTGTAGATGCTCATCAGAGGCAGGTTTTCTCTACAAATAAAAGGGGCTACAGCTGGCTGCTGGTGGCTCACGCCTGTAAATCCTAGCTACTCAGGAGGCTGAGATCTGAGGATTGTGGTTCAAAGCCAGCCCAGGCTCTCCAATTAATTAACCACCAGAAAACCAGAAGTGGTACTGAGGCTCAAGTGGTAGAGTGCTGGCCTTGAGCTGAAAAGCTGAGGGACAGTGCCCAGGCCTAGAGTTCAAGCCCCACAACCGACAAAAAAGGAGGGGGCGCTACACCTGGCTCCACCCAGGTCCCCTGAACACCACCTCTGTCCCATATCCTCCCCTGTGAGAACCTGAAGCTGGGGACAGACAGAAGCAGAGACTGGGCACTGGGGAAGAAGTCCAGAAAAAGGAGGGGAGGAGAGAGGCGCTCCTCCACAGGGTCCTTGATCACATCCACAATCTCCATTTTCTTGCCCAGGGATCAAGATGCAAAACCTAAGCAGGGCCACATCTGCAGGAATAAAGGCTGGAAGGGAAGCTGGGGAGCACTGGAAAGGCAGGTTTGAGAAGCAGGAAGGTGCTCCAGTACACACACCCGGCACACACAAAGGTATGCGGAGCCACAGAACATGAGGGGAGAGCTAGGAGTCTCTTGGATGAGCGCCCACATCTGTGATGATTGGGGGGAGAGATGGGGGAAGAGTCCGGCGGGCAGAAGAAGGCTTGAGAAATGGCAGCCTGCAAGGGCAGTCTGCGCTGTGGCCCAGGGCAGGCCCAGAAGCAGGCAGAATGAATCACCTGAGACAGGACAGGGAGCCCATCCAGTGAACCGTGGTGCTGCGCTGGTCCTGCTCTCGCTGGGGCCTCAGACTCTGTGCTCTGGCCAGGACTCCGGACGAATGAAACCTGAGTGCTGTCTGCCTTCGATTCTACAGCCTAGGTGGAAATCTGCAAGGAAATGCCACCCCCAGCAAGCAGCCGCCACAGCCTGTCCTGGGCCTTGCCAACCTTGCAGGGCTGTGGCCAGGGGAGGCTGCTGGCTCTGCAGTCCCCGTCCAGCAGCAGGTCCCCGCACAGAGCCCTCAGGCCTTGGAGGTAAGGCCTGGCAGAATCGCCTCCCAGACCATGGCACACAAGTCAGAGTGTGGGAGGAAGGGAGGGGAGGGGAACTCCACCACCCTGCGAGAACTCTATGTTCTGCTGGCTCAGCAACATCGCCAGGGCAAGTAACTAGGCTCAGGACACAGCTCCACGCTAACAAGGAGGGGGCTGGGCATACAAATGCAGAGCTTTAACAGGATGGAAAAGGGATCAAGACTGTTGGAGAAAGCACAGCCAGGCTGTTCCACTCCGCTTTTCCAGGAACTGTACACTAATTACACTCCCACAGACATTGAAAGGGTGTCCTTCACCTGTATCTGGCCATTCGCTTTCCTCTTTCTCATGCTATCCATTCAAACTCGGAGTGCAGTGGTATCTCACTGTGGTTGTAATTTCATTTCCCTGATGAAAACTGTTCAGTATTTGCCAGTAAAACTTGCTGGACATTTGTGTAGCTTTTCTTTTGTGAAAGAAATATCTGTTTAGGTCTATTGCCCATTTTAAAATTAGACCTTTTACTTTTATTTTAGTGAGTGAGTTTTGAATTCCTTTAGTATACTGGGTTTTATACTGATTATCAGATACATAGTTTGCAAATATTTTCTCCCATTCATTGGACGCTTGTCTCTTTAGGTGATTGTTTCTTTTGCTAGGCAGAATCATTTTAATTTGATGTAATCACATTTGTGTAATTTTGCTTTTATTTCCTAAGTTTCGAAGAGAAATATACTATTTTTAATGGCAGTTCTTTTCTTTCAGCCCTTAAAATCACTTGTGCCATTTGTTTCTGGCTCTGTGGGACAGAGCTATGGCACATGTCTCTTGAGGTGTCCTAGCTAATCCTAAAGGGAAGCTAGGGTTTCCCTGATGACAGGACTCCCAAGCAGGGCTCCCTTAAAGAAAACCTAGCCAAGCAGGGTTCTCCTAAAGTAACCTAGCCAAGAGGTGTTCCCCTACAGGTAATCGCCATTTCTCTCTGGCTACTTCCATTTAGAAACGTGTGTGTGTGTGTGTGTGTGTGTGCGCGCCACACTAATGGATAGGCTGATTCAACATTGTAAAAAGTTTAATTAACATATACTTTAATGTAATTCCAATAAAATTTCCCAAGAATCTATGGCACTTGTCCAAGTTACTTTAATCAAATTCTTGTGATCCAGTAAGAAAACATTCACAGTGATGAGGGAGGCACACAGCTTAAGGTCCCTGGTTTCCAGGGCAACAATGCTGTGGCTACTGGCCAGCCCATAGATACTCCAACAAGATCCTCCCCTTATAGGCGCTATCCCAAGATTCACAAGATGATCTCCCCCTAAAGTGTCATAAAAATGCTGATAAAGTTCCTTAAGCTAGACTGGCTGGTTCCAGGTCCTGATAATTAAGCAGTTTAGGATGAGGAGGGTAGCTAAAAGCTTCAAAACTTGGGACAAATGCCTAGGAAATGAAGAACTAAGGTCCCAGGAACAGGGCTATGACACAGAAATAGTGCCAGCAAGTTCAGACAGATTCATCTCCTCCTTCTCCAGGATACCTGGAGCCTCAAAAGATCCTGGTCTGATGGCAGAAACCCATCCCTTTGTATTTCTATGAATAGGTAATGGGCAATCAAGAAAAGTTTAAGATGGGTACATTTGCTTAGTGACTCAGGAGACTAAGATCTGAAGATCATGGGTCCAGCTTCCAGGCTGGACAGGAAAGTCTATGAGATTTTTATGTCCAAGAAACCACCCAAAAGCCAAAGGATGTGTAGTTCAAGTGGTAGACCTCCAATCTTGAGTGAAAAAGCTAAGGGACAGTGCCCAGGTCCTGAATTCAAGCCCCAGTACCAACAAAGGAAGGAAGGAAGGAAAGAGAGGAGGGAAAGGAAGGAAGGTATAGAACTATAACACAGTGGTAGAATGCTTGCCTGGCACATGAAATTCCTTGTGTTCAGTTCCCAGTTAATTGGGGAAAGGAAGTTGAATTTAACAATACTCTAAAGTGCAGGCTAATAAGGTAACTGAGTCTCTTTTTAAACAAGCCATTTCAAGGTAGGAATGCTTCCTATAAACACTGGTCTTTAAGAAAGAATTCTTGCTGGGCGCCGGTGGCTCACCCCTGTAATCCTAGCTACTCAGGAGGCTGAGATCTGAGGATTGTGGTTCAAAACCAGCCTGGGCAGGAAAGTCTGTGAGGCTCATCTCCAATTAACCATGAGAAAACTGGAAGTGGCGCTGTGGCTCAAGTGGTAGAGTGCTAGCCTTGAGCTGAAAAGCTGAGGGACAGCACCCAGGTCCAGAGTTCAAGCCCCAGGACCAACAACAACAACAACAAAAAGAATTCTTCACCAAAGCATTCACTGTGAACCAGGCACTGAGATAAAGCTAGGGCAGATGGTGAGCAAGAACAGTAAGTACAAATAGATGCCTTCTCTCTTGTAAGAGCAAGATAAGTACTGGAGAATGATACAGGAAAGGAACAATCTAGAGAGAAGTAGGGCAGGCTTGAGATCCAACAGAGTACATGCTTGATGTGCTGGAAGCTTGGATGAAGCCCATGAATCTGGAGAGGAGGAGAGCAAAGAAAGGGGCCCTGCTGAGGTTGGAAGACTGATAAAATCCACAAGAGTCAAGGCATTGGGGCCCAGGGGAAAGAATAGGAATTATGTCCAAAATACACAACAGAAAGTCATTGCAGGGGGAGGATGTTTGTTTTTTGTATATGTATGAACCCATACCAGGGCTTGAACTCAGGGCCTCGTGCTCTTTTTCTCAGCTTGCTTGACCTTGGCTGGCCCTCTACCACTTGAACCACTGTTCCAGTCTGGCATCTTGTTGGTTAGTTGGAGATGGAGTCATGAGCCACCATCATCTTGACTGCCATTGCACTTTTTAGAGACAGAGTGCAGTGCTGAGGATCCAAGCATGTACCAAGTGGGCACAGAACTCTGTTTCTGCTTGTAAGAAGAATGGAGAAAACTGACATCACAAAAGCCATAGGAGATGGGCGCCGGTGGCTCATGCCTGTAATCCTAGCTACTCAGGAGGCTGAGATCTGAGGATCAAGGTTCAAAGCCAGCCTGGGCAGGAAAAAGTCCATGAGACTCTTATCTCCAATAACCCACTAGAAAACCGGAAGTGGCACTGTGGCTCAAGCGGTAGAGCACTCGCCTTGAGCTGAAGAGTGCAGGGACAGTGCCCAAGCCCAGAGTTCAAGCCCTACAACTGAAAAAAAAAAAAGCCATAGGAAAACTCAGAGAAGTGAGAACACAGTGTAATGACAGGAGACTCTCAGGATACCAAATAGACACTCAGATATTCTGCGAACATGTCACTACTCACCTGGATGTTGAAGCCACAGCCTTCTATTTCACCAAGCTAACTCTTCAGTACTGCCTGGCCATTTGGAAATAGTCCATAGCACCAGCTGGTATCAGAAACACAGAGCTTAAGCTTAAATTTAAGCCCTTGACTTTCTGACTCAACCTGCAGTGCTTCAGGTAGGAGGGAGCCTGCTCAGGACAACGAGGTACATGAAACCTGAGCTCATCAGAAAGATCTTTCCTCCGAGCACTTGAGGGGCAAAAGCAGGAGGATATAGAGTTCAAAGCTACCCTGGATGGGCTACAGAAAAGACTATGTCTTAAAAAAACAAACAAAATTTCTTTTGGGGGCCCTCAGCATACCTCTAGTGGAAAGCGAACCCTCCCCCAGCCTTTCCTTCTCAAGCTTATCTGGGTGGCCAGTCATGGCTGCGCTCTCACATGAAGGCAGCTGAAAGGCATGGGGGACACATTCAGGTCTCATCAGGAGAGCTCACATGCTAAAGAAGGATGACAAAATTGCCAGGAGAGAGGCATCAACAGGGTAAGAAGGTACCAGGGAGCTAAAAGAAGCCCATAGCTGGAGGAGAGAACCCCCATGGAGAAGGTAGGAATTGCTCCTGAGCATCCATGCCACCTGGAAACATGATAGCAGCCCCAAGGCTATGTGTACTGAGAATAGTTTTGTCTTTATAGCTTTTTTTTTTCCAGGGCTGAGGACCGAACCCAGGGCCTTGCACTCGCCAGGTGGGCGCCCTTCCACTGAGCTAAACCCTCAGCCCCCTGAGAATAGTTTTGTAACAGAGTTACCAGCTACATAGCTGGATGTTCAGACACCAGACTCATTTTAGAGAGTATCAGACCCATCCTAGAACATAGCTATTGCACAAAAGACTCATCCCTGGAAAGCCTGTCACACACATTCACCTACTCAGGAATGAAGTACAATGATGTGCTGCTTAAAGTACCAGACTAGGATGTAGAAGAAATCCCTGCATAAACGGCTCCCAGCGCTCTTCTCCCACCCAGTGGTCTACCTCTGTGCTACTGTAGCCCAAGCACATCTTATCATTTGTGTGGTCATTATTTTTTATGCTGTTCACTCTAGGGCAAATGTTCTTTCCTTCACTTGCCAAAATTTGTAAGGACTAGAGGGATGGCTCAAGTGGTAGAGTAACTACCTATCAAATATGAAGCCCTGAGTTTAACTCAGTTACTCCAAAGAAAAGAAGGGTAAAAGAAAAGAAGGAAGGAAAGAAGCATGGAAAGTAGGAAGGAAAAAAGGAAGGAAGAAAGGAAGGAGAGGAGGGAGGGAGGGAGGGAAAGGAGGAGGGAGGGAGGGAGGGAGGGGAGGGAGGCAGGCAGGCAGGCAGGCAGGAAAGGACTGATTTCAAGGCTGGAGGACCCCGAACCTTGATTTCAAACTCTACTACCAGAAATTTATATAAGTCCAGGTGTCCTGAACTTAGTAGTCCAGCAAAATTAAAGAGTTGTTCATGTGCAAGATGAGAATGGCACTCTGCACAATTGACCTGGCCACCCAGAACAGTACTCAATCATACAGAACAAACCTTAAAATAATATCCTACTTTTGTGTTGGGGGGCTAGCCTAGAGCTAGAACTCAGGGCCTAAAGCCTCCACCTTAGCTTTTTTTTTTTTTAACCACAGCTCTATTTCCAGCTTCTTTGTAATAAATTGGAGATATGAGTCTCATAGATTTGTCAGTCTGGACTCAGCCTCCTGAATTGCTAGGATTGGAGCATCAGCCACCGGTCCTACCTTTAAAAGACTTCTCGACAAATATGCTGCAGTCCCTACCACTTTGGAACAGATAAAAGGGAAGGCTGGAGCCTGTGAATCTAGAGTGTCAGTATACAAATGCAGCAGGGACTCAGGCTCTACAAAACAGGACTTCTCAGAAAGATGAGGATGGCCAGGGAGAGGGGAAGCCAGTTAAGACACACACAGGCTTGACATGCATTTGTAAAGTTGGTTCTGCACCTTTGCTTAGGAAAACAAAGGGGAACAACAACAGCTTGCATCTTAAATGGAATCTGTGTTAAACATTAAACAAAAGGAGAAATGAGAGGTTTTCTAGTTACAGTAGTATAAAGAGATGAGCAATTGGATTAAAACTAGACAAAATTGTCAAAAAAAACCCCTGTGTATGAAATTTGTTTTGTTTTGTTTGTCAGTCATGGGGCTTGAACTCTGGGCCTGGGTGCTATCCCTCAGCTCTTCAGCTCAAGGCGAGCGCTCTACCACTTGAGCTACAGCGCCACTTCCAGTTTTCTGGTGGTTTATTGGAGATAGGAGTCTCATGGTCTCGCCTGCCCGGGCTTGCCTCCTGAGTAGCTAGGATTACAGAGCCACCAGCGCCCAGCTTGTGTATGAAATTTGAAATTGGCCAACTGCAAACAAGAAGCTGAAAAGAATTTCTTTGTGATAAGATCCCACCTTCAGGTCCAGACAATGGAGATGGTGCCTGGGGCTGCCACCAACACTCTTCTAGATCAATCAGTGACTGGCTGTGAAAATGTTGCTGCATGAGACTCAGTCAGATAGGAGCTGAGTGTGGAAATTCCTCGGCTCTGGTGGTAAACGTGGTGGACACTTGGGGACAAGCAGAAACCGTCCATGATTTTGCTGGCCTAACCACTGTGTCCAGTTCCAGATAAACCATGAATTCAAGCAAGGAGAGCCTAAAAATAAGAAAATCCTGGAAAGGGTAAGATAACCTCTCCACTCCTTAGTACCATCAGAGACAGAGATAGACAGAGAGGAAGAGAGACAACCACACACAAATGTATTGCAGTCAAACTACCAAGAAAAACAAAAGCAAAACATAGTTAACAAGAAAATCCTAAAAGTGGGGCTGGGGGTTTAGCCCAGCGGAAGGGCGCCCGCCTGGCGCGTGCAAGGCCCTGGGTTCGGTTCTCAGCCCTGGGGAAAAAACAAAAAGAAAATCCTAAAAGCAAATACAGGGGAATGGTAATATGATTAATGACTTCTTGCCACATACATTGTATGCCATAAGCTGGTGCAATAACACCAAATGTCACCCAAGAATCTTTTACTGAATGCAGCAATAATCAGGCATTACTTAATGACAAGGAGACAATCTAGAAAATATATCATTGGGCCATTTCATTGTTGGACAGAGATCATAAAGTACACTGAGCGCCTTATGTCATTAGCCAATATAATTTTACAGTACCAACCTTGTGTGTGCCATCTACTGTTGATTAAAATATGGCTGTACAATGTGTGACTGTTCTGAAAAAGTGACTAGTCTAGATATGTAAAGTTGAAAGAATTCCATAAGTTACACAACTTCCTAAAAGTGAAACGTGGAGGTGGGCAAGATAAGGCAGTACTACCATCCGGTGATCATCTGTTCAGGAAGGATCAGCTTCCACAGTGTCCATGATCCAGAGTTCCATGCAAGTGTCTGAAGATCTGAGAGAGTAGTCCCAGCACATCACCGACCAAAATGATCCAACAGTAGATGCGCTGACAAGTGCTCCCCAAAGGTCCTCTTAGCAGTGCTATTTGGAAGTGGTGGATCCTATAGGATCCTTGGAAAGAGGGACCTGTGAGATTATGCAACCCTGCCTTTTTCCTCTTTACTTCCTGGCTTATGAGGTAAGCAGTTCTGATTTGCCATGTGCTTCAGGCAGCCCTACCTGGCACCCTTGGCACAGGATTATTCCAAAGAACCTACTTTAATCATAAGTGTGAACCTTCAAACCATGAAATGAATACTGGAACCACACATCCACACCCTGATTTGTGTTGGTTATTTTATAGATGGTATCTCTTGGGCTGGGAAGATGGCTCAGTGGTAGAGCACTTGCCTTGCATGACTGAGGCCCTGGGTTCGATTCCTCAGCACCACATTAGCAAAAAGAAAAAAGCCAGAGTGGCGCTGTGGCTCAAGTGGTAGAACGCTAGCCTTGAGCTGAAGAGCTGAGGGACAGCACCCAGGCCCAGAGTTTAGGTCCCACGACTGGACCCCCCCAAAAAAAAGATGGTATCTCTTTGCTACCCAAGCTGGCCTGGAGCTATTGTCCTCCAAATCTCACACTTCTGAGTATAAGTAAATTGCTTTCCATTTTTTAGCTCTTAATGACATGGAAGGAGAAAAATCTCATCTTCATATTAACAATCCCAATTCGACTTGACAGGTGCTTTAGTTTCTGGAATGAGGCTCTACCTTGGTTCTGTCACACCAACATTCTTGAGCCACCAAGGTTATAAGTGCAGAATGACGAGAGGGTTGAAGATGAAGGTTTCAGCATGGACAGGAGGAAGTGGAGCACCACATACTGGGGGCTATATGGCAAAGAACGATTCATAATTATCTAAATGCCTCCCATTCCTGTTCAGTGCAGACAGGACCTGCTTACTCACACTTGGGCTGTACTGGGACCCATGGTCCTGTGCCTGTCTATGGAGCTGAGGAAAACTAGCTCAGACTAAAGTTCCACATTACAGAGGTATGGGTGAAGGTTCATTTCTAGCACAGGATCCACCCCTACCCTCTAAGGCTGACAGGGTTTGGGTCTTAAGGACCAGGCTCCTCTCACAGCTCCATATGGCCAAGCCACATATGTCAGAAAGCAGCTTGTGGGAGCAGGAGGTATGCACCTGGGAGAGGCAGGCAGTGCCCTGTCACAGGGCATCCAACCCATCACGGGTTACAGCTACACCACACATTCACGTTACAAGAACTCTATGTAGGGCTGGGAAGATGGCTCATTGGTAGAGCACTTGTCTTGCATGCCTGGGGCCCTGGGTTCGATTCCTCAGCACCACATAAGAAAAAAAAAAGCCAGAAGTGGCACTGTGGCTCAAGTGGTAGAGCACTAGCCCTGAGCTGAAGAGCTGAGGGACAGTGCCCAGGCCCAGAGTTCAGGCCCCACGACCGGACCAAAAAAAAAAAAAAAAGGAACTCTATGTATGTCCACGTCCAGAAGGCACTCAGCCCCTGAGACAGTGCCAGGGCAGCCCTGAGCCTCTCCTTCAGACAGATAAAATTAACCAAACAGCTAACTCCTAGTTATCAGCATTTATAATTTAACCACTTCAGCAAACCAAACAAGGGGGGCAAAACAACACAATTTAAATACAAAAACAAAATTTATTTTGCGAAAATATTTTAAGTGGTTTAAAAACTGTACATATAAATCTTCTACATCTACCAAAGAGGTCAGTACGGCAGCGAGGCTCGGGGCTGGGGTGGTTTTAGAACATAAGAGCAAGGGGACGGCGGGGGCAGGTCCTGCTGGGGACAAGTAACTAAAGTCTGAGTTCTCCAGCCTCCTGATATGCACTAGGGATCCCCTGTAATGGAGATGGGTTTGTGGGAGAGCATCCATGCAGGAAGGTCTTTGTGCCAGTCCAGGGCTCCAGCCCTGTGGCCCTAGCAGTATAAACAGCAACAGTTCAGTACTCAGTGGCATCAGGTTCCTACAGGATGAGGCTGAGAGACAGATGTGACCCATGGGGTGGTGGATGAAGGGTAGGTGTGGAAGAAGGCACTAGAAGGAGTGGTCAGCATCCTGTGCATTCTGGGAGCTTCTTTACTGGAGCTGAGGGCTCTTGGCCTGGACAGGAGGAAGTGGAGCAGCGCCCACGGGGTCTGGGAGGCAAAGCAAGATTCACAGTCATTTAACAAAGAACAAGTCCCACAGGTGACCCATGAGGATAATGGAATGAAAACAGGACAAGAGAATCCCTGAGGAGATATCTAG
>NW_012267226.1:2258901-2262795 GCF_000151885.1 Dipodomys ordii
CGCTGGACCCGCAGGGGCTGCCAGGGCCGCGGGCAGCGCGCAGGGCCGGGGCGCCCAGGCCTGTCCTGTGCCAGGCCAGGAGCAGAGACGGGGATCCGCCCGAGCCGGACAAGCTGGCTGAGGCAGCTGCCCATGAGGCGCGTCCACAGAAACCGGGCTCAGCCCGCGGACTCTGGGGCTCTAGGTTGCCGTTGACCAGGCCCACTGGGCTGGAGGCCACGTCACAATGTCTGTGGCGCGCTGCTGCCTTCTGAGGAAACAAGGCCCGCGCGCGTGGCCCTGGGCGCTTGGGCCTCCGCCAGGCAGCGGGGACCCCCCCAGGCTGCGCACCCAGAGGCCCCCAGTGCGTCCCATCTCCCTCACACTGGACCCGAGCGGACATAGCGCCGCACACAGCGCTCCACTGGAGTTCTCAACTTTATGGTTTTGTGTTCACTGTGCTTGGTGAAAACCACGTGCAATAAACTTGGAATGTTTATTCAGAGAGAATAAGTTTATTCGGGGGGGGGAGGGAGAGTAAAAGAGGGTAGAGAGAAAGAGAGAAAGAGAGAGGGAGAGAGAAGGAGAGAGAGGGAGAGAGAGAGAGAGAGAGAGAGAGAGCGCATGCGCAAATGCTAGGGTCTTATTGAGACTACTGGCTTCACAAGAACACAAGTTTCCACATTTTAGGTAACCTGGCAGCTTTTAGTTGGCTTTTCAGAAAGTTCACAATCATAATGATTCCTTCCCAAGAGGAAAGAAGAGGTGTGAGGTGGAATATCCAGAAGTTTCAGAATCCCCATGTAGGCATGTGGAGAAGATGCCCATCTCCCAAAGTCAGTGCAGACTGGAGGAGGTGACTGCTTCCTACAATGTGAAACAGCAACAGAAGCCTTCAAGTCACATGGAAAACATCTAGGAAATGTGAACTGCCCCAAGAACACAATTCCAGGATCAACCCCTAAGAAACGAAGAAATACCAATTCCAAGGAAAAACCATACAAAATTTTATGCTATGCTCTCTTGCCACTGTAATTGGGATGAAAAGTAATCCATGTATGAAATAATAGGTTTTTTTCTTTTTTGTGTTAGTATGGTACTGAATTCAGAACCTGGGAACTCTCCCTTAGCTTCTTTGCTCAGGGCTGGTACACTACCACTTGAGACACAGTTCCACTTCTAGCTTTTTGCTGGTTAATTGGAGATTAGAGTTTCATGAATTTTTTTTTGCCCAAGCTGGTGACAAATCATGATCCTCAGATCTATCTCCTGAGTAACTAGGATGGCAGGCATGAGCCACCAGTGCTCAGCCATCCCAAAACTACTTCTATTCAAATGGATTTTCTCAAAAAATGGCATGATTGCATATGTACATCCCTAGAATTAAAATTTTATCAAGTTTGTGTTATTTTTTGAATCATTTGTCTTTTGCTTGTTTTATTTGTGAAGATTCTATGATAGTTACTTATCCTATAGCTGCTAGAGTTTTCTGATTTGTTATTTGCTAACCTTTCTCACATTAAAAAAAAAATGCTACTTAAATAGTATTTTTCAAGGCCGGTTCCTCTACCCAGAGGTCAATAAATATTTACCACTCCTCCTTTTCCCCTTTCTAGCCTTTTCATTTTCATTCCTGTTCTTAAAGCTTCAGGGTCCTTATTATTCCATCCCATAACTTATCTGACAAGATTACTACACTATTAACATCAAGGCTTTTCCATTAAATACATGGATCCTTCTTGATAATGCTTATGATTTGGAATCCTCAGCCATCTGTTTGCTTCTTGCTAAGCTATACATTTATATGTCTTTCTCATTCAGCCTCCTAACAGCTGTTACTGATGTTTAGGTGACCTAGAACACTGCTGGCAAACATTAAGGGCCACGCTCTCCCCGGGAGTTTCTTCTTGATCATTGGAGTGTGGTGGTCAATGAAGTTCCCACTGAAGCACTTTCACCAAAAGGGCAAGAACAGGCTGAGCCAGCAGCCACAGCGGGTTGCAATCATTGAAGCTGCAGTCAGGATTTTCTGTTGTGTCACTGGTAAGAGCAGAACTTTTTTTTTTTTTTTTGGTCGGTCATGGGGCTTGAACTCTGGGCCTGGGGGCTGTCCCTCAGCTCTTTAGCTCAAGGCAAGCACTCTACCACTTGAGCCACAGCACCACTACTGGTTTTTCAGTGGTTAATTGGAGATAAGAGTCTCACAGGGATTTTCCTGCCCAGGCTGGCTTTGAACCATGATCCTCAGATCTCAGCCTATTGAGTAGCTAGGATTACAGGTGTGAGCAAACAGCACCCAGCTGAGCAGAACTCATTTGGTCCGTGGACTTTCCCCATCACATCCAGATCTTTTAGTCCATTTCCTAGACTCTGTGAAATGGCTGTTTCACTGCAGACACAGAGGACAAGGACTTTCAGGAGGCTACTGTTTATCCTAACATTCCATTGTGTAGAGAGCTTTATGTTAGGAGTTGATTTAAAAAAAAAAAAAAAGAACAGCATCAGTGGCTTATATCTATAATCCTAGCTACTCAGAAGGCTGAGATCTGAGTTCAAAGCCAGACCAGGCAGGAAAGGCTGTGAGACTCTTATCTCAAATTAACCACAAAACTGAAAGTGCTAGAGCACTACACTTGCATAGAAAAAGCTCAGGGACAGTGCCTAAGCCCTGAGTTCAAGCCCTACAACAACAACAACAAAAAAGTTAATAAAGCCTTATACTATATGTAACATGAGAAACTACCAAATAAACTATATTATTTACCTTAGAAGGAGAAAGGTATAGAGATATAGGAAGAAAACACATACTATATGAAAAGATAAAAATAGAAAAGAAACAAGAGCGAATAGGGTCATAGTCATGATTTGAGAAAGAACTAAAATGGTTTTTCTTTTTTAATTGTTTTATAAAGGTGATGTATAGTAGGGTTACAGTTACAAGTCCGGTAGAGTATATTTCTTTTGGACAATATCACCCCTTCCCTTGCTCTCTCCCAGGTTTTCCCTCCCATCCCCAACCACAAGTTGTATAGTTTATTTTCAACATCGTGTCTAGTGAGTACCACTGCTGCATTTGTTTACCCTTTGTCCCTCCATTTCTGTGCCTCCCCTAGCACTACCAAAACATACATGAATAAACAAGACTAAAAGAAAATGAGGGCTGGGGAGGTGGCTCAGTGGTAGAGCGCTTGCCTTGCATGCCTGAGGCCCTGGGTTCGATTCCTCAGCACCACATAAGCAAAAAAGAAAAAAAGCCAGAAATGGCGCTGTGGCTCAAGTGGTAGAGCGCTAGCCTTGAGCTGAAGAGCTGAGGAATAGCACCCAGGCCCAGAGTTCAGGCACCACGACCGGACCCCCCCCCAAAAAAAGAAAACAACAAAGAAAAAAACCTAATTTCCATTTCCTGGAGTTCAATAAATCTTATTTTGTATGATCAGCTGCTCATAGACATTGTGCCTTTGTGGAACTAATTTTAATAAAACGTAAACCCTACCTTGAATACCACGTATTGTATCTCCTTCTAGCATCCCAGAGTACTTAATATCCAATACACTGGTCTAACCTCCATCCTCTAGTCTCAAGAAACTCTTCACAGGGAACATTTGTACAAGGGGACCAGTGAGATGGGCAGTACAAGAGATGAAAAACTATTCCTTGTCTTCTGGCCCTTCCTCATGTCCATTGCTCCTTGTCATCTTCTCTATCTGCTGGTGGCCCCAGAAGAGTCAGTAGTGGTAAGAGTAACAATTATTCCTAAAAACAATAAAAGCCATTTATGACAGACCAATAGCCAATATTATACTTAATGGGGAAAAGCTACAACCAATTCTCCTAAAATCAGGAACAAGGCAAGGATGCCCACTGTCTCCACTCCTCTTCAACATAGTCCTAGAACCCTTAGCCAGGGCAATAAGG
>NW_012267226.1:2264680-2279633 GCF_000151885.1 Dipodomys ordii
TTAGAAATTATGTAATCACTTAATCACAATCAAAAAAAAAAAAAAGAACCTTGGGGAAGGGAGGGAGGGAGGGGATGGTAGGGGGAAAACAATGGAGGGGGTAACAATGTTCAAGAGGAAGTGTACTCATTACCTCACTCATGTAACTGTAACCCTCTGTATAGTATCTTTACAATAAAAAAAAATGAAGACAAAAAAAATTAAAAAAAAAAGAGTAACAATTATCCTTCCTTAGAATGGATCTGTAGGATAACAAGGAATCTTGTTGTGGATTGCCTTCTACTATTGTCACCCTTGACCTACAGTCTTCCTGGAAGGACTGAACAATGAAGTAGCTTCCCTTGGAGGAAGCAAAGCTTACTTAGCTTTCCCTAATGCAGCTGTTCCTGCCCCCCCCATCTTCATTCCCCTATCTCCTATCCCCCAACCCCCACTCAGATGAGGCTTTAGAAATCTCTTTCTGGAGTAGACTGGGACCACTTAGTCTAAATGGTAAAGGACAGTATCAACTTTGCCTAAACAAAGTGAGAAAAACTGTACTTGGCAGTTTGGTTGGTAGAAGGGATAAACATTCAATAGCTCCAAGCATGAGCTTCAAACCACACCGCAGGCCCACTGTCTGAGAACTAGGGAAATGATGGGGACTATGAAGGGTCTTTGCTTCACAAGGTTTTCATTTAAGTATCAGTGAGACTTTTCCTGGGTCATTTTCACAACTTCCCCAATCCTTCCATGTGAAGTCAGAAGGGGGCTGCCCGGAAAAAGAGATGTTTAGGGAAAGGGTGTGAATGCTGGGCAAAAAGGCAAGATCGGTGCTAAAAGTGAAAGGGATGAAACTGTGAGCAACCCTGAAGCATAACTTCACCAGTCTTGTGGCCCCAGTCCTGCCTCAATGTAGACAGTGTGGCCAGACACACACTGCAGCCCTTCACTTTGTTCAGCCAGTGTTTTAAAACAGAAGGCCAGAGGAGCTGTAGATCTCAGAACTCTGCTAAGGAAGGGCAAGCACTCACTCACTCCAAGTCTACCTCAGGACACACATACAGACGCTGCTCTGCCCCTGGACAGGCACAGCAATCTACATCACAGCACATCAGCCTGGAGTCTTTATTTGTCCTGTTTCTTCCTGGGATCTCTTCACTGCTCACTTGCCAGGAAAGCCCTAAAAAATAGTACATCAGCCACACCTTCACCTCAGAGGTCACTCTGCTTCATTCTGGCTGCTATGTGCATGTTTCAATTGCTGCTTCTATTGCCCTATTTGGGAAACAACATCCATGTGTCTACAGAGATTCTTCAGCAAACATCCCATTTGATACTGAGGAGCAGCTCCCCAGGCAGCAAAGCAGATGCTGACTCATAGGCCAAGTCACCCATATCTGGACTTTGTGTGTGCCTTTGGACTGTTTTGTGCTGTCTCCTGTTGGTCTGGGAGCAGCTCTTCCTCCTCACTCTTAACCCTTGCTTCCCTGCAGGGTTCCTGGCAGAGCAGCTTGTTAGGGATGGGCCCTTCTTCCATCTCTACCAAGATGACCACTGGGTGAAGATGATGAATTGGCAGCACTCCACTTCGGAATCTCAGGAATCATTGACATGCTCACCTACCTTTTCACCCACATCGTGCCCTTGGGGGTGGACAGACTGGTGATGTGTATGTCAATACTCAATGAAGGTAATGGAATGCAGTGGACGGAGATAAGGGAGGAAAGATAGACAAGATAATTTATGAGAGAACAGAATACAAAAGATATTGGAAATGTAAGAACCTCCTCCAGGAAAAAACCCAACTCTCAGGACTTTAAAAACCTGAACAGGACTTTGGTCCTATGCTCTGGGTGGTCCAGATGACATAATCTATAAGGCAGCCCATGGAGAGAAATGGGGGAGATAGATGGATGAGGTGATATTGAACGAGATGCATTGGAGTCATAACCTGACATGTTGAACTGAAAAAAAAAAAACAAACTCAGAAAAAAATCAACCCATGGGGGTGAGGCTTGTGTGTAATCCTCAAAGCCTCTAATGCTGCACAAACCTTCCCCACAGTCCTGCTGCCCCACACGTGTGCACACACTCACAAATACAGTGACTGCCCTAAGCTGCCTGAATACCACCATGACGGTAATAAAAAAATAGGGAAGAGAAAATCTGAGGCTCCCTATCCCATGCCCTGCGGTGTCATGTTTCACACCTCATTGCAAACCTCAGGAGACCCCCTATTTGAGTCAAGTTTCTCATCCCTCAATGAAATTCCTGAAAGGGTATTTGTGAGGCGGTTTATTTGGAAATTCAAGTCCACAATATCAGGTGGCCACTGTAGGTTCTCCCTCTGATGCAGAAAGCACATTATAACGAGCTTATATAGAAACAAAATGGTCACTATTTGAACTACAAAGGGAGACATTAAAACTGGCCTCACAATCTTGCAGACATGCCCCCAGTAACCTGAGCACCTCCCAGTAAGTACTCCCAGCCTGGGGCCAGACCTTTACAGACATGCCTTGGGGACACACACATACATAGCTTCTGCTGGATGTTCCAATATGCCTAGCACTCCTAATGCCTGAAAAAGCATCCTGTAGTCTTACCACATCACCCACTTCTGAACTTCAGCAGGAAAAGCTGAACTGTTTGTTAAAGGAGGGCAAAACATACATACATAATGGCACCACAATCACCTGCCCTACTGATTCTAAATAGAACCCAACCACACATGGGTCTTATAGATTTTAAGCAACATTCTTTAATGCTCTTATCAGACCCATAAAATAAAACTGTATTTGTATCTCTTAACTGCCCTGTCATGTCATGTAAACCACCTTCCTAAACAATGAGAACTCTAGCTTTGCGAGGGTTGAACAGGAAACCCCAATAACAAGGAAGAGTCCAGGGTGAATCCTCGTAAGCAGACACAAGCAAGTCTGATGGCTGCCGTTTGGTTTGTGGTAGGCTTTCTCTTCTCCTACCACGTTCACAATCGACCCCTGCTGGACCAGCACATCTACTCACTCCTGGAGTTTATTGCATTTGGAGGAAGTATCACTACCTTCCTTGAAGTGCTTTGTTGAGACAATATTGTGCTGGAACTTTTTTTGTCTGTCATGGGGCTTGAACTCTGGGCTTGGGCCCTATCCCTACACTCTTTAGCTCAAGGTGAGCACTCTACCGCTTGAGCCACAGCACCACTTCCAGTTTTCTAGAGGTTAACTGGAGATAAGAATCTCACTGACTTTTCTGCCCTGGCTGGCTTTGAACCATGATCCTCAGATCTCAGCCTCCTGAGTAGCTAGGATTACAGGCATGAGCCACCGGCATCTGGCCTGTGCTGGAACTTTTATGAGCCAATCTTGCTGTTCTTCAGGGATACTGGTTCTGGCAGATGATTGTTCATACCAAATGCCCCACACAGGACCTGGATTAGGCATTCCCTCTGGTGCCTGCCCAAGAGAAATCCTGAAGGCTGTGTTGCATGACAATGCTGTAGGCACTCCTTGGGGATGGGTATACATGGCCCTTTTCTCTAATATGCCTCTTGGCCTATGATCTCCATTAATACCTTGTTGATGATGATCTCCTGATGTACTTTGTCCAGGCCCCGTCTGCCATCTGCCAATCTACTCACATGAAATGTATGCCCCCAAATTCTGCTGCTCTTTGAACATACTATTCTAAAGGGATATTTAATTTGGATTTTTCATGGACGTGCAGGGCTTTCTGTGCTAATGCACACGTGGGAACCATGAGGAAGGGTATGGTACGAGTCACCCTTGGTAACCACAAATGAAGGCAGGCCAGCTTGCTTCTCAGGACAACTAACCCTAAGACCAACTTCTCTCTTCCATCAGATTGGGTTTGTGCTGTTCTCACTGGGTCTAGACCGAGGGTCTTGTCACCTCTTTTCCACACTCAAAAGTGTGGATGCTAGTGTCTGACAGAATTGCTATGAGGATCAAAGGAACTGTGAAACTGCTGCATAACCCACAAGCTTCACTAGCCCTTCTCTGCTTCTCCACAACTTACAAACCATCTAGAGTCAACCCTGCTTCCAGCTAAACCATGTCATTTCCAATCTATGCCCTCCAGCTACTTTTCCCACCAGACCCCACAAAAGATAAGTCACTGAAGTTTCAGAGATTAAATATAATTTTTTAATAATTTGGGCATTTTCACAAGAGACAGGGAAGCCCTACCACTGCAGAAAAGTTTCCCACCTGCCCCTGACCAACAACAGGCATATACAGTAGACCAATGGTATCTGTAGGTAACTGGCTCCAAGTAGACTGGCACTGAGGAAACACCACAAATGCTCAGGAAGCACAGTTAAAACACACTGACAATAAAAGACTGACTGAGCCTGCACTAACTGAGTTGTACAAGGCATGCATGGGAATTTTTTTCACCCCACACTTGGTCAAAATCTAGTGGAATAAATCCACAAATAAGGTACTGGTAATGATCAGTGCTTTAAGTACTATGACTTTTGAAAAGACTATTCTGAGCTCTGCCTATCGATAGTGGCTGAAAAGAGTGACGTAGTCAGGGATGACTTCAAATCCAGACTGACCTGCTCTAAACTTGGCATTGCCAGGTAGTTCTGACCCTGCACAACCCCCACCTCTACCCCTCATCTTTCCACTGGAGCTAGAAAAACAAGATGTTTCTTCAAGGGCTATCAAGTCTGGGTTTATGGGCCATACAGCCTCTATGTCATCTACTAAATCCTGACTTCTAACTGAAAATCAGCCACAGACACTACATAAACAAGTGGTTGTGGATTGTGTTCCATTACAACTTTATTGACAAAAGTAAGTGACCTACTCTAAGGGCCTGGTTTGCAACTCCTGCTCTAGAACAAAACAGAATGGACAATCTGAAATGTGACAAAGTCTATGCTGAAAAAGTAGTGTCTTTGATACTTCCTCGTCTACTGGTGCTGGACTTCCATGTAAACAAGCCTGATGGAAGGACACTGGCAGGTAACAGACAATCTAGATCCCAACACCTACTTTTAGGAATTAGTGTCAAACTAATTCCACTTCAGGGAATCCATATTACCTCACTTCCTATGTTTGCCTGCTTCCCAATTACCATGTAGTTATCAAGAGGCATCAACTTGCCAGTCTCTTATTCTGGTCAAAAGAGTAATTCATCAGTTTAGGGGGCTAAAGCCCAGGTTTCTATTTCATAAAAGATGTACAATAGGTTCTTTAAAAAAATAAGTTACACAAAAATTTCTGGACACAAAACTCATATGTAGACCAAGAGTCACAGAGAAGACAAGAAGCTAAAAAGTACAGCCCTCACATACAACAAGGCTTATAAGACTGCCTGCTCTCTCTCATTGGGTAGGTCTTCCCTGGGCATCCCACTCTCAGGAGAAAACCCTGGCTTGTATGACCTAAGTGACTTTCCAGTCTTTAACAAGCCCTCTTCCTGGACTGATAGAGAGCAGACCCAGAAGCTCTGGAGGGGACCCCCAGGGCTCGAGTTTGGCAATGGAACCAAGGCCACAAGCAGACAAGCTCAGAGGAACTATGCAACCTCCTTGCTCCTGTCCTTTCCACTAGGACACATCAGGCCTGGATTCTCGTGGATGCCACTTCTTCAGTCACTGTTGTTCAGGTGCCTGTTTAGGGGATGGAGCTGTGGTCACAACAACAGTAGATACGGCTTTGGAGGATCCAGATGCTGTACCTTGCTGGAGATGGGATGCAGGAACTGTTTGGATGCGTACCTGTTTGCAAACAGAGAAGGGCTAAGTCATGACTGCTAGTGGGCTCAGAGGTAAGAATTACAAAGGAGACAGAACAGCCTATTGTGGCCAAGAGTCTGCAACCAGGACCTTACCTGAGTAGCCTGACCTTGCTGCTGAAGCTGCTGCAACTGCTGGGCAGTGAGGAAACTAACAGGCTTGTTGCCAGCAATGAGCTTAGTGCCTGCTGGCATGGTTGTGAGGATGATATTGCGGCCCAGTCCACTGAGGCTGAGAAGAGACATAATACAGGAATAAGTTCTGGCCAGCTCACAGGATAATCTCTCAAGCCTAAGTTTAGGCCAGGCACTAAAGGACAACAAGGAGAGAAGATCTAGTGCCCATGAAAATTCCAGCATTCTGGATTCAAATAAAACTTGGTACAGAGATCCCCTTTTTCTAGCTTCTATGCTTCCCATGGCAGAAGCTTACATGGTGCTGGATAAAATTCCATGAACAATGAACCCCCAAAGAGCAAGAAGAGATGGCAGAAGAGCTATGTTACACTGAAAGAAACCCTCGCAGTCAAGCACAGTGGCACCCTAAATCCCAGCTACTTAGGAGGCTGAGGCATGAAGATCACTTGGGGTGGATTTTACAGTGAGTCTGCATAACACAGTAAAACCCTATCTCTTAAAAAAGAGAAAAGAACATGAACTCCATAGCCCTGAACAGCCACTGTCTTCACTAACCCCTTTGTCTCTGTTTAAGAGTCACAGAAAGCTATTATCCTCCAAACTATCTTGAGTTCAGAACTTAAACAGAAAAGGCAGGTTCCCCACATACCTGAGGCCTGCCTAACCATCCCATATCCCTCCCTTCTATTCTACCACTTTATTACTATTATTCCTCACTCCATTCTACTATTTATGACTAGAGACAGCATGGAATTCTGTGCCTTAATCACTACTACTAATGGGCATGAAGGTGGGGCCCCAGAAACACATGGCATCTTCCTGTTCTGTGCAAGGACTGACACACCTTGTATAGCCCCACTCCCAAGCTCCTCCCCGCTCAAGAGCACTCACTTGGCTCCAATGTTGCCTTTGATGATAGGGGCTGTGACCACACTCTTGCCCTTCATTGGCTGGCTAATCACAGAGAGTGGAACTGTGATCCGAGTAGGCAGCTTGCCCTACAGAAACAAAACAATTAGCTTTTGTGGAATAAAAGATCAGAAAACCCACCAGGCACCACCTACAAGAGATAAGAAGTGAGAGCAAGCTCTATAGATATACCTCCTATTACTGCCAAAGTTCCAATATTCCAGGGGTTTGGGTCCAAAGAGCCCTCATGAAATGGCTCATAAGGTAGTTAGCTGTCATTCTATATATCACCCTCTTTAATGTTCCAGTTCTATTTGTTGGAAGCAATTTCAGACTACTGTTATCATATCTTTATAAGCATTTAGCAAAATTTAAGAGCAAAGTCCATTAACCAGTTGCCTGGTTTATTATTGTTTAAATCTATTTATTACTGCTGGGCACTGGTGGCTCACATCTGTAATCCTAGCTACTCAGAGGCAGAGATCTGAGAATCATGGTTCAAAAACAGCTTGGGAAGGAAAGTCTGAGACTGAGACTCTTATCTCCAATTAAGCACCAAAAACTGAGATGTGGAGATATGGCTCAAGTGGCAGACTGCTAGCACTGAGCAAAAAAGCTCAGGGTCAGCAACCAGGCCCTGAGTTTAAGCTGCAGGACCAGCACCAAAATATATATATTGCAGTTCATTTATTTGTGGCTCCACTGCATTGCAGGTTTTAAAAAAAACAAAACATAATGATCCCTCACATATTATGTGAGACCCCCCACAACATGTGAAAATCCACAAAGTAGGAATCAGTGAACCACGATACAGCAAGGAATAACTATGTGATGCTGCTGCTTAGCAGATTTTCACCTATCACAGAGGTCTCTGGGATGTAATCCCTGGGATAGGTGAGGGAATCATTGTATTGATCTATTTCTCCCTTAGGTGACTTTTGTGTCTATCATGAAATTAAATTGCTTCCTTTAAGTGTTCAATTTATATATTTTCTTTTAAAAAAGCAGAAATCATACTTGGCTGCTTTCCAGGGAATAAATTTATACCTGGCCCAGCACCAGATTCTTAGCCCCTAGCCTAGAGTCTGACCCGGATGGATCATAAGTGTGAGGGAGACAAGCATGGGATGGGCAGAAGAGCTCAGGAGTTCACAGAGAAAGCACACACCACCCCTCCCCTGAGCACAAGCTCCCTGAGGGCATGCCACATGCTCCACATGCTTCCTGGGTTTTCCAGGAACGTCCATGAGCTCATTTCTCCAGTAATCACTAAAAGCTATAGCTTAAGAAGTAGAATGCTAGCCTTGAAATAAAAAACTCAAGGATAGCACCTAGGCCCTAAATTCAAGCTCAGTACCAGCACTCAGGGCTGCCACACACATACACACACAAATTTTTAGAAGAGTATGTGCACATATTACACTTTTTTGTTTTGCTTTGGTTTTTTTTGGTCAGTTGTGGGGCTGAACTCTGGGCCTGGGCACTGTCCCTCAGCTCTTCAGCTCTAGGCTAGTGCTCTACCAATTGAGCCACAGTGCCACTTCTGGCTTTTTTCTGCTTATGTAGTGCTGAGGAATCAAACCCAGGGCCTCATGCATGCGAGGCAAGCACTCTACCACTGAGCCAACTTCCCAGCCATATTACACTTTTATAAATTGTGTTTCAAAAAAAACAAAAAAGCCTATCATGATTTCAAGAGAAGGTGTGACATTGTCCAAAATGAAATGTACTCTACCTGATTTATGGAACTGTGTACATCACCTTTCTAATAACAGTTTTTTAAAGGGGAGGGGAAGCTTATCAGTAAATAAAGCTATTTGGTAAAATGAGGTGACAAGGTGGTTTCCCAGTTCTGAGGGAATTCCCAGAGGGGTAGGGAAAACAGCTTCCTGGACTATGTATGCTGACAACAAACCTGCAATCCCGCATTCAGGAGGCTAAGGCAGGAAGATCATGAAGACTGAAGCCAGCCTTGGACACAGAGCGAGACGCTATCTCAAAAAAAAAAAAGGCAGTTTCCTAAGCGGAAAGGTACTTTTTACCACAACACTACTCACAGTCTGTGACGTGGACACAACTGTGGTGCTGACAGGGACCTGCCGCACAGCGGGGGCTCCAGTCCCGATGCTGATGGGAGTGCTTGTGGCCCCAGAAGCCACAGCCACAGTCTTGGACATGGTGGCATTCAAACTGGGCAAGGACACTGTTGAAGAATGGACAGGTCCAGCCCCGCTGGCCACTGAGGCCCCTTGCTTGGCATGGGTTGCAACAGTGATGGTCTGGCCTGCTTTGGGGGGCATCACTCCCAGGCCCTGCACGATGCGGATTGTGGCAGCTGGTTTTGCTTCTGAAGAGGCCACTGTGTTTTTACCCTTCTGCTCTGCCACACTCACACCCAGGGCTGGCATCAAGCGAAAAGCTGAACTTGAGGCTTCTGTTGGCTTGAGCTCAGGAGTCACTTTGACCACGGTGGTACCTGCTGGAGTGGAGGAAGGGGCACTGCCTGAACTGGTCTTGGCAGGGCTATCCGCTGTGTGAATGGGATTGGAAGTGACATGTAAGGTAGCAGAGATGCCTTTGCCTGTTGTGCCACTTCCAGCCCCGAAGAGGTCCTGTGTCAATTTCACCGTGGTGACCTGGGACTTAGCTAGTGTGGCCATCATGTCTGGGGTGATTCGCAGTACTGTCTGACCCTTGGCATCTGTAGTGATGGAAGATGGTGGCAGACGCAGTACATCCTTTCCCTGGATATGGAAGTTTGTGGCGGTGATTGGAATGCTGCTTCCTGTCTGGGGCTTCACCCCAAGTTGTCCTGTGATTGCCACCTGGAGGGGGAGAGAAAGCACTTGAGGAAGCAGCTCACACAGTAAAAGGAGGCAAACCTCTGCTCATAGCTATTGTTTTTGGGGGGGGGGGGTCGGACATGGGGCTTGAACTCTGGGCTTCAGAGCTGTCCCTGCACTCTTCAGCTCAAGGTGAGCGCTCTATCACTTGAGCCACAGCTCCACTTCTGGTTTTCTAGTGGTTTATTGGAGATAAGAGTCTCACGGACTTTCCTGCCCAGGCTGGCAAGATCCTCAGATCTCAGCCATCTGAGTAGCTAGGATTACAGGCGTGAACCACTGGCGCCTGGCTATAGCTACATTTTATACTTTGACTTTTTACTTTGAAAAATGGTAAACACCCTTCAATGTAGAGGAGAATATAATGAACCCCAAATCCTTCTCCTAACTTCAAAAATAATCACTTTGATAAGTTTGTTTTATTAATCCTTGCCCACTTTTGGGGGTCGGGTGCGAGAGAGGACCTGGAACCCACTCCCCAGGAGAGGGAGATACTGAAGATGAAATTCAGGACATCACATTGAGCTCTAGAAATTGAAAACATTTTAACACAAACCCTATTTTACCAACTAGAACTTGTATATCCATCTAACCTACAAAAAATGAGAACAAAAGAGATCTTGTAAGAAAAAACAAAAAATAAAATCACCATCTCATTAAACAACACAACTGCATTCAGTGTGTTCGCATGTTTTCCTAGGTGTTCACACGTCTTCTTGCAGTTAGGCCTTGTCTGCGGCAGCATGGCAGTGTGGCTCTGTGCAGATGCTCTGGAACCAGACTCCCTGACTTCCTAACCAGCTCAATAGAGGACCAATTCCCTGATTTGTAACACGTTATCTTTCCGTCTACTCAGGCCATTCCTCTTTTGGTGGCCCCTCCACTGAACCACACTCACAGAATGAAAACATGCCATGATGCTGGTCAGGCTAAAAACCATCAACCAGCTCTGCTACACCTTCTGCTTTTTCTACTCTACACTCCACTCCTGCCAGTTCTGTTCTTTCAGAAGCAAAATTCTTCTAAAAATTACCTACACTCACTGTCTCTGCTTCCTCACCCTGCATTCTTTGGAATCTAATTCTCAAAAGCTACCAATTTCTAGCCCAGTGACATTCACATACTTACCATCCCACACATGTATTGCTCCTGCCTGAGTCTATTTGTCAGTCTGTCCTGCAGCCTCTACACCTCAATTTTCTCCTGTCTCAGTAAGTAATACCATCATCTAACCAGTCACTCCAGCTTGTCCTCAACTTGCTTTAGTGAGTCATATGCTCCAGATACCAGCAGACCACAATGGCTGCCTTCAATTTCATCACCTCCAACCACCACCTCCATTACGCAGACTTGGTAAGGTGAGGGTACCACACATGGTACTCTATTCCCTACTGTCCCTAAAATTAATGGAAACCAGATCAAGTCAGCCTGGCCCACAATCTTCCAGGTGGCACATCACATTTAAATCAAAATCAAAGCCCACATAGTCTAACCACTGACAACCTCTCCCAACCTCATGGTCTAACATGCATGCTTACTCCCTAATGCAGCTCCATCCACACGGTTTTTCTCAAACACATTCCTGACATAGACACTTTCTATACCTAGGCATGGAATACTTTATCTCCAAGTCACCATACATGGCAGACTCCCTCAAATGTCATCTCCTCAGAGGCCTTCCCTATCATCCTGGCTCACTCTACCCTTCCCCTCTCTACTGATCCTCTGTGTTTTCTACCACCTGATGCTAACCTAGTTATTTCTCTTTTAGGGACAACGTGACTTCTAGAAGCAGAGACCTAGTTTACTTAATATGCCATTAAATCCAAAAAACAATAAATAATCGCTAAGTGAAAATACTACTGTTATATAAATATGACTACCCCATTCATCATCTACAAAATGAGGACAACAAAATGTGCCTACTCCATTGTGCTATGAAAGTGTTTAATGGCTATGAAGTGCAGTGTGGTACAGTGCAATGCAGTGAGGTGTGGCAAGCAGGAGCACTCTGCATAGTATTTGCTAGTCTGCTTCACAGTTACGTGAAGAGCAATGATCATCCTTTCAGATTCACAAGAAACAAAGGCATTAACTTTTGCCAGTGGTAAACTGAAAAGCCAGTAACATGGAATCACAGAAATGTAACTACAGAAATTCAGGAAGACTGCACTGTAAATCCAGAGCTCCATTTACTGAATACCGAATTACATGGCAAGAAACAGAAGCAATCGCTTGAGCAATCATAAATGTCATAACTGTCCTTAGTGGAAACTCATACTTGCATTGACTACAAATGAAAGACCAAAGATGACCAAGCGCCATGGGGACCCAGTCGCTCTATGACACGAGAGCCAAGTTCACCTACCTGCTTGATGATGTTCTGTCCTGCGACGTTCTGAATGACAGCAGTAGTGGAAGCACTAGGAGCTGAACTCCCAGGTGAACTTGTGGCTGGTTTGCTCATAGGGCTGGCTGTGGCAGGGAGACTTGTCACGGTGAGTCCCACCTGTCCAGGTCCCGACCGCTGCACAGTGGCCACTGCAGTCTGTCCTTTGACTGGAACAGTGGCCATGACAGCCTAGTTCAGGGCAGAACCCGAGAGCCTGATCAGACACTGAGGGGGCCCAGCACTGCAAGCAGGGGCCCTATCTGTCACCACCCCAGGAAGCATCTTCTGCTGTATTTCTGCTCTCTGTGCCTGAGGCTAACCAGTCCCCAACATGGATGCTGTAAATTTCTTAGACAGAACATCTTGAACTTCAGAAAAACTTTATATTTAACATCTTTTTATTCCTACATGCTAAAGACAAACAAGGTTTTAGCCCTTTTACACATACTGAAGCAAACTGAGGAAAGAGTATATGAGTGTCTCTAAAACTGTACAACTAGTCAGCTACAGTGCTAAGATACAATGGAAGGAGTCTGAGATGTAGACAACCAATCTCAGCATTTACATCCCACTCCTAACAGGGCCCACATGTTAGAATGCTGGGCAAATCATCAAACATTGCAGAAGGTCTGATTCTCAAGATGTAAAATAAGAGTACTGAAAAATGCTTACCCAGCTTAAAACATTAAATGAATGTTTCATGATCAGTAGTAATCTTCTACAATTTCCAGGCCTTCCCCAGACTGCTCACTAGACTTCTCAGCCCACTTCAGGGCCCACTGAACCTGTCTCCTAGTGACCTTCCAGCTTCCCTCTTACCTGGGGCACTACTTTGGTCTGTGTGGCAGTGGCTGGCACCCGCATCTGTGGTCCTGCTGGCATCTGTGGCAATGTCTGTGCTGGCCCTGCTGACTGCTGGGGAACAGCAGGAAGGCCAGGCTGGGCCACTACCCGTACCTGGGGAAGAGTGCCTGAGCCCGAGTGGCTCACAACTCTTGCAGTGGCCTGAGAACTGGGTGGAGTCTGGCTGGAAGTGGGAGAGAGCACTGTTCCTAGCTGTGGCATTGTTGGTGAGGATACCAGAAGAACACTGTAAAGAAAATCCAGGTAAAACACAAAGCAAAAATGTAAGACATACATGTAAAATGACTGGAGTGAAAGAACAACCCAAAACAAAACAACAAACAATAATAATAAAGATCAAAGGTGCTTACCCTGAGCTAGACTTAGCTGGTTCTGAGACAGTGGCAGGGCCACTTTTGCTCACCGATGACACAGGTGGAGGGGAGATGGGGGTGGTAGGCAATGCTGGTGTGGTGGGGGTGACAGGCGTGACGGGGGTGGGGGGCATGCTGGAGTCACTGAGGCTCATCTGGCTCTGCTCTGACGGGCCAGTGCTGAGGGCCTTCGTGGAGCTCTCCTTATTGTTGCACTTCTGGAAGAGGAGAGAATGGGAATCCACCACTGCTGTCATGAAGCTTCCATAGGCACAGCCTGAGATTTCTAAGTCACCAAGTGAGAGCTAAGTGGTTACCCAGAATGCCTAGGGTGGATGCTCCCCTGAGATCACTTACCACTTTAGATGGGGGTTTAGGTTTCTGCTGAAGGGCTTTTCTGGCTTTAGCCGCAGCTGCTTGAGCTTGATGAATACGCTCTGTAAACAACAATGGTAATCTTCAACAAATTTGACCTTATTGTACAAATAAAAGGAGCTTCATTTTAAAAATCAAGACCTCACCAGGCAGAGTGGTACATTTCCAGCACTCAGGAGGCTGAGGCAGGAGGATACAAGATCCACAAGAACCCAAAGGCCTTGCTCAAAACAAAATGAACAATCTCAGGGCTGTGGCTAATGCATATAATCCTAGCTACCAGAAAGACAGTGATTGGAGGAATTTAAGTTCAAGGACAACCTAGGCAAAAAGTTAGTGAGACACCATCTCAATCAATAAAATCTGGATGTGGTAGCATGTGTGTCAGCTACATGAGAAACATAAAAAGGCAGATCACAGACTAGGCCAGCCCAAGCATTAATGTGAGAACCTACTCAAAATAACTAAAGCAAAAGGGTTGGGGACATGGCCCAAACGGTAAGAGTGCCTGCCTAGCAAGCATAAGATCCTTAGATGAAATTACAATACTACTCAAATAAATTAAACAAACAAATAAATGACAGTGAAAATTCCCTAAGTATCACTGGTTGCTTTGAAAGGTGGTATGGATCCTGTCTCCAAGTTCCTATCCTGCCTAATGCCAAGGAAAAGAATCATAGAACTGGAACAGAAAGTCAGAAGCATACACATCTAGTTGGTGGGTTGTACACAGGTCTCACATACCAAACTCCTCCTCACTGCGGTCACGATGCAAGTAGATCCACAGCTTTCGTCCAATGTCGTATTTCACACAGGGGTCTTTTTCATAATGTAGCCGATCAAGTGCACCACTCACTACCGTGTTCACCTAAAAACAGAACAAAGGGAAATAAGCAACAGATACAGCTCAAATAAAGAAGTTGTTTGCATTCCTGAGAAAAACCACTGGCTATGAGTGCCAACTGATAAACAGATTACATCTCAGTCTAGCTGTGCTTTCCCAATGGCTGACCAAATCACCTGGCAAAACACAAATGATGTCAAACTCCTAAGGCACTGGTCTGTTGTTACTATAAGGACATTGAGTACTCAGTAACTGTAACAGCCTTTCCTTTACTATAAGCTGATGGAAAGCTTAGAGACAAATTTCCCAATCTTCTTGCCTTATCTCTCAAAATTAGCTGGGGTTATAGCTATGTACTGGCTTTCTTCACTCAGTTTTGTGTGGGGATTTTTTTTTTTTTTTTTTGGTCCTGGTGCTTGAACTCAGAGCCTGGGTAATGTCCCTGAGCTTTTCTGCTCAAGATAACACTCTAGCACTTGAGCTA
>NW_012267226.1:2282623-2301717 GCF_000151885.1 Dipodomys ordii
CCCCCCCCAAAAAAAAAAAAAAGAAATGCACTCATTGCCTTGCCCATGTGATTGTAACCCCTCTGTACGGTATTTTTACTATTAAAAAAAAAAAAAAAGAAAATCCCTTCAAAAGTGCTCAACTCCTGAAAAGTCTACTTTCCAACTTCTATTGACTTCTACTGGTACTGTCAGAATTACTCAATTCTTAAAATGCAAAAATTTTGGGGTAGGCAGAGAAAAAACTGGTATTTTAAACTTCTGTTCTTAGTATTGCTACCAATACTCAAGCCCAAACTATTTGCAACAAAAAGTATCAGCCTTAAGTGGACTAAAGCACCAAAGTTTGTAACAAGGGTGGTTTCTCTGCCTCCCAAGTACCAGAATCTGAGTTCCACATTCCTGTTTACATGTATATTCTGCTGCACTTTAGGTGGATCTTTGTCCTAAAGTTTGAAAATCAAACTCAGATGACACCAGTCAAGAGCCCAGGATAAGCTGTTACAAATCAGAACTCTGGTGGGGGTCCTGTTGCTAACCTTCAGCAAGTCATTGAACCTCAAGCCCTAATTTCTTTATAGATGAAATAAGGAAGTTGGATGTGATAAATCATTCCAAAATGGGAACCTAGATATGTATACATGGAAAAATTGTGCCTACCCAGCAGGTAGATCGTGTCCCCTCATAAGTCCCCTCTCTTAAGCAAAAGTCTTTCCACAAGGAGCTGCCTTTATTGGTAAGTATGTATCACTGTCCTCAGGTGGCTGAGGTGGGTAGGAATCAGCAGACTCCTAGGATCTCAAACATACCAAGCCATGACAGCTGAACCAGGGCAATGCAACAACCATGGTTTCATGAACACCACCTACCAACAGAACATTATACTCACACTCGAGGGACAGGTGTCATGGCATCTGAACTGTCTTCATTTTCTTGCTGGAGAAAAGAAAAACATTAACAGTTAAATGGACTAAAATAATTTTCACTAACTTGAGAGATCTTGAAACTCAATGAGAAAGACCTGTTATTAAAAAAAAAAAAAAAAACATACCTTACAAAAAACCTGGTCTTTGGTCTCTAGCCACAGCTGGAAGAGTGCAGCTAATTCCTTTTCATTATCTTGGGACTGACCTATTAGAGGGGAAATAAAAAGACAAAAAGTATTATTCAAAATCCTACCTTCTCATTACCTGCTCTATGTCAGAGAGAAAACACATCAAGACCCATGACAATGATCCTTTGCATATACACTGCTCTTCTACTTACTTCCTGGAGCTCTACTCCTGGACATTACTCTTTAGGTCATTCAAGGTTTTTGGCTCATAGTGTTTATAATCAAGGGAGGAAAAGCATATGTTAAATAAAACTATAAAGGCTGTGACAACAGATTACACAAGAACAATCATCCTATCCTTGAATCATCCTATCCTTGATGTGGGAAAAAAGCTTTATTTGACCACCTCCCTAGAAAGAAAAAAGCAGTCTGTGTCTTCATCTCTTGCCACCTTGTTCAGACTAGTGCAGCACCTGACTGGTGACAGTACCTAAATTTCCTTCCCAGGCTAGAACCACCATAGGATCAGTACCACATAGATCTGTGTGTGAATACCCTTCCCAAAGAGGCTGGGTGGCTATATACACCAGCCTGGTTACTTCCATTTTGACTCAACAATATACAATACCATCAAAATCACCATTTCCAGGAACCCCTGAATGCTTATTTCTATGCTACGCTTCCTTGGTCCTACTGTACCTTCCAGATGATTTTGCTTCTAATTTGATCATCCTCTCCTGACACTCCCTCCAAGATCTGTGAGGGTGTGAAAGCCATTTCTCCCTAAATCTATCAACCATGCATGTGACTGTTTACTCTCTAGTGGCTGTGTCCCACAGAATCAGGAGACACCCCTGAGATTTTCCTTCTCTCCACAGTGGTTTCAGAAATTTGTTGTCAATTCTTCTCAAAATTTAATGAAAGTGTTTTCCAAAATAGAGAGCCCAGAAATATACACATATAAATTCATTTGGCCAAGACCAAGAATGCACAATAAGGAAAGGATAGTCCCTGTAAAAGAATGAATTGTAGGGAAACTAGACATCCAATTTTTTTAATTTTATTTTTTATTTTTTACATTTTTTATTATATCTTTAAGTAGTTGTACAAAAAATCCATATTCTTGAGAATGAAGTTTTGTGTGTGTACCAGTCCCAATACCTGAACTCGGGGGCCTGGGTGCTGTCCCTGAGCTTGCTTTCATTCAAGGCTAGTGTACCACTTTGAGCCACAGTGCCATTTCCAGCTTTTTATTGTTGTTGTTGGCCGTGGGAACTTTAGGTCTGGGCACTGTCCCTCAGCTCTTCAGCTCAAGGCTAGCATTCTACCACTTCAGCCACAGCTCTACTTCTGGCTTTTCCTGCGTAGGTAGTGCTGAGGAATCAAACATAGGGCCTCATGCATGCAAGGCAAGCACTCTACCACTGAGTCACCTTCCCAGCCCATTTCCAGCTTTTTGGTAGTTAATTGGAGATTAGAGTCTCACTCACAGACTTTCCTGCTCAGGCTGGATTTGAGCCATGATCCTCAGATCTCTGTCTCCTGAGAAGCTACTGATGCCCAGCTGAAATTACATTTTTATGTCATACCATAAGGGTTAATAAGATTTAAGTGTAGCCAGGAACCAATGGCTCACACCTGTAATCCTAGCTATTTGAGGCTAAGGATCGCGGTTTGAAGCCAGCCGAAGCAGGAGGTCTGTAAGACTCTTACCTCCAATAAACTACTTAGAAAAAGCCAGAAGTGGCGCTGGGGCTCAATTGGTAGAGTACTAGCCTTGAGTAAAAAAGCAGCTCAGGGACAGTGCTCAGGCCCTGAGTTCAAGCCCCAAGACTGAAAAAAATAAATAAATAAAAATATAAAAGTTGGTGTTGGCAAGAATGTGGAGAAAAGGATGTAGAAAAAATTATACACTGTTGATAGGAACATAAAATCATCCTGCTCTTAGAAAAAACAAAAAAACAGAACTACCCTACGATCCCACTTCTAGGAATAGTCAAAATAACTGAAATCAAGATTCCAAGGAGTTATTTTCACTCCAATGTTCATTGTAGTTTATTCACAATACCAAAATACAAAAATGTACCTAAATATCTATCAACAGGGAAAAAAAAAAGGTGACAACATCCAAAAGTATATTATTCAGGCTGGGAATATGGCTTAATGGTAGAATGCTTGCCGAGCATGCATGAAGTCCTGGGTTTGATTCCTCAGCACCACATACACAGAAAAAAGCTGGAAGTGGTACCATGGCTCAAGTGGTAAGAGTGCTAGCCTTGAGCAAAAGAAGCTAAGGCACAGCACCCAGGTCCTGAGTCCAAGCCCCAGGAGTGCCCCCCCCCCAAAAGTATATTATTCAGCCTTAAAAGAAGAAATCTCACCATTTGCAAGAGAATGGATGAATCTGTAATGTATTAGGCCAGTAAACTAATCAAATCATATAAAGAGAAGTACTTCATGATCTCACTTATATAAGTTGCCTACAGTAGTCAAACTCATATAAGCAGGGTGTTTCTCAGGGGTCAGAGAGAAAAGATAACTCTATTCAATGGGTATAAAGTTTCAGTTATGCAAGATGAATAAGGTCTAAAGACATGCTATACAACATCCCACATGACTTCAAAATTTGTTGAGAGGATTTACCTAATGTTAAGTTTTCTTACCAGGAAAAAAAAAAAAGGACACAGAATCAAGGCACAGATGGCTCACTACTGTCATCTTAACTTCTCAGGAGGCTGAGGTTCAAGGATTACAGTACTTGTGCGTGAACACAGGACCTCACTCTCTAACTTGGCTTTTTCCACTTAGGGATGGCACTCTACCACTGGAGCCACATCTCCACTTTCAGCTTTTTTGCTGGTTAATTGGAAATAAGAAATTCTCAGATTTGTCTCCTTGGGCTGGTTTCAAACAAGACCCTTAGATCTCAGCCTTTTGATTAGGATTACACCTGTAATCCTATCTACAAAACTCTATTCTTTAGAAACAGCTTTTTGAGCTGGGTTCTGGTGGCTCACACCTGTAATCCTAGCTACTCAGGAGGCTAAGATCTGAGGATCCTGATTCAAAGCCAGCCAAGACAGGAAAGTCTATAAGATTCTTATCTCTATACCAAATAAGCCAGAAGTTGAGCTGTGGCTCAAGTAGTGGAATGCTAGCTAGCCTTGAGCACAAAGAGCTCAGGGACAACTAAGAGCTGGTGGCTTACACTGTAATCCTAGCAATTCAGGGGGCTAAGATCTGAGGATCACAGCTTGAAGCCAGCCCAGACAGGAAAGTCCATGAGACTCAAGTGGTAGAGCACCAGCCTTGAGCAAAAGAGCTCAAGGACAGTACCCAGGCCCTGAGTTCAACCTCAGAACCTGTACACACGTACACACGTACACACACACACACACACACACACACACACACACACACACACACACAAATTAGAAATAGCTGTTTAGAGGCTGTTCACTATTTTACTACATATTATCTTCAATCAACAGCAAAGCCATTCTTAGTAAAGATAAACAACTATAAGTCCAAAAACACTAGTATGGCTATGACTGGTGCTACTGTTACTCTTACATACTTAAGTCAATTACATAACTGCACTATAATAAAAGGGCTATTCATGTAGTGGAGATGGGGCTCAAAGTGGTAGAATGTTAACCTTGAGCAAAAGAGCTCAGGAACAGCACCCAGTCTCTGAGTTCAAGCACACCTGAGAAAAAAAGAAAGAAAAAGAGAAAGAGAGAGAGCAAGCAAGCAAGCAAGCAAGAAAGAGATGAGCCAAAGTCCAACTGGTGATCTTGAATAATTGCTTCACAGAGAAAAGGTCTAATATTGCCTTTTTGTCCAGCATCCTGTACTGTACTAATCAGAAAGCAAAAGAAACAGGGAAGGCAGTGAAAGGGAAAGGTAATACAAGCTACTTACCGAGCAATTTCCACTGCTGGGTTTTCTCTTTGAATTCAACAAATGGAGAGAAACTGGAAGGAACAGCTACAAGAAATGGATCCCATGAATAAGGCACACAGGTCGGAGTGCTATACTCAGAGCAAACACAAACAGCCTGTACCCTGAGCTATGTTCTGGTTTCTTTGCCCATCCTAGGGTTTGAACTCAGGGCCTGGGCTCTTTCCCTGAACTTCTTTTGCTCAAAGCTAGCATTCTACCACTTGAGCCACAGCACCACTTCTGGCTTGTTCTGTCTATGTGGTATGAGGAATCAAACCCAGGGCTTCATGCATGCTAGGTAAGCATTCTACCACTAAGCCACATTCCTAGCTTTAGAGTATTTGGGAGTGCATCAGGACAGTGCTATCTATGACATAATGATGCAAAAGTGAAATGAGCACAGCTGCTTTTCAATAGTAAGAACTACTCAGACAAAAAGGGAAAAACTATGACCCTTCAAAAAATGGGCCTTACCTCGACTTTCTCCAGCGAGATACTGCAGGGCTGGCAACACCAACTCGGCCCAGTTGGGAGCTGCAGAGAACCAGCTGTTAAGAGAGCTGGCTGGAGATGACTGCCAGTCCAAAACTCGCTCCTCCAGCTGAGGGAAAGGTATAACAAAGTTACCAGAAATTCCAAGGATGTGCCACGGTAAGCTAGGTATTTGGGTCTAGTGTGCTCAAGTCTCAAAACTAGTTAGCATAAACTCTTGGGCATTTCAATCTGATAGTTTTGCTTCTCAAGCTAGCTATCACCAAAGAGCTAGCTCAACCATTTCAAGACTTTTGATATATAGCTGATGTTTCCAAAACTCTTACCATTGGAAGGCTAGCCTGATTCTCCAGCAGCAATATCTCTAATAGAAGAGAGAAAAAACTAGAAGATATTTCATTGATTCCAAGGCAAGGTTTGAGGTCTTCTAGGGGCCTAATTAAGGAAGAAAAATGTAAGAACAAAATCAGAATATCTAGATTCATTCAGGTCCCTGAGTCTCCTAGCAGTCCTGAAAATTCAAGAAAGGAGCATATGACAGACTTTCCCAGCAGGATCCCTGGACTCAAGACACACAGGTGTTAACACATTAACAACCAGCTCACAAAGTCCAAAAGGACTGGGTAAAGCCCTGAGCTTAACCACCCACTCTGAGCAGCACGCAGCTCACTTACTCTTCCTTAATAGAAGATATTGCTAATGGAGATGGGGCTTGAGAGAGAGGTGGGACCCCTTCAGTGCTACTCAGGGGCTCAGCCAGATCCTCTGCCTCTGATTTAATTAGCTTGATTTTCTTCTTCTTCTTTTCCTCTTTTTCCTTCACCTTTTTTTTAAGGACTGCCAGGTCATATAAGGCTAGGAAGAAAAAAAATACACATGTACAGAACTTCATTCTATGCATCAAGTCTCTGCATCTGCATCAGGTCTTATCTGCATGTTTTTTACTCAAGGCCCACCAAAGACAGAAAAGTCTTAAGACACTGAGACTTTTTTTTTCTAAACTAAATTCAGTGAGTGGTTTACACCTTATTTTTAACATCTAATGATCTGTTCTACTGTTTTTACATTCACAAGAGCAAGCACAAAAGTGCGTAGCACAAAGGGAACTATGGTTCTATTTATTTTTGTCACATGTAGAAAGGCTCATAGAATTTAACAGCAGAGTCAGGCAAAGGCTACCTAGAGAGGTTCTGGTCTTTTACCTGCTAGAGAGCCCTTCCTGCCAGCATTTACTCGAGTCATGATGTCATTGAGGGTCAGGTCCCCTGTCAAAAGGTCCGGGTGATCCTAGATGTGATATACAAAGATTTGGTTATGGAGGCCTAAAAAAGGACCAAAACCTGATGGTTACCTAACAGAGTAAGGTGTCAGGTACATCTGAAAAAAATCATGTTGAGTTAAAATATATGGTGACAAAAACCTATTGCTCTTCTTAAGCTGGGCACTGGTGTCTCATGCCTGTAATCCTAGTTACTCAGGAGGCTGAGATCTGATGATGGTGGTTCAAAGCCAGCAGAGGCAGAAAAGTCTGAGACTCATCTTCAACTAACCACCAGAAAATCAGAAGTGGTGCTGTGACTTAAAGTGGTAGAGTGCTAGCCTTGTGCAAAAGAGATCAGGGATAGCCCCCAGGCCCTAATGCCCAACCAAAAAAAAAAAAAAAAAAATATATATATATATATATATATATATATATATATATATATATATACATACATACATACATACACACATATATATGTTGTTTTGGCCAGTCCTGGGACTTAAACTCAGGGCTTCTTTTGCTCAAGGCTAGCACTCTACCACTTGAGCCATAGCACCACTTCCAGATTTTTCTGTTTATGTGGTACTGAGGAATTGAACCCAGGGCTTCATGCATGCTAGGCAAACACTCTACCACTAAGCCACATCCCCAGCCCAAAAATATTGCTCTTCTTATTGTGCACAAGAAAACTGTGTTGACTTTCCCGCTGCATGGCATTTATAATTCATAAAGCTTCTCTGCATTCCTTATCGCGTGTGCTCTTCAGACTTATGAGCAGTTATATATTACAAAATCTAAAGATAGGTTTCTGAGAAGTTAAATCATCTTCTCACTATTGAAGTAAGGGGAAAAGACAGAAAGAATCTAGTTCTGACTTCCCACAGGGGACTTTTCTCATCTTTTCTGCTTCAAATAGCCCACTTTTACTCTCATGCTCAGTACTAACTCAAATCTAGTGGAGTGGAATAATGGAGTCAGTAAAAAGTGGGAAAAACAAAGTTTGATGCTTGGCTCTGGCACTTACTGGTTGTAAGACCAACGACAGCTGACTAACCTCTCTTAAGCACAGGCAACATGAAGGTAACAACATTCATAAATACTGTCATCATTAAGATGAAAGCAGATAGTGTCAAGCATCCTTTAGAAGGATGAAGCCAAAATACTTGTGCTGTCTCTCATCTCTGGTACTAACCTGCCTCTGACTGCCACTTTCTCTAGCAGTAACAGGAAACCAAAATAAGGTAGTGACTACCATTGCCTTACTCAGGGTTAGCCAAAACAGAGACTGAACTGAACACCACACACAGCCACTGCCATCCCAATCTTACTGGTTGATGTTTCCGCTTCTCATGATGTTTCTTTAACATGATCTTCAGGTCACTGTCCCCCAGTTCTATTTTATCTGAGAGAAAAAGAACCAAACCATATGGGCTAGATCATTCACTAGGATGATGCTCTAATTTACATCTTGAATCATGTGACATTCAAAAGTAATGTGTTTCCTTCTGCTACATGTACTAAAAAATCTTCAAAGGATCAGCACTTCTACTTTTCTATACACTGGTCAGTAAGTGACTTCAATTATTTAGCTGGCCTGAAAACACACTAAAAGCTTAACATTCTCTTTTGATTCCTAAATACTGACTCTTCTCTAATTTCATAGACATTCTAAGAAACTGCTGGCTCTGGTTACCCATTCTGTCCTATTACTGAGTTTTGAGATTTCAAGATTCTGTTCTCTTTATCCCAAAATACCAGATCATCAGCTACTCAGGAAAACTACAAAGGAAAGAAGGTAGGCATGTCTCTACATGTAAAAATGTTTGATGTAGGCCAGGCACTGGTGGCTCACACCAATAATCCTAGACATTCAGGAGGCTGAGATCTGAGGATTGAGGATCCAAGCTAGCCCAGGAAAGTTGTGAGACTCCTTATCTCCAATTAACTACCAAAAAGCCAGAAGTGGATATGTGGTTTGAGTGGTAGAGTACTAGCCTGGGGCAGAAAAAGCTCAAAGGCATTGCCCAGGCCCTGAGTTCAAGGCCCAAGACCAGTACACACACACACATAAAAAATGTGGAATGTTATGCAAATTTCCCACTTGTAAGGAGCACTGCTATTTCCTGGCAGGTAAGAATCTAGTCCCCATCTCCCTCTAGAGAAGTTCTCACTTCTGCCCTGTAAGTTGCTAGAACAGGGTCAGGATGAGCCCAGTTCTCACCTGCAGTTTTCATATCCGTAGTGGAAAGCGTGGGCACCACCCTCAGGGGCACCGCAGGACTAGGAGAACACGCAGGAGAGCTTGGAAGCCATGAGCTGAGATCTTCAAAAGAAAAGTTTTCTTGTAAATCCAACGTGGCTGTGGACTCCAATAGGGGAGATTGGGTAAGTGGCCATTTGGGTTCAACAGGACTAAGCCAACAACATGGAGGTCAGGGTTCCACATTCCTTTCTGACCCTTCCCCAGATGAGCTGGAGCACACTTAGATCATTTAAACGGCTCTTCCAGGAGAGAGACTTCAACAGTGATGGGGTCGCATTGCAGCAGGCCAACAGTCACTACTACTCTCCTGTAAGGGGAAAAGCAGTTCTCTCAAGTGGCACAATGGGACCAGAAGGCCTACTATGGAAAGACCCTGCTCAGCAGGGATCTATCCAAAAGGTGCTCATCTAACTCAAGTGCCACACAAGCACAAGGGTAACAAGGGCATGGAGTCACTCCCATCTACCAGCATCTCAGCAATTCAGACAAAAGGCTAATGAGTCCCACTCTCCACCCCCAAGACAAGAGGATTCAGAGAGCTGCTTTACTGGGGAGTTGAGTAACTGCCTCTAGCTCTGATACCCAGCCATGCCAAGTGCCCAAGGACACTCACCCTCTTCATCAGAAGACAGAGCTGTGTCACCACACTCCTCCTTCACTTCCCTTAAGACCTTCAGGTAGCGTTGCTGGGTCCGCCACTCCCGCTCCTCTGGGCTGCGGGAGGGTGAGGGGCGCTTCTGTCTGAAGGGAAGGGCCGGGCCACTCCTACGGGCCATCTCCAGCAGATCCTAGGATGAGATCAGGTTAAGTAGAGTACCCATCATTACCAAATCTTGTTCTTTGTATACTTCGCCAACCTAGTTTTATTCTCTTAGATTTTATACTCAATTCCCTGCCCTCCATGACAAAGGAAAATGCAGAGCCTATGTCAATTACAAAGTATCTCTAATGTAAGTGTTAAAGTTTATGAACACCAACATGACACCACAGATGAAAATTCCACACCTGAACTCAAATTGGAGTCCTGAGTTGTCCCACTAAGAATAAACATCAAAGTAATCTACACTGAAGCCTAAAGAACGGCTTAAAGAGCTGGACGCCATGGCTCACACCTGTACTGTAATCCTTGCTAACTTAAGAGGCTGAGATCTGGAGGTCATGGTTCAAAGCCAGCCCAGGCAAGAAAGTTCATTATTTCCAATTAACTACCAAAGAGCCACAAGTGGAGCTGTGGCTCAAGTGGTAGAATGCTAGCCTTGAGCACAAAAGCTCAGAGACAGTGCCCAGGCCTGAGTTCAATCCCCAGGATTGGCACCAAAAAAAAAAAAAAAACACTTAAAAGAACGTGGAACAACTTTGCCTCAGAATTACGTCTAGAAGAGACTCAGAGGCCACTGAGCTTTCTGTTCTACAAACCCATCACAAATTCAGATGCTCGTACAACTCCTCTAATCAATTCCAAAGCACTCTAAGTTTTCTTCAATAATCCTCAATGGCTAGAAATCCATTTGTTTTCCTTAGTAAACACGGAGCCTACCATTTTTCTTCAATTTAGGAAACAGTATCTTTTACATGTTTTAACATCTCTGAAATTGGTAACATTCTTTTCCTTAGTGGTATCTTTTATATCTAATCCATTACTTAAAGTCTTAAAACCTTTTAGCGCCCACATTTTATTTATCCAGTTCCCAGCACTACTTACACTCCGGGAAGCAAGAATCTGCTTTAGCAGCCGATGGAAATACTGCTGTTGAGAGCTGAGGTATCGCTTGTACTGTGACTTGAAGCATAGCTGCCGATACTTGACTACCTCAGGGTTAAAGTGTCCATCTGAAAAAAAATAAAACGCAAAAGTACAACTGTTTATCAGTCCACACAGATTTAGTGAGTTTGGAAAAGTAACTATTAAAAGAATCAACATGTAAGTTATGCAGGTCTCTAGGCATTAACCAATAGTGATACCAAAGGAGGATATTCTTAGGAGAGGATCACAAAGGCACAATAGCTATGTGCATCTGATCATATAAAATAATAATTACCAAAAAAAGAACTCCAAGAAATAGAAATAGGGGGTTTTCTTTTCTTTTGTTGCTGTTTTTGTTTTCTTTTCCTTTTGTCTTGCTTATCTGTCTTTGGGAGCATAAGAGGGGGCACAGAAATGGCAGGACAAAGGGTGAACAAATGCAGTGGTGGTACTCACTAGACACTACATAAAAAATGGACTAACAACTTGTGGGTGAGGATGGAAGGGAAAAACTGGGAGAGAATGAGGGAAGGGGTGACACTGTACAAAAAGAAATGTACTCTATTTGACCGTAACCTCTCTGCACATCACCTTTACAATAATAAAGAAATTTTTAAAATAATAATAAAGGAATCAGGAAAGAGAATAAAACATTGCTGAAAACAATGAAAGCTCAATTAAGGCTGATAACCTTAATAACCACAGAATGCAATCAGCTTTAGCAAAACTAGAAGTAAAATATGGCACTAGTCAGTGAAATGGACAGAAACTTCTGCCTTGACATGCCCTGTCTATACACCTAGTCTGGACAGCTACACTATTTAGGGAAGTAAATAGTTCCAACACAACATAAGGTTTTACACATAATCCTCTAAAGTTAACTAGGTTTCCACTCTATTCCACAGCAAAGGAGACAGTGTCCTCCTATCTGAGACCAGTGAAACATCTCTCTGCCAACCACAGAGGATAATTCCTTTTTAAACTAGTAACTCATCAGAGGAAATGCAAAGGAGGAAATGAAGGACACAAGGATGTGTCATAGTCCTGGCTAAGGAGACTCAGGCAGCTGAACCTTCAGTCCTAGAAGTTCAAGGCCAGTCTGAGAGACAAAATAACATTCCATCTCTTAAAAAAAACAAAAAAGACACTGAGGATGTAGGGGTGCAGCATCTGCCTTGCAGTACAATGGCCTGTGTACAAGTCTCAACACCACATAAAAGAAGTAATGCAACATGCGTTTGTTTAGTTGGTTTTGCTTTTTGTTTTGTTCTTTTTTTTCTGTCTTTTGCAGGGACTAAGGGGGGGTTCAGAAATGGAGAGAGGAAGTATGAACAAATGCAGGCATGGGTAGTCGGTATACACTATGTGAAAATGAACCATATGTAATTTGTGGGATGGGAGAGGTAAACTGGGAAAAGCACAGGAAGGAGTGACATTGTTCAAAAAGAAATATACTCATCACCTAAATTGTATAAATGTGACAGCACCTTTACAATAACAATAAAGAATTTTAAATTATTTTTTTAAAAAAGCAGCCAGGTGCTAGTGATTGACACCTATAATCCTAGCTACTCAGGAGGCTGACATCTGAGGACTGTGGTTGGAAGACTGGCAGAAAAGCACATGAGATTCTTATCTCTAATTAAACACACACACACACACACACACACAGGAATGCTAATTTTAAGTCCTTAAAACAATGACAGGTAAAAAATGGTGAAGCCTAATCTCTCCAGTCTTGTTTTTTTTTGGGGGGGGGTAAGGTCGTGGGGCTTGAACTCTGGACCTGGGCGCTGTCCCTCAGCTCTTCAGCTCAAGGCTAGAGCTCTACCACTTGAGCCACAGTGCCACTTCCGGCTTTTTTTTTCTTTTTGCTTGTGTGGTGCTGAAGAATTGAACCCAGGGCTTCAGGCATGCAAGGCAAGTGCTCTACCACTGAGCCACCTTCCCAGCCCATCTCTCCAGTCTTTAGCATCAACCAAGATGTCCAATTTAACACAACTCAAGATGTACAGCACTTTCAGGCCATCCTATCAAAGCAAAGGCATCCCAAAAAAGAAAGAAGAAACAGTTACTACTTCTCTATATAATGAAGAGAGGAAACTGACTTAGAAATGGCAAACTCTAACTAATAGAGGTTGCAACTTCTCAATAATAACTAGTTCAGGCAAGGATCACCAGTGGTAAAGCAAAAAACACTGGGTAAATCAAAACTGGCTTTAGAAGTACCATCTGTTAAATTGCTTCTTAATTATAAAGGAAAAGAGATTCCCTTATAATCAAGAGATCTGACAAATATCTCTTCATTTTGTTGCTGTTGGTAGTGGAGTTTGAGCTCGGCCTGTGTGTTGTCCTTGAGCTCTTTTGCTCAAGGCTAGTGCTCTACCACTTTGAGACACAGTTCCACTTCCAGTTGTTGAGTAGTTGATTAGAGATGAGTCTCACAAGGACTTTTCTGCTAGAGCTGGCTTCAAACCATGATCCTCAGATCTCAGCCTCCTGAGTAGATGGGATTACAGGCATGAGCCACAATACCTTAACCAAATGATTACACATGCATTACCAGTGAATGAAAACTGACACCATCTGCTTCCAGAGGTGACACAATGAGAAAGCATTTCACACACAACATTCTAGCCAAGAAAACTTGACAAAATCTAATCATAAAGCGACAAAGATGACATATTTGCAGAAATCAGGACATCATTCTAGTGGCTTTCCTAGATGCCTCAAAACTGCCAGTCTGAGCTGAGCACCAACAGCTCACACCTCCTAGCTACTCAGAAGCATGAGATCTGAGGATCACAGTTCAAAGCCAGCCAGGGCAAGAAACTCCATGAGACTCTTCCCTCCAATGAATTACCAAAAAGTCAGAAGTGGAGCTGCTGCTCAAGTGGCAGAGCGCTAGTCTTGAGCAAAAAAAAAAAAAAAAAATTAAGGTCAGGGACAGCACTCAAGCCCTAAGTTCAAGCCTAGGATTCACATTCATTCACACACACACACACATACGCACACACACACACACACACAATCATTTTGCAGAAAAAATACACTAAAAGGCAGAGTATATATTCTGTTCAAAAAGCTCAAGAGACTAAGTAAGTGCCTAACACACTGCTGATACTGATTCCTGAATGGGCACTGGATTTAAACTGTAATGTTCAAAACACATGTCCACAACAATCAAGAATATCTGAACATGAAACAGCCTATGACACTATTTTCCCAGTATAAAATGTCTTGGGTCAGCTAAGAGGGCTGTGATTAGGTAGAAAAATGTCCTTATTAAGAGCTACATGAGCTGTGCACTGGTGGCTCACACCTGTAATCCCAGCTACTCAAGAGACTAAGATCTGAGGATTGTGACTCGAAGCCAGCCCAGGCAAGAAAGTTCATGAGACTCTTATCTCCAATAAACTACTCAGAAAAAAGTGGAGGTCGCCCTGTGTCTCAATGGTAGACCACCAGCCTTGAGCACAAAGAGGCTCAGGGACAGTGCCCAGGCCAAGTTCAAGCCATCCAGGACCAGCAAAAAAGAGAAGGGGGAGGGGAGAGAGAGAGAGAGAGAGACAGAGGGAAAGAGAGAAACAGAGGGAGAAACAGAGGGAGAGAGAAACAAGAGGGAGAGAGAGATGTGCTACAGTGCTTAGTGGTGAAATGTCATGTTTTTCTACAGGGAAAATAAAAACAAGCTGGGCACTCACTGGTAGTTTACTTCTGTAATCCTAGCTACTCAGGAGGCTGAGGTCTGAAAAGCTTGGTTCCAAATCAGCCCAGGCAGTAAAGTCTGTGACACTCATCTCCAATTAACCACCAGAAAACCAGAAGTAGAGCTGTGTTGTGAAGTAAAGGACTAGCAGAGCCCAGGCCCTGAGTTCAGGCTCCATGACTGAACAAAAAATAAAAAAGTTTGAAGACTAATAAAGAGGACCTCTGAGATGGTAGTAATCTTTTACTTCTTATTTGGGGTGTTAGTAAGCAGCTGAGTTCCTATTATTTTCTACTTATCAATCAAATCTTATCTTTAAGAAATACAACCCTTACAGAAAAGTATTACACAAACCATTCTCTGCTGAGTTAGTATCTACACAGAAAAATGAAGAGAAGGTAGATGAAGGTGGCTCATTTCTGAATCCTAGCTACTTGGGAGGCTGCAAATAGAAGGTCTCTGATTCAGGCCAGCCCAGAAAGAAAAGTCCCCAAGATTCCAACTCAATGGAAAAAGCCTGGAATGGTGGTGTTCCTAACATCCCAGCTAGAATAAGAAGCCTAAAATAGGCAGTACCTGGGTTAGAAACAAGACTCTTTCTAAAACATAACCATATAAAAGCAGGCTACAAGCAATGCCTAACTATGCAGTGCCAGCCTAGCAAGTACAGGCCTTGAGTTCAAATCCCATAGCATTAAAAAAAAAGTACCCAATAAAATGAAGGCATTATCCTCATAAGTTAAAAGTATCACCACATTCCACCCTAATAAAAACACACTCTGAGCTATGGACCTCGGAAAAGCTTCTGGGCGATGTGCAGAGGGTTTCCAAAGCGGAAGTTCTCCCCACTGAACAGGGCGAGGATGAGCCCATTTTGCTGCTCCGCACTGTCCACAGGAAAACGAGGCAGAAACTGCCGGAGGTGTGCACGCTGAGAGTCACTCAGGACTTCCTGCCACGTGGAGAGGCTGACCACATCAAAGAATATCTCGGGCTAGAAGAATTCAGGCAAAACAAAAAAAATAACAGAAAAATATGCTTTTAAGTTTGTGTGGGTGTATGTAGTAAAACATATATATTACATAGAATCTACCATTTTATCAATGCTAAGTTTGCAGTTTAGTGGTTCCTAGTTCATTCACATTTGTTGTGCCATCCATATTTAAACTGAAGAAACTAAAATTCCAGTACAGAAAACCACAATAAAACTCCTTCACAATTTATACTAATACAAGAAACAAAATAAAATTTCAATGACTTCTACTCAACTCTCAAAAACTAAGAAACTAAAAATAACATATAAACCACAATGTTATACCTAACAGCAAATAATTTGAGCAGAAAAGGATCTCAGTAGACAGAAGGCCATGTGCAAGCCATCTGTACCCACACAAGTGTGTCATGGTGGATACCTAAATCCAGGTTAAACTGCAGTGAGAAGAAAGTTAACAGGGAGGGGAGTTTGGAGAGCTGAGGTCACTTGCTAACAGCGAGAATCAGCAAGGTAGATGTCATTTTCATCTCACTCATTACATACCATATGTATCTGCCAGGTACTAAACTAGACTAGCACAGATACCGCCTGGAAGGTTAACAATTAAACATACAGTCCAGTTTAAGATGTCCTGATGTGTATACAAACATATAGCAAAGAAGAAAAAGGCCACTAGTAATGAGACAGTTAATGATATAAGGGGGAAAATGCTGAGAGAGAAATTAAAAATCCACAGAACAAAGCCACAAAAACAAATTGATACAAAAGAATGGAGAAGTTACCTATTGGAGAAATGGAGAGAGAAATGAGATGGGCATAGGTGAGCTACAATGGTAGTGTTAACACACCAAAAGGGTATCAGACAATGGTTGCCTACACCTGTAATTGTAACTACTCAGGTGGCTGCGATCAGAGGATTAGAGTTCAAAGTCAGCCTGTTAGGAAAGTCAATAAGACCCTTATCTCCAATTAACCACCAAAAAGTCGAAGTGGAGCTGTGGCTCAAATGGTAAACTGCCCAAACTTGAGCAAAAAAGCTCAGGGATGACACCTAGGTCCTGAGTTCAAGCCCCAGTAATAGCACAAAAACAAAACAAAACAAAAATAATACGAGGTGGTAGCTACATACATGTTTTTAGGGTTCTCTCCCCCATTCTATGTGTACTATTGTGAAACTGGATTTTGCTATAGTGCCCAGGCTGGTCTTAAACTTGTAAGCTCAAGTGATCCTATTGCCTTGGTGTCCAGAGAAACAGAAATCACAGGAATGGGACAACATAACGAATCCATTTTATTGTTTAAAATGTATATAAATGGGTTTTACATAGTCTCATGTGTAACACATTTCACTTTTTTTTTTTTTTTTTGGTCGGTCATGGGCCTGAACTCTGGGCCTGGGCATTGTCCCTGAGCTCTTCAGCTCAAGGCTAGCACTCTACCACTTGAGCCACAGCGCCACTTCCAGCTTTTTCATCTTATGTGGTACTGAGGAATCGAACCCAGGGCCTCATGCATGCAAGGTAAGCATTCTACCACTGAGCCATCTTCCCAGTCCCACATTTCACATTTTTTTAATTAAAAAAAAAAAATCAGAAGCCATGCTCTAGAGGCTCATGCCTGTCAGTAATCCATAGCTATTCAGGAGGCAGACATCTGAGGATGGAGATTAGAAGCCAACTGGGACAAATAAATTCCCAATTAACCAACAAAAATCCCAAAATGGAGATATGCTTCAAGTGTTAGAGGGCTTGTGGGCTTGTGTTGAGCTTTTTTGCCAAGTGAGAGCATAATAACCTGATTATAAGCCCCAGTATTGGCAATAAAAAAAGAAAGAAAAAATCAGGCAACATCTGGCTAGAGGAAGGACAAAAAGGCGTGCAATGGCCAAAAGAAACACAAATGACTTAGAGAGCTGTTTGGTAGCTCTGACTTTATCCTGAGGAACAGGAGAGCCATAATCCCAGGAGAAACTCAGTAATCCAACCACGTACCAACCACCTTTGCCTAGATATAGCAAAATTCTCAGGTTCAATCTCCAAGATCTTCTTCTCTAAACCTATTTTTGCACACCATTTTATTTCTAGCATCTAACTCAGTGTCTGGCATTAAGCAGACATTTGTAAGTAATTGTTGACTAAAGGAATGATAATACAGAGATTTCATTGAAAGAATAAGCAAAGAGCATATGATTGGACTGGGCACACAGCTGGACCCTGTCACATACATACAGTGCAATTTTTAAAAAGGGATGAGAAATACAAATGGTAACTGCAATACAGTTGCTACTGCAATAGGAGCTTGCATCAGAGAAGGGCACAGTAGTGGTTTTCATTTTCTCTACAATGTTTGACATATAATGGAAAAATCTGAAGCAGACAGTACTACATGAAATTTATCTCTTAAAACTGGGGGACATACAGGTATTTGCATACTATATCTGCACTTGCCTGTATGTTCAAAATGCAGCACGCCAAACAAAACACATGCTTAAGTGAATATGTTCATAAACAGTTCCTTGTACACCGTCATTTTGCCTGTAAAAGTGGTCAGAGGCTTGCTGGCATCTCAGCTACCTCAGGCATGGTTGATAGACAGATATAACATGTCAGAGTTTTGTTTAATGATTCACAACACAACTACTTTAACATAAACGCATAATTCTATGTTTAAAATATACTGCTGCCTTTTTATTGCATTTTCTTTTTTTCTTGTTTGAGATAGGGTTTTACTAACCCAGGCTAGCCTCAAACTTGTGATCTTCCTGCTTCAGACTCCCTAGTGCTAGGATTACAGGTCGGCACCTATCAGATCTGACCTAATCTTTTTGTTGTTGTTGTTGGTCATGGGACTTGAACTCAAGGCCTGGGTGCTATCCTTGAGCTTTTTTGCTCAAGGCTAGTGCTCTATCACTGTGAGCCTCAGTGCCACTTCCAGTTTTCTGGGGGTTAATTGGAGGTAAGAGTCTCACAGACCTTCGTGCTGGGGCTTTAAAAACCACCAACCTCAGATCTCAGTCTTCAGAGTAGCCAGGATTACAGAAGTGAGCCACTGGCACTTGGCTTGACCTAATCTTTTTATAATTAATAATAATTATCTTATTTAAAATAATAAAGTTTATCAAGTTATTCCAGTGTATTATTAAACATGTAGAATGTAGGATATGCTTTTTTCCTTAGCAACTTTACACTTAAAAGATAAAAGATCTCGGGGGGAGGGGGGAGGCTGGGAAGGGAGGTGAAGGGTAAACAAAGGAGGAGGCTGCAATGCTTGGTAAGAAATGTATGCATTATCCTGCCCATGTAATTGTAACCCCTCTGTATAGTATGTTCACAAAAAAAAAAGAAATGTACTCATTACCTTGCTCATGTAACTGTAACCCCTTTGTACAGTATTTTCACAATAAAAAACTTAATTAAAAAAAGTAAGAAAATAAAAAGATAAAAGATCTCTTCACGGGCTGGGAAGGTGGCTCAGTAGTAGAGCGCTTGCCTTGCATGCCTGAGGCCTTGGGTTTGATTCTTCAGCACCATATAAGCAAAAAAAAAAAAAGCCGGAAGTGGCGCTGTGGCTCAAGTAGTAGAGCGGTAGCTTTGAGCTGAAGAGCTGAGGGACAGCGCCCAGGCCCAGAGTTCAGGCCCCATGAGACGGAC
>NW_012267226.1:2301767-2314897 GCF_000151885.1 Dipodomys ordii
AAAAAAAAAAAAAAAAGATCTCTTCACCTACAATGCGGAAAAACAGAAAGCAGGCTGGAAAACTCTATAGTGGGAAAGCTTAGCTTGACAACAGCTGCTGTTAGCAGGTGGGAAATGCTTGCAACAATGTAACCACTTACATCCTCCAGAAGATCCTCTGGTAGACTAACCCTGGTGCCTCCCAGCAGACAATCTTCCATAATGCGGGTGCCATGGCCATCTCCACAAGGACCAAGTTCCAGGGGATCCGTCAGCATATGATCCAAAGAATCCATTATTCTCCAACGTATCCCTAACAAAAATATGCATCTTGAGGCAGAAATGCTGAAATCTGATGCTAACACTCTTCTGGAAAATACTTCTCAAACTGACTTTCACATCTTACTATAAAAACAAGCTCTTTGGTAGCCTTCAGCACAGAGAGGTTCAGGGGCAGTGCCTAGGCCAAATTCAAGCCCCAGGACTGGCAAAAATAAATAAATAAATAAATAAATGAAGCTCTTCTCCCTCCCTTCCTATACTGCTTCCCCACCGGAATTTTCTAGAAAAGCTGTCTTTCAAAATGCATCTACACTAACTCCAACATTCATAAAGTTTCTTATACTTTCCTTTGGGGACATAGAATGACATTCAGAAAATAAATGATAAACAAATCAGTCATAATGAAGAGATCCCAAGTCAACCTGGCACTGGTAGCTCATGCCAAAATCCTAGCCACTAGGAGGCTGAGATCTGAGGATTGTAGTTCAAAGCCAGCTCAAGCAGTAAAGTCTGTAAGGCTCTTAATCTCCCATTAACCACCAGAAAACCAGAAGTGGCTCCAAGTAGTGAGACTGCACCCAGGCTAATCAAAGGAAAAAAAAAAAAACCCGCTGGTGGCTCACGCCTATAATCTTATTCAGGAAGCAGAGATCTAAGGATCACACTTCAAAGCCAGCCTGAGTAAGAAAGTCCCAGAGACTCTTATCTCCAATCAATCACCAGAAAACTGGCTATGGAACAATGGCTCAAAGTGGTAGAGTGCTAGCCTTGAGCAAAAAAGTTCATAGACAGTGCAGTGAGTAGGCTCTGAGTTCAAGCCCCACAAGTGACAGAGTTCCCACTTCAATAATCACTCCACTATAACAATTTAGTATTTTTTGGCATTTTAATTCTTTATTGTTATAAAACATACTGCAAATCTATGTATACTAGCAAGCCTCAGACAGTAACTATAACACTTACTTGAAATGGGCCGAGTAAGACATTTATATATATCATTTAATTCCTGCAACAGGGATATTTACACTTATTCTACTGATATTAAAATTAAAGATTTGCTAGGTGAAAGTAGCTCACATCTATAATCCTAGTTACTCAAGAGCCTGAAATTTGAGAATCTCAGGTCAGAGCTAGGCTGGGCAGAAAAGTCTGAAACTCTTACCTCCAATTAACCAGCAAAAAATTGGAACTGAAGATGTAGTTCAAGTGGTAGAGTGCCAGCCATGAGCAGAAAAAAACTGAGAGGTTGAGGCCCTGAGTTCAAGCACAGTACTGCACACACACAAAAATAAATAAATGAAAGAATGAATAAAATGAAAATAGGTAATCAACTTGTCTTCCAGAGGCTATACCAAACCTAAGTCTATCTGCAAAGCCATGTTCTTTTTTCATAGGTTGGGGTATGAACTTAGGGCCTCATGCATGCTAAGCAAATGCTCTATCACTTGAGCCATACCACCAACCCTTTTTGCTTTCATTATTATAAAGTCACAAACTTTTTGCCTGAGACCAGCCTTGAACTGTGATCCTCCTACCTCTGCTTCCCAAACAGCTAGGATTACAGTTAGAGGCCATCAGAGCTAGTTTTTGAGACAAGATGTCACAAATTTTTGCCCAGACTGGCTTCAAATGACCTCCTATCTCTGAATCACAGGCAGCTGAGATTACAGGCATAAACCACCCACCCAGCCCAAATCCAATTCTTATCACTATACAATATATTTGCAGAAACACTCAATTTAAATCCTAAAATGACAGGATTATTAGTCCTGATGTTTCAAGTACCTACTGACAACCAGTAAAGTCAGTAGTTCAATCAGCTGTTTGTTTTGGTGTCAGTCCAGAGGCTTGAACTCTGGGCCTGGGCACTGTCCCTGAACTTTTCTGCTCAAATATAGAGCTCTAACACTTGAGCTACAACTCCACTTCCAACTTTTTTTGGTAGTTAAATGGAGATAAAGAGTCTGACAGATTTTCCTGCCCTGGCTGGCTTTCACTCTCAATCCTCACATCTCAGCTCCCTGATTAGGTAGGATTTGAGGTGTGAGCCACAAGTGCTTGGCTTCAATCCACTGATCTTTACAACCATGTGAATTAATACTACTTTTTTCCTCATGTAATAACTGAATACTGCTGGCCACCTTTAGAAAATAATATACTAAACATTTTCAGAGAACATCTCACAAAGCTGATGACTGGAATCAGAGAAGTTGAAGCCACAGGACTCTCAACATTTCCAGCAGGAACTTGAACTCAATCCCTCTGTAAACCTTTGCTAAATCATTCTCTCTAGCTCCTATTCCTACAAATGAACAAAGTATACTAAAATGTAAAGGAAAAATAAGTCTCAGTTCAAATGCCAAACTTCTAGAGTAGATCAGCTAGTAATTCTGTGACCTTCTGAAAAAATCTTACCTCAACAGGCATCAATTTCCTTACCTGTAAGCCACAGAGGAGTTGGACCAGGATCTCTCTATTGTAATTTTCAATCCTGGAATCTTGCAATAAATATTTTCCAACAAAGTGACAGTTTGTATCACTTTATGTAGGTATGTCTCATTTCCAAAATTCTCAAATGATAATGAGCAAACCCTGAAGTGTCTCTCCCCTTAAAGTTCTCTTGAACAGATTTCAAATCTATGTAAAGATACATCAGAGAGATTAGTATTCGATTAAGGAAGCTGGGTAGTTTCCAGGTCATTGTGTCCCATCAGCCTTCTGCACATTGCACCTGAGTTTTGTATTTTTTTTTAATGTAGAAGCAACTTGATATTTAGAATAAAATCCCCATGACAGAATTAATACTACGCAGAACAACTGCAGTAACTGCTGTCAGGCACTTACCTATACAACTTACTTGTAAATTTCTTCAGTTACAACAAGATGTTTAACTAACTGTAATATATCCCTGTGACAACCTCTGCCCTGCCAACAATTCTTTTGGGGGGCTTTTTTAAACTTTCGTTACTGTTGTTTTAGAGGTGCTATACAGCAGGGTTACATTCATATATGTCAGGTAATAAATACATGTCCTTTCTCAGGGTCATCTGTTCCCTCATTCTCTCCCATTCCCTCCCTCCCATCTCCACCCACGAGTTGCATAGTTCACTTTCACCAGTGTCCAGTACTCTGCCAACTATTCTAAACAGGATCTCAAATTAAAGAAAAGCAAGCAGAGCTACCAGAGAGCTGGAACCCGGAAGCCATCGGTGTGAGTCTTGGGTGTCCTGGACTTCTTGAGGGGACCAAGAAAGTCTCTCCCAAAGGCCTTCCCTCTGCACCTGGCTCACGGACCTACCCTCCAGGACTCTCCGCAAGCAGAATTAAACAGTTCCCTCCAGAGCAATTGCCTATTCCAAACTCCTCGCCTGTGACAGCAAATCCCACCCCATCCCACCCCGCGCCGGGCTCCGGCCCCGCCCCTCTGCACAGCACCCCGCCCCTCCCCCACACGGTGCCTAACCCTAACCCTCACCCACACGGGCCGCCCCGCTCCCAACGCCCAGCTTCCTGCCCCTAGCCCACGGGAGGCGGCGCCCGAGGAGCCCCACTTCCTCTCTCCGCCCCCGGGCCACATTTTAACCCTCCCGCCGCCCTGGGCCCGCCCTCACCAGAATCCTGGACGCGGGTCTCCCAACCCGCAGCGCCTCTCCAGCCGCGGGCTCCCGGACGCGCTCGCTCCCGCAAGGCGTGCGGGTGCGTGCACGCTCCGGGCTCGGGCGGCGGAAGGGGCGGGGCTTGTCTGGGCGGGGCCGGCGAGGGGCGGAGCTGGGGGCGGGGCCCAGAGCAGCGGGGCCGTCTGTAAACGCCCTGTCCATTGGTGTCAGAGGAACGCTGCGATCCACGGTGTCCTCACTTGGTTTAGGAGTTTGGGGAAGGCAGAAAGAAGTTGCAGTTCTTTGCCGGGAGAAATGAAGGTCCTTCAAGCTAACGTTTACATTAAGCACTGTGACAACCAAGTTCTCTCCACTGTCTTTGTACTGGGGCCGCATGTGCCCAGCACCTGTGACCGGCCAAATGTTCATTCTACAGTGGAGGAAATCTTGGTTTCTCCGGATTCAGAGAGGAAAAGACGGACCTCAACCTGAGCCCCTGATTTTCTTTCCTCACATCTCCATGCTCCCAATGCCCAGAAAGTGCATTTGGAATGACAGTGTTCTGCCAGCCACCCGCGGCTCGCGCCTGTGATCCTAGCTATTCTGGAGACAGATTTGAGGATCACGGTTCAAAGCCAGCCCAGACAATAAAGTCTGACTCTTAATTCCAAATAACTACCGAAAAAAGCCAGAGCTGGAGCTGTGACTCAAGGTAGGGAGCTAGTTTTGAGCAAAAAAAAAAAAAAAAAAAAAAAAAACCACAGGGAGAACACAGAAAAAAAAAGAGCGCGCGCGCGCGCGCGCGCGCACACACACACACATACACACAAACACACATACACAGTATGTTTTTGTTCAACATATCATGATTTTGGTTGCTCCCCTAGTGATGCAGAGACCACCTTCAGTTCTCTGGATTGAATAGAAATATATCAGAGAATACAGCCAGCAGCACAAGTTAATGTCTTGTCCTCTATGGAAAACACTGATTTCCCATGCTCCTCCATCCACCTGCTCCACTGTGGAAAAGATGCCCTTCATTCTGGTAAGGCTGTTGGGAGGTTCTTGAACTAGAAACCACCCTTGTATAAATATTTAAATATATTTATATTATCATTATCATCAAGGTTTCTCTTTCCTTGGGACTATGACCAGATTCTTGGTAGCATTTTGGTGTTGTCATGGTTCTGGAGAGTAGCCATAATGTGGCATCTCATATAGTTTTAATTTGAATTTCCCTGATGACATGAACTGGAGTATCTTTTCAGATACTTCCTTGTCATCAGTATATATTCTTTGCAAGGTGTCTTTGGCCAGTATTTCTAGGGTTGTGTTCTTATTTTTTTAATTAGCTTTAAGTAGTTATACAAAGGGGTTTCAATTCAACATATCAAGCCTGTAATTCAAGGCCTGCCCAAGCAGGATAGTCTGTGAGACTCCTATCTCTAATTAACGACTGAAAAGCTGGAAGTAGCACTCAAGTAGTAGAGTGCTAGCCTTGAGCAAAAAGGCTCAGGGACAGTGTCCAAGGACCAGCCCAGGACCAGCACACACATACACACATAAACACACACACCTCACTCCACGCACACAAAATGGTTTGTTTTTTTGTTCTGTTTTTCGCCAGTCCTGGGACTTGATCTCAGGGCCTGAGATTTGTCCCTTAGCTTTTTCATTCAAGTCAGGCACTCTACCACTAGAGCCACAACTCTACTTCCAGCTTTTGCTAGTTACTTGGAGATGAGTCTCACAACTTTCTTGCCTGGGGTAGCTTTGAACCTCAGTCCTAAGATCTCAACCTCCTGAATGATTAGTATTACAGGAGTGAGCCACCAGCTCTCAGCCCTGTAATGAACTAGTTAAGATAATTTCTGCAAGTAGGTCTCTAGCTAGATGGGGATTAGATGCGGGGGAGGATATTTTAGAATCCTAGATTTGGTCTTTGTGATTCTAAGTGATTACCTTCACAATTGTTTCTGTTTTTCTCCTCCTTAGGTGGCAAAGGATGGCTATAGTTAGATGGAGGAATTGGGTTTTTATTTCCCATAGGCTGGGTCAGTTAGGCTCTAATAAAACATATGCCCGTTGGACTCTGATTAACTTATCTCCTCTTCTGAAAATAGTCATTGTTAAGTAGTAGAATCTTCTGGAATATTCAGAATGGTTTCTGGCTGGCTCTCCACTACTGTCGTCACCCCTACCCCCCTCACATACCTCAGCAGCACCAAGGGATTGTTCCATAATATTCACGGTGAAAACCTAGCCAAGTTCCTGGAGGTAAAGCTCAAAGAAGAAATATGGCTGGGCGCCAGTGGCTCACACTTACAATCCTAGCTACTCAGGAGACTGAGATCTGAGGATTGCAGTTCAAAGCCAGCCTGGGCAGGAAAGTCCATGAGACTCTTATCTTCAATTAACCACCAAAAAACAAGAAGTAGCACTGTGTCTCAAGTGGTAGACCACTCGCCTTGAACTGAAGAGCTCAGGAACAGTGCCCAGACCCAGAGTTCAAGCCCCACAGCCGATCCAAAAAAAAAAAGAGGGCTGGGAAGGTGGCTCAGTGGTAGAGCACTTGCCTTGCATGCATGAGGCCCTGTTTTCAATTCCTCAGCACCACATAAGCAGGAAAAAAAAGCCGGAAGTAGCACTGTGGCTCAAGTGATAGAGTGCTAGCCTTGAGCTGAAGAGCTGAGGGACAGCGCTCAGGCCCAAAGTTCAGGCCCCATGACCAGACACCCCCCCCAAAAAAAAAAGAGGAAAAAAAGGAAAAAAAAAAGAATCCCTTTTGCCCTAGTGTGGCACCCTCTGGAGTTATTAATCTCTAAAGAGTTGTCTAGACTGTACCTTCAGCAATGTATCAATTACAAGTCAGGTTTTCCTGCTCTCCATTAGCTCCCTTAGAGGCTTCTGCTAATAAATACTTGTTCATTAGGTGTGATACTTTCTATCACCTGTTTTTTTTTTTTTATTTTCTTACTATAAAAGTCATGTACAGAGGGGTTGAAGTTACATAAATCAATCAGGTAATGAGCACAATTCTTTTTGGACACTATCACCCCTTTTCCCTCACTGTTTTTCCTTCCTGTCCCCATCCCTAAGTTGTATAGTTTATTTTCAACATAGTGTCTAGAGAGAATCACTGCTAGCCTCTCCAGTTTTGTGGCCCGTGACTTCCCTTCAGTGATATATTTAAGAAAATTTGTTGATGTTTTGACTTATTCAGCTTTTATATTTGTTTATGGGATAAGTAGAGACTTTCACAACTTTACCTTTTTTTTTTTTTTGGTACCAGTCCTGGGTCTTGAACTCAGGTTCTGGGCACTGTCCCTGAGCTTTTTAACTCAAGGCTAGCACTCTACCACATGAGTCAGAGCTCCATTTCCAGCTTTCTGGTATTTAATTGGAGATAAGAGTCTCAGGACTGGGGCTCCAAAGGTGGCTCAGTGGTAGAGCACTTGCCTTGCATGCTCCAGGACCTGGGTTCGATTCCTCAGCACCACATAAGAAAAAAGCTGGAAGTGGTGCTATGGCTCAAGTGGTAGAGTGCTAGCCTTGAGCTGAAGAGCAGAGGTACAGCGCCCAGACCCAGAGTTCAGGCCCCACAACCGGACCCAAAAAAAAAAAAAAAAAAGAGTCTCAGGACTTTCTTGCCTTGGACTGTCTTAAGACAGTGATCCTCAGACCTCGGCCTTCTGAGTAGCTATGATTACAGGCATGAGCCTGGTAAATTTGACTCTGTGTGTGTTTATGTGTGCTCGTACTTGGGCTTGAACTTGGGGCTTGGTGCTGTCCCTTGACTTTTTTTTGCTCATGGCTGCCACTTAAGCCATACCTCCACTCCTGGCTCTTTTTTGGCTGGTTAATTGGAGTCTCACGGATTTTCATGCCTGGTCTGGCTTAGAAACATAATCCCCACATCTCAGCCTCCAGAGTAGCCATTGGTGTGAGTCACCAATGCCTGAAAGGACTTTCAAGTTTCTTAAATGCCCAACCAGAAACCAGAAATTAACGTGTAATTAAAAAAGCAAAACAAGAACAAAACACCACTCCAACCACACCAATAGCTCTTGCAGCTTCACACAGCTTCATATACACAAAGGAAACACATGTTTATTAGAAAAAATATTTATTAATTTTTACACCTGCTGGGTAGCACAAGACTATTAACACTATAACTCACTGAATATACAATAAATGTTCACATTTAAGTAACAGGATAAGGTCAACATTTCAACCAAATGGATCAGCTCTAGCATCTCATGAAGTGCTTTTTAGCTCTAGATATCTTGACTTTTTGTTTTGTTTTGTTTTTAAAGGATAATTCTGGGTCAGAAAATAATTCAAGAACATCAAAACAAAAGCCTTTCCAGAAGAACAGGAATTTTACATGATGAAATGTCCATTTCTCAGGATACTAATCAAACAATAAAAATGCAAAAAAAATATACTCAACCTACTCCAAATATTCATCCGGCACTGAAATCTACAGGATCAAAGGAAGAGGTTATAAGTATTGGATACATCCCTATTTCCCAGCTGGGACTTCAGAGGAATTCTAACCTGCTACCCTTTCAAATACAAGTCCTTTTGAAAACCTCTTCCCTCAGATGACTGTGTACATCCCTGATCTAAAACTGGTGTCATTTGGCAAAACCCACTACCCACCTCTCAGGTTGCTAATATATAAGGACCAGAAGGACCACATAAGGACCAAAAAAGATGGGAAGAAACACTAGAAGAGAAAGTGACAAAAAGATCCTTCAACAATATTTTCCTCTATGTATTTTAAATAATAAAATAACTAGCATAAAATGAACATTCCACTCAGTGATAGTTTCCTTTTACAAATTTTAATCAGTAAGGTATTCCTGAGAAGAGAGAGTTCCTTGCTTGTTCAAATAAGAAAAAAAAAGAACCTAACAGGGACAAATTTAAGTTATAAAAACTAAAACTGGGGGGCTGGGAAGGTGGCTCAGTGGTAGAGCGCTTGCCTTGCACGCATGAGGCCCTGGGTTCGATTCCTCAGCACCACATAAGCAAAAAGAAAAAAGCCGGAAGTGGCCCTGTGGCTCAAGTGGTAGAGTGCTAGCCTTGAGCTGAAGAGCAGAGGGACAGTGCCCAGGCCCAGAGTTCAGGCCCCATGACCAGACCCCCCCCCGCAACCCCCTCCCCCAAAAAACTGGACTTTTAAAAAGTCTATTCTTTCTAGACTGGATACTAGGTTATTTATAACCAACACTTTATGGGACTATGGAAACCAAAGTTTGCATTTTGACTCAAAGTTGGTATTTTTAGTTGAAATTATCATACCTCTTTGTCACCAAAGATACATAGGCCCTTTTCAGTTTTCACACTTTTTTTTTTTTTTTTTTGAGACAGGGTCTTGCTATGTAGCCCAGGCAGGCCCTGAATTTACAAACCTGCCTCGATCTCCCAAGTGCTAGTATGATAGGTATGTGCCACTATGCCCAGCTAGGTTTCACATATTTTTGAGATAACTTTCTCAAATTTTCTTAGTGCCCTAAGTTTCAGAGACAACAGTATGAATGAACTTCTCAAAATCAAAGTGCAAGGTCTACATTTTAATAAAGTTATTGCAAAAGAATTGTTTGCTTTTCAGAAAGGTATCTTTACCATAAAAAAGCCACTATACTTCTTAGTTCATATAGACAGTTTTTACTCATAAATGTGAATAAGATCAGTGAGTTACCTTCATTTGAAATGAAGGTATAAGTCTTCCTAATCTGGAGTGGGAAGTTCACTATACAATATAAGTACTCTAAAAAAATATGTCACAAAAGTTGTTAAAATACATACTGACTTTTGAAATGTTTTATGGATAATAACTGGAATGTACAATAAAAAGGAAAAAAAATACTTTTCCTCACTGAATTCATAGCAAACGAGGCTCCCAACCAACTATCGTCACAGCATAGTTTTCTTCTTTCAACAAACAGTATAATATTCATAAAGACTGAATATATTCCAGATCCTTTACATTACCCTAAGCTATTACAAATGGTCCTCAAGATTTCATTTTTTACCCTAAGTGGAAATTGGTCATTTTACAAGTAGGTCCAGATGAGTTACAATGTATTGATAGTGAAAAAGTGTTTAAAAATAATAAAGGCCACCTTTCCATCCAACATTAAAGAATGTTCATTTTAAGACGACCTTAAAAGTACTAAAAATATACTGAATGTTGTAAGCAAGAGTTAAATGTTGGGGTGTGGTTAATTGATGGAGCACCTCAGCATGCTTGAGGCCCTGGATTTGATCCTCAGCACCACAAAAAATAGTAATAAATAAATAAAGTTAAACATATGTTTGGTAAGAACAAGGAATTCATCTTTTACCAATGAATGGTAAATGCATCCTGCAAAGCAGGACAAGATTTTAGTACTTTCTTTCTGACTATATCTCGGTCTCTCTTTCTACACATAGCGTTAGTAATTTTTCTTGGTACTAATATCTCCTTCTTAATACAACTACAACCAGAAAATGGTAGGCAACATTTTAATGTGCGGGCTTGAAATCTGCTGAAACCAAGGATGTTTTTTCCTCAGTGAGTTCATATTGAGGAATAACAAAGGAAGAAGTATCAGAACATGAGGTTCTACTTCATCTGCTAAGACTAGCATCTGTGGAAAGCACTATCAATTAGCAAACAACATTGGTTGTTTAAATAAGAAACTTAAAAAAAATGGTGGCACATGCCTGTGTTAACTCAGGAGGCTGAGGCAGGAAGATTATCTGAGCCCAGAAATTTAGGGCCAGCCTGAGCAATAGAGCAATACCCCTATCTAACCCACCAAAAAAGCAATTTAAAAAATCAACAGTAAGAAAAATTTAGACAACAGTTTTCCCTTGAGAATACTGTCAAACTTTTTTCTCATCATTTTAACTTTTTCTTCTAGGAAGTTTCCTTTGTCAAATTACTGAAAACGCAAACACACAAGAGAAAGCAGTCTTGACCTAATTCACACCCATAAACTACCCCTTCTCCTCTGGTGCCATGGCTTAGAATTCAGCAGTCCAATGGCCATTCTGTCTCCACCTTTGATATGAATACAATATACCACTTAATATTTCCACAAAGGGAGAATAAGGCTTATTAGTGTGTTGTGAACGAAAGAAAGAAAAAGAAAGAAAGACACACAACTAACAAGGGAAAATCCAAGTTTCTCCATCTTGAAATGTACTTTCCTCTGAAAGATCTCCGTTCTGTGGCAGAAAGCCCAAGGGTTTGAAGAGTCAATTTGCTAAAGATGACATTGGCAAAAATCACCCCCAGCATATGTGAGTGTCAAAACAGTAGTTTCCAAACTCTTGAGTGAGTAATAAATCTTAAAAAAGAGTTCTAGGGGTCAGAAGCTGATTGATGAAGGAGAAAAGATATGATGTGAGTCCGAGTCTAGCTCCTGATAGACGCATTACGGCTTAGTGATGTGCACCTCACTGCTGCCATTGCCGTTGGTGGTAGTCGTGATGATGTACTGTGTTGTCTGCTGCTGGCTGCTGTTCTGGGAATCCAAGGAGTCACTGTGTGTGGAAGGCTGAACCTGCACTGTTGCAGAGAGGGCAGCAGTTTGCTTTTCCTCTAATTCCGGTTGGCTTTCTGATAACACATAGTGACCCTAAGAACAGGAAGAAAAGGATTTTTAAAAATCTGGACTGGGAAGGTGGCTCAGTGGTAGAGCGCTCGCCTTGAGCTGAAGAGCTGAGGGACAAGCGCCCAGGCCAAGAGTTCAGGCCTCATGACCGACCAAAAAAAAAAAAAAATCTGGACTGCTGAGCAATAGAGCTCACATTTGTAATGCTCACATCTGTAATGCTAGTTTCTCAGGAAACTGAGATCTAAGAACTGAGGCTCAAAGTCAGCCCAGGCAAGACAAATCTAAGAGAACCAGCAAAAAGCCAGACATGGAGCTGTGGCTCAAGTAGTAAAGTGCAGCCTTGAGCAAAAAAAAGCTAAAGGATAATGTCTGGACCGTGAGTTCAAGCCATAGTAACAACACATGCAAGCAGGCACATGCACACACGCGCATATACACACACACATACACACAACACACACACAAAACACACAAAATCTAGGGCCTATAAGAGAGAGAAGGAGGAGCTTGGGACATAGCTTAGTGGTGTAGATTGCTTTCCTAGCATGCACAAGGTAAGGTTTGATACCCAGTACTGAGAAGAAAAAAAAGTTCTGGGACAAGGGCTATGGCACAGCTCTGCAAGATGACTTACCGGAGTAACTGCCTTTACTTGGCCAGAAGTGACAGGAGTTGCCACACCACTGTCCGTGATCACAAACTGACCTGGGGGGAGTGTCATCATTTGAATCTCAGATGCTGAAAACAGGAAATATACACTGTTCAGTGGTCTTAGATTTTAATAGCGTTCTAGAAACAAATGCTTTTCCACTTACAGGATTAGGTTACATCTCAATAAATCCATCATAATTGAAAACAAATGCATTTTCGAATGGGATGAAGTTCAGCACTAAAACATTAGCCTACGGAGTGCAAGACCCTAAGATCCTTCTCCAGAAGCACAAGAAAATGCATTTAATATACCTAACTTACAAATATCAGCATTTAGCCTTGCCTACCATAGACATGATTAGAATACTTAGATCAACCTGCAGTTGGCCAAAACCATCTAGCACAAAGCTCGTTTTATAATTGTTTCATATTTCATGTAAATTAATACTGTATTAAAAATGAATACAAGTAGACATGGTGGCATGCATCTGTAGGCCCCTCTACGGACTAAGGCAAGAGGACTGCTTGAGCCTGAGAGTTCCAGAACAGCTAGGGTAACAAAGTGACAGTCTGCCTCCCAAACAAAAAACCAGAATGTTTTTATAGGTATGCTTTTGTATCCCAGTAATATTAAAAAGCAAAACAAAATCCTAAGCTTGGCACTGGTGGCTCACATCTGTAATCCTAGCTACTCAGGAGGCTGAGATCTGAGGATCGCAGTTCAAAGCCAGCCCAGGCAGGAAAATCAATGAGACTCTTTTTTTGTTGTTGTTGGTCGTGAGGCTTGAACTCTGGTCCTGGGCATTGTCTCTGAGCTCTTCAGCTCAAGGCTAGCACTCTACCACTTGAGCCACAGTGCCACTTCTAGTTTTCTGGTAGCTTACTGGAGATAAGAATCTCACAGACATGGAGCTGGGAAGGTGGCTCAGTGGTAGAGCGCTTGCCTTGCATGCCTGAGGCCCTGGGTTCGATTCCTCAGCACCACATAAGCAAAAAGAAAAAAGCC
>NW_012267226.1:2315932-2362859 GCF_000151885.1 Dipodomys ordii
CACCACATAAGCAAAAAGAAAAAAGCCGGAAGTGGTGCTGTGGCTCAAGTGATAGAGCGCTAGCCTTGAGCTGAAGAGCTGAGGGACAGTGCCCACTCCCAGAGTTCAAGCCCCATGACCGGACCCAAAAAAGAAAAAAAAAAAAGAAAAAAAGAAAACTAAAGCAAAAAGAGCTGGGGATATAGCTCAAATGATAGAGTGCTTGCTTACCAAGTATGATGGCCTGAGTTCAAATCTCAGTACACACACACACACACACACACACACACACACACACACACACACGACTAATTGAAAATTGCAAGTATGGCCCTCATGTAGAACTCAATTTGAGCAAAGCAACCATTTAAAAAAGTTTTCTCAGGCAATCAGAAATATGAATATTGACTGGAATACATTTGAGGGAGAATATAATTGTCATTCATTTTTAGATACAATATAGTACTGTGTTGTGATAATGTATTTTTAAAAGTGATCATTAAAGCTGGGTGCTGGTGACTCACGCCTGTAATCCTAGCTACTCAGGAGGCTGAGATCTGAGGATCATGGTTCAAAGCCAGCCTGGGCAGGAAAGTCCATGAAAATTTTATCTCCAATTAGCCACCAGAAAACTGGAAGTGGCGCTGTAGCTCAAGTGGTAGAGCGCTTGCCTTGAACTGAAGAGCTCAGAGATGGTGTCCAGGCTCAGTGTTCAAGTCCCATGACTGACAAAAAAAGAGGAATCATTGAGCCTGAGGTATAACTCAATAGTAAAACATGTGCTTAGCATATACAAGGCACCAGGTTTGATTCCCCAGAACCAAAAAGTCTTTTCATTTTAGAGATATACACAAAAATATTTATGGATGAAATGATATAGTGGATTATTATTCTGATGGAAAATAAGAGCAAAAGAAAGAGTAGAGATGAGATAAGGCTGGTAACTATCGAAGTTGTATAGTGGGTATAGTGGTTTGCTACAGTATTCACAATTTTGGAACTTTTCCTTAATAAAAAATTTCAGCTCCACTGTAGATGATCAGAATAGTAAGAAAACTCAAAATGACAAATATTGCATACTTTCCGTCATATGTGGAATCTAAACTGAAAATGACGATGACAATGACAATAACAATAATAATGGGACATGAGTGTAAAAGGGGGACTTTCTCAAGGTGGGCTCAGTGCAGGAGGAAAAGAGAATAGAAGTACATTACACCTATCAACTCTCTCTCTCTCTCTCTCTAGCTATCTATCTATCTCTATATGAAGATAGCATAACAAAATCCACCAAATACTGTTTGAAAAAGTAGGAGAGAAGGGGGCTAAGAGTGTTAGGAAAATGAATTTGTCCAAAATATACTATACACCTCCAAGGAATCACAATGAACCAGCCCCCCTTCTGCTATTAATATATACTAAAGAAAAAAAAAGTACCAGTAGCTCACAGCTGTGGCTGAGTTCTGAAGATCAGGGTTCAAAGCCAGCCCAGGCAGTAAAATCAGTAAGACTTTTATCTCTAATTAACCAGCAGGAAAAAAAAACCCAGAAGTGGAGATGTGGCTCAAGTGGTAGAGTACCAGCCTCCAGCCTTGAGCAACAGAGCTGAAGGCCCTGAGTTCAAGCCCCAATTCCCCCCCCCCAAATCAGTTCCAGAATCTCTTCTTCATATTAGCATGGTAGTCTGCAGTATTATTACCATAGATATCTTCATTCCCCTTTCTTTCACAGTAATTAATCTGGATATTATCTCAGTATATTTATCAGGTTTTTATCAGCATTTATTATTATGAGTAAGAGAGTCTTTCTGACTGAAAACTAGACTCAGCCCTCCTCTTAACCAACAATACTTAGGTGAACAGAGATGATAAAAAGAACCAAAATGAGGGCTGGGAAGGTGGCTCAGTGGTAGAGCGCTTGCCTTGCATGTATGAGGCCCTGCGTTCGATTCCTCAGCACCATAAGCAAAAAGAAAAAAAGCGGGAAGTGGTGCTGTGGCTCAAGTGGTAGAGTGCTAACCTTGAGCTGAAGAGCTGAGGGACAGCGCCCAGGCCCAGAGTTCAGGCCCCATGACTGGACCCCCCCCCCAAAAAAAAAAGAACCAAAATGATAGAGCATGAGCCTGATTCCACAGCAAATTCATATAACACAGCCAAGGACCAATCACAATAGAAATGGCCCTTCAAAAAGAAATCAATAGTGCCAGATGCCAATGGCCCACACCTGTAATCCCAGTTACTCAAGAGGCTGAGGTCTAAGGATCAAGGTCTGAAGTCAGCCTGGGCAGACAAAGCTAAAGAGACTCTTATCTCCAATAAACCAGCCAAAAACCAGAAGTAGAGAAGTGGCTCAAGTATAGAGTGCTGACCTTGACCAAATAAAGCTAAGCAAAAGCCGAGGGCCTTGAGTTCAAGCCCTAGTACTGGCACAGAAATACATACATACACACATACATACGTACATACATACATACATACATACATACACACATACATACATACAATGTCACAATGTATCAAAAATAACCAACCAGTACTTCAATCTAAAAATGTATTATAAAATTGCTGACATTAAAACATAACCCCATTGAGTGTTGTCCCCCTTTTCTTACTCACAATAGCCACGGAAGGAATTCCAGGCATTGGGGAGGTATGTGTGTTGCACAGAGGTGTTCTGTTGCTGTGGCTGTGGCTGCTGCTGCTGGGGTTGCTGCAGAGCCTGCCCTGGTGTGGAAGAGCTGCCTTGGATGTGGGAGGGGCTGAGCCCCTGCTGCGCTGGCTGGGCAGAAGGGCTTAATGGCTGCCCAGCTACCTAGGGAGAAAGACAAAGCAAACCCAGGACTAGATGAAATGCCAATAGACTTAATAACTGACAAGAAACTAAAGTATCCCAGCTAAAGGAATAATATAGGTATAAGCATAGAATTCATGAAAAGCAATTAGCATGCTGACATTCTGATTTGTTTTCAAAGGATTATCTATAAAAATATTCAAAGAATTAATTTCAGTAAACTTGCTAGAAAGAGAAATGAGTAAGTAAAATACCTTACGTTATTATATGGAAATTTGATTGCAAGATACAGAGAAGTCACATTTTGAGAGGCTGAATTGGGAGTATTTATCAGAAAACTAGCGACTGCAAGTGGACACACATCCCCAAAATATTTGCAGCCTTGAACACATTTACTACTATTAAGAAACTGAGCCATGAGCATAGTAAAGAGCAGAAAAACAATCTCAACAAAGATCAACTCTAATGGAGAGCTGAAGAGGGATGCCCTGGTGACCTGAGGAGAGCCAGGAGACACAAGGCAAGGCACAATGGCGGTGGAGATAACAGGGTCATGGACAGGGGGCAGGGTTACAGGCAGCTGGAGAGTTCAAGGAGGCTTCCAAGTTATTAGTACAGGTCTGGCAGGTCTGGGAACCTATTGTCCAAGTCCATCTGCTTCTAGGAATTCAGGTAGCCTATCACCCGGGGGCAGGTATGGGATTTCACCTCTAAGAGTTTTCAGAAGTTCCCCATCATCTACCAAGATGCCAAGGTGATACCAGTTAGACCCAGTATCCATATTCCATTATTATATATGATTAAAGAAAATGAGAAGTGAAAATGCACTATTAGGTCACAAAGGTAATCTCTGACCTAAGTGGAAACAAGACAGCAGTCATGATTTCCATTCAACTGCACTGGGACTGGATAACCCCAGCTTGGTGTGGAGCTAAGCACAGGCACATTAAGACATCTACTGGTGGGCTGGGAATGTGGCTTAATGGTAGAGTGCTTGCCTAGCATGCATGAAGCCCTGGGTTCAATTCCTTAGTACCACATAAACATGGCATTGTAGCTCAAGAGGTAGAGTGCTAGCCTTGAGCTGAAGAGCTCATAGAGAATGGCCAGGCCCAGTGTTCAAGCACCAAGACTGGAAAAAAAAAAAAAAGACATCCAATGGAGAGGCTGATTCCCAATCCCAGGATAAAGAGCCATACTCTCCCCACACACACCCCACCCCTTGGTCATAGGGCTTGAACACTGGGCCTAGATGCTGTTCCTGAGCTCTTCAGTTCAAGGTTAATGCTCTACCACTTTGAGCCACAGTGTCACTTCCAGTTTTCTGGTGGTTAATTGAAGATAAGAGTCTTACAGACTTTCTTAGGTAGGCTGGATTTGAACTGAGATCCTTAGATCTCAGCCTCCTGAGTAGCTAGGATTACAGCCCTGAGCCACCAGGATCTGGCAGACCACACTCTTTTGTCTGCTATTTAATAACATAGCTCCTAACTACCTTTCCAAATATTATTTCCTCTTCCTACATAGGAAGAGGAATCAGTATCCTATTTGGTACAAATGTACCACAATCTCTCATGTCAGTATCTTTCCTCACACCATGAGCCTATTTAGGTCTTAATGCCTTCTCTAAATATCATGACACCACCATACCTGTCCTTCAACACCTAGTCCAGAGATCAGAAGACAAAAGTGTCCTTGATCTGCTGTTAAGCAGAATCTCTTCCTCCTTTGGATTCCCATACCTATATAATCATACAAATGCTATAATGCACAATCCCCCAAAATACCCCACAAAACTGTTCCAAATCACAGAAGCAACTTAGTGATTGCATTTAGGATGGAAAGAAAGGCGTGTTGTTTCTAAAATGTCATATCACAAGACACCTCTGGGACAGGGCCACTGATAGCTTAATGCAAACATGTCTACAATACCAATATAAAAAAATAAAATAGCCGGGGACCAGTGGCTTATGCCTGTAATCTGAGCTACTTGGGAGGCTGAGATCTGAGGATCACAGTTTGAAGCCAGGCCAGGCAGGGAAAGTCTGAGAGACTCTTCAATTAATCACGAAAAAGCCAGAAGTATAGCTGCGGTTCACATGGTATAGGGCTAATCTTGAGCAAAAGAGCTCAGGGACAGCACCCAGGCCCGAGTTCAAGCCCAGAAGGCAAAGGTAGAACTCATTAAGGTCAGAAAATAAGGACCTCATCTCAACAAGTTAATAATCTCCTATTAACTCTGTGGTCCCTGAGGCCCAGCTAGCTCAGTGCGGCATAGTCTATAGAGACCTGTACCTGGGATGAAGGTGGGGTCGTGGTGGCAGGCTCTGTGACCTGGATGTGCTGCACCTGGATGGCATGCTGGGTGTAGGTCTGAGGGTCATGGAGTTGGCCAACATCCACAGTGGACTGCTGAGACTGGTGTGGAGAAGAAGCCTGGAAGAGAAAACACAGACCCCAACCAAATATATATTGACGGAGGTTAAAGGAAACCCATCCAGAAAAAGTTCACTTAAAAACATTATCCCAGCCAGGCGCCAGTGGCTCACACCTGTAATCCTAGCTACTCAGGAGGCTGAGATCTGAGGATCAAAGCCAGCCTGGGCAGGAAAGTCTGTGAGACTCTTATCTGCAATAAACCACTAGAAAACCGCAAGTGGCACTGTGGCTCAAGTGGTAGAGCACTCACTTTGAACTGAAGAGCGCAGGGACAGCACCCAAGCCCAGAGTTCAAGCCCCACGACCGACAAAAAAAACAAACCAAAAAAACCCAACAATATCCCGGGGTCTTTAATTTCATTTCTTACAGTGAGAGCTGGAAATGTCTCTGTTTCTGTATGTCTCTCCTTTAACCTGGTTCTTGAGCCACCTACCTAGAATCTGCTGTTGCCCTTAATGATGTGTTGTTTTTCTATTAAACTCCTTTCTTTCCCACTTTAAAAGCAAACCAAACCAAACCAAAATCCCTCTTAGGAGGATTATCAGTTTGGGGCTGGCCTCAGCAACATAATAAAACATGGTCTCAAAACCAACAATATCAACAAAAATAAAAACAAGAAAACAATAAAAATAAAAAAACAAGAAAAATTTAACCCAAGGATAAGCAGGACTCCAATGGCTCACTCCTGTAATTCTAGTTAGGCACAGGATGAGATCTGAGACTCTTATCTCTGATTAACTAGCAAAAACAGACAGAAGTAAAGCTGTGGTTCAGGTGGTAGAGCACCACCTTTAGCACAAAAAGCTCAGGGACAGCACCCAAGTTCTGGCACAAAAAAATTAAAAAGTAAAGAATAGTTAACAACAGTGACAACTTCCAATTTCTACAAGTTTAAATCATTATTTGTTATAATTTTTTTTTCTGTCGGTTGTGGGGCCTGAACTCTGGGCCTGGGCACTGTCCCTCAGCTCTTCAGCTCTATCACTTGAGCCACAGCACCACTTCCACTTTTTTTTTCTGCTTATGTGGTGCTGAGGAATCGAACCCAGGGCCTCATGCATGCAAAGCAAGCATTCTACCACTGAGCTACTTTCCCAGCCCCTATTTGTTATAAGCTTGAAAACAATGATTTCAAAGCAACAAGTTTGTGCATTTCAGTCTTAAGCATACTTCCTCATAGTATAATTAGATGAACAGTAGTTCAGGGAGGATCCCTTCTTATAGCTAATCAGTAAGCATGAGCTATTCATTATCTGGTAGAAAAAAAACAGTTATACCTCAATACCAAAAAGAAACTGACAGCGGTTCAGGGATTGAATCAAAATTGTCTTTTTTTGTGTGTGCTGGCACTGAGGCCTGAATTCAGGGTCTGGATGCTGTCCCTTAGCATATTTATTCAAGGCTGGTGCTCAACCACTTGAGCTTCTGGTTTTTGCTGATTAATTGGAAATAAGAGTCTCATGGATTTTTCTGCTAGGCCTGGTTTCAAACCATGATCTTTAGATCTCAGCCTCCTGAGATGATCCTCCAGATGATCCCCTAGCGCCCCGCCAAAATTATCTTTACAGCCTGATATGTCATTCAATACCCATATAGAAATTTCTCATTATCAAGTACTCAATGAAGGTGCTGGAGAAGTAGCCTTGAAGGACAATGTTTCAAATAGGTGCAGAAAGAGATGCTGCTGAAGAAGTCTGAGCACAGGAGGGCTGTTACACAGGAACATAAGATCTGACTAAAACAGATACTAAGTCCAGAGCCCTCCTCAGCTTGGGGAGGGCAATAGAGATGGTGTTATACTAACCAAGGCACAGAACTTCCATGCAGAAGCACCTATATACAACCTAGCTCCAACTCTGAGACCTGAGTGCTTTGCTCCACTCAAAATGCCATCCTGGCCAATGCATAAAGAAATAAATATAATACAGTACCGGGGCCACCTGCACCACTTGAAGCTGTATGTGCTGAGGTTGCTGGAGACCAGATGCAGACTGAGACACAGGAATATATTGAATCCTCTGGTAGTCCCCCTGTGTCGTTCGATAATCTGTTGTTAGGGTCTGGGACAGTTCTGTCATTGCTTGGGTTAGCAGATCTGTTGTCTAGAAAAATCACATAGTACACATTAGTTGGTAACACCAGTTTGTAGATATTTCAGTGTTTTGATACTGGGACTTAAACTCAGGGCCTCCCAATCTCTCTGAACTCTCTCAAGGATGTTGCTTATCACTTGAGCCATAACCTCACTTCTGGCTTTTTTTTTTTTTTTGGTCAGTTGTGGGGCATGAACTCAGGGCTTGGGCACTGTCCCTGAGCTTTTCTGCTCAAGGACAGGGCTCTACCACTTTGAGCCACAACTCCACTTCTGGCTTTCTGGTGGTTAATTGGAGATAAGAGTCTCAAGGACTTTCCTGCCTGGGCTGGCTTTAAACTATGATCCTCAGATCTCAGCCTCCTGAGTACCTAGGATTATAGGCATAAGCCACCAGCACCTGACTCACTTCTGGCTTTTTGCTGGTTAAACGGAGAAAAGAATCTCTCAGGTTTGTTTGCCAATGTTGGCTCTGAACTTTGATCCTCAGATCTCAGCCTTTTGAGTAAGATTACAGGTGTGAGTTACCAGCACCCTGCCTATTTCAGTGGTCTTAAATACAACTGAAATTTAGGTTGTCATACTGGCAGATCATGGAACTACAAATTAACTCTGAGTGCCTGCCTCTGATCTAATGGAGTGTCCTTGGAGGTTGTGATAACATTGCAGTGAAGAAGCAGCACTGAAAATTTCCTTTGATGGAAAGCTTTGAAAAGCATTTACTAGGAGATCCAGTTAGTAGAATAAAGCATTAAGTAGTAAACTGAAGGATGAGGGGGTCATCTGTAGCCAATAAACAGCTAGATCAACATGTCTTCGCTGTTTCAAGAGATCCTAGGCACTGAAGGGAACAAAATGGTCTTCCTGGCCACATGCTTACCACCACAGTCTCTCCAGTGGCACTGTCTGTCGTTAAAACAGCCGGGGCAGTACTGATCACTGCTGTTGTCAAGGGGGTATGGATGGTGTTGGGGAGCTGTGCATATTCAGGATGTTTCTTTCGAATGTGTTGGACCATCTTGGTCTGAAAAACATCAAAGAAAATCAATAGCAATTACTACAGATTGAGGCAGGAGAAGTACAAGTCTAAAAGCAGCTTTAGGCAAGACCTGGTCTCAAAAAAATCAAAATGAAACACAGATACACACATACACACACACACACACTCTCTCTCTCTAAGAATAGTGAGTAGAATTATTTTGTTGTTTCTCGTATATAAACCATCAAAGGTTCTTAAACCTTCTATTTTGTGCCTTTAAAAAGTAAAATATCGGGGCTGGCAAGGTGGCTCAGTAGTAGAGTGCTTGCCTTGCATGCATGAGGCCCTGGGTTTGATCCCTCAGCACCACATAAGCAAAAAAAGAAAAAAAAAGAAAAAAGCCGGAAGTAGTGCTGTGGCTCAAGTGGTAGAGCGGTAGCCTTGAGCTGAAGAGCTGAGGGACAGGGCCCAGGCCCAGAGTTCAGGCCCCATGACTGGACCAAAAAAAAAAGTAAAATATCAAGGGCTGGGAAGGTGGCTCAGTGGTAGAGTGCTTGCCTTGCATGCATGAGGCCCTGGGTTTGATTCCTCAGTACCACACAAGCAGAAAAAGCCAGAAGTGGTGCTATGGCTCAAGTGGTAGAGCACTAGCCTTGAGCTAAAGAGTTGAGGAACAGCGCCCAGGCCCAGAGTTCAGGCCCCATGACCAACCAAAAAAAAAAAAAAGTAAAATATCCATACTTGTAATCCTAGTTACTCAGGAAACTGAGATCTAAGGATCGCCAGCCTGAGTCTCATCTCCAATAGTTAGTGATATCCTTGAGCAGAAAGGCTCATGGACAGCACCCAGGCCCTGGATTCAAGCCCCATGACATACAAAAAAAAAAAAGTAAAATATTGTGGTACTCACTAGACATTATGTTGAAAATGAAATATACAATTTGTGGGTACTGTAGGTGGGAACTGGAGGGGAAAACTGGGAGAGAACAAGAGAAGGGGGCATTGTCCAAAAAGAAATGTACTCTGCTGGGCGCCGGTGGCTGATGCCTGTAATCCTAGCTACTCAGGAGGCTGAGATCTGAGGATCACGGTTCAAAGCCAGCCCAGGCAGGAAAGTCTGTGAGACTCTTATCTCCAATAAACCACTAGAAAATCAGAAGTGGCACTGTGGCTCAAGTGGCACTGTGGCTCAAGCGGTAGAGCGCTTGCCTTGAGCTAAAGAATGCAGGGACAGCACCCAAGCCCAGAGTTCAAGCTCCAGGACTGACCAACCAAAAAACAAAAAAACAAAAACAAACAAAAAAAAAGAAATGTACTCTTTACATGATTTAGGTAAATGTAATTCCTGTGTACATCACTTTCATGATAACATTCAAAATAAATAAAGTAAAATACTATTTATTGAAATTAATAATTTTTTAAAATAAAATATCAACCCAGATGCTGGTGGTTCACATCTATCTTCTATAATCTTAGCTACTCAGGAGGACTGCAATCTGAAGATTGCAATTTGAAGCCAGCTGGGGCAGGAAAGTCCATCAGACTCTTATCTTCAATTAACCACCAAAAGCCAAAAGTACAACTGTGGCTCAAGTAGTAGAGTGCTAAGGAAAATGGCAGCATCCAGGCCCTGAGTTCAAGCCCCAGTACTGGCATTAAAGAAAACAAAACTAAAACTAAAATACCAGCCAGTCATGTGCCAGTGCCTCATGCCTATAATCCAAACTACTATAGAAGCCAAGATTTTAGGATTATGGTTCAAGCCAGCAATAAAGCCCATGAAATTCTTATTTTTGATCAAGCATCAAAAAAAGTCGAAGTATGGGCTGGGAAGGTGGCTCAGTGGTAAAGCGCTTGCTTTGCATGCATGAGGCCCTGGGTTCAATTCCTCAGCACCACATAAGCAAAAAGAAAAAAGCCAGAAGTGGCGCTGTGGCTCAAGTGGTAGAGCGTTAGCCTTGAGCTGAAGAGCTAAGGAAAAGCACCCAGACCTAGAGTTCAGGCCCCACGACCGGACCACCCCAAAAAAAGTAAAGCTGTGGCTCAAGTGGTAGAACACTAGTCTTGAACAAAAAAGCTAGGAGACAGCACTCAGGCCCTGTGTCCCAGTACTAGCATGAAAATAAATAGATAAATAAAATATCCTCCAGCTACTTGGGAAGCTGAGGCAGGAGGATCACTTGAGCCCAGGAGTTTGGGGCCAGCCTAGACAACACAGCAAGACCCTAACTCTATCTCTTATTTTAATTCATTGATTAAAATAAAATTAAAAAAAAATTCAAGGCTAGGAATGTGGCTCAGTGGTAGAGCGCTTGCCTCGCACGCATGAAGCCCTGGGTTTGATTCCTCAGCACCACATAAACAGAAAAAGCCAGAGGTGGCACTGTGGCTCAAGTGGTAGAGTGCTATCTTTGCGCAAAAGAAGCTCAAGGACAGTGCCCAGGCCCTGAGTCCAAGCCCCAGAACTGGCCAAAAAAAAATTTTTTTTTTCATTCAGAACAGCACTGATTCTGTACCTGTCCTTCCAAAAGCAACTAAGAAAGAAAAAACAAGGAGACCCTGACAGTAAAAATCCACATGAATTCACATCATTGGGTCACTGGGTAAGATCTATAAATTTCACAGCACACCCTATCCCCATAAAAACTTGTGACACACACACACACACACACACACACACACACACACACACACACACAATCCTCTTTCCAAGAACTATCATTTCAGTTCCTATGTAGTGGGAAGACTCTAAATTATGAGCATAGAATATTCCTTCAGCAGGTCAGCAGGCTGAGGACAAAGAACAGTGAGTGAATTGCTCAAACTAGGAGATGGCTTCAATTCTGAGTTCACAGTATTCCCTTCCTGTTTTCTGCTGCCATCCCTATCTATTGGAACTAGGATTAGTTCTTTTTAGTACCCCCCATCCCAAAAGCAACTACTCAAGCCATCTGGATGAGAAGCCCTCTTCTGTGAAGACAGTGCTCTATAGAGAGTTTGCAATCATTTGATCAGAAGCAAGCCACATACCTTGCTGCTGTACTGCTTAGAGCAGTGTGGGCAGCACACAGGAGGAGTAGCAATGGTGCCCGTCAGCTGGGTATGGGTGCTTAGCATGGGGTCTGGCTCTCCGGGACCAGCAGGACGAAGTTTCCGAATGCTTGGTGGCAACTCAGCTCCTGGATGGTTCTTCAGAATATGAGCTTTACGTTTACTGGCACTTTTATAAACCTGCAAATTCAAATACTTTACTATAAAAATGATTATAGTCAACCTTCTTGCTTTGTTGACTTCTCAAGCCAACTAAGAATTTCATCCTAAGGTAATGAAAAAAAATTGGTATAACCCAAATAAAATATACTATGGGCAATATGGGTATAATGGTACATGTCTGTAATCCTAGCACTCAGGAAGAGGACACAAGAGGAGTGTGAGTTCAAGGCCAGCCTGGCTATATAACAAGATTTTGTCTCAAAAAACCAAAGGTTGGTTGGTGCCTATGGCTAATGCTTATAATTCTAGCTACTCAGGAGGCTGCGTTCTGAGGATTGCAGTTTGAAGCCAGCAGGAAAGTCTATGAGACTCTTATTTCCAATTAATCAGCAAAAAGCCAGATGTAGAACTGTTGATGGTAGAAACCTAGCCTAGAACAAAGAAAGCTAAGGAACAGTGCCCAGTCCCCGAGTTCAAGCTCCAGTATTGACACTAAAAACAGAACAAAACAAAAAAACAAGGCTCAGTGATAAATTCCTTGCTTACCATGTGCAAGGCCTACGGTTCATTCCCAAATACTACATATATATATAATGGATATAGTGTATTATAATATGATATTACACTAATTAGAATATAATAAAATAAGCTGGGCTCCAGGGTTCGCTCCTGTAACCCTAGCTACTCAGGAGGCTGAGATCTGAGGATCATGGTTCAAAACCAGCCTGGGCAGGAAAGTCCTTGGTACTCTTATCTCCAATTAACCACCAGAAAACTGGAAGTGGTGCTGTGGGTTAAAGTAGTAGAGTGCTAGCCTTGAACTCAAAAGCTTAGGAACAGTGCCCAGGCCCTGAGTTCAAGCTCTAAGAGTGACTGTATGTATATGTATATATATTTAAATATATACATATTATGTATGTATATATTTATAGGTACTATATTATATATAACTATTATAATTATATAATATATATAATTAAATATATAATTATATATAACTACATATATTATATATAATTAAATAAGAACACAATACAAGTATGTAGGCATCTTCCTTGAATTTTCCGTGTATATATAAGTAGTAACTATAATTTTTTAAAAAATCCTTTACCTAAAAGTTTAAAAGGTAAACAGAATTGATTTGGAGACCAGTTCACCTTTTGTCTGTCTGTAAGGCTCTCACAGGACCAATGTAACTGAAGATTAGAAGACACAAAGTCTTCTGAGTAGTAAGTTCAATAGTGTTGAGCACCTATGGTGAGCACTCTGGTTTAAACCCTGTTCCCTCCTTTTCTTTTTGTGCTCATCCTGGGGCTTGAACTTAAGGTCTGAGTATTGTCCCTGAACACTTTTGCTTAAGGCTAGTGCTCTATTACTTGAGGCACAGCTCCACTTGCAGCTTTTTGGTAATTAATTGGAGATAAGAGTCTCAGACTTTCTTGCCCAGGCTGGCTTTGAACTGGGATCCTCAGGTCTCCGCCTCCTGAGTAGCTAGGATTACAGCCCTGAGCCACAGGTGGCACCTAAAAACCTGCTTCTTTTAAGCTAACAGAGCTACTTTACCAAAGAAGGACAATATTACAAAGAAACAACAAACAGTATTGTCTTTCCTTTGTAAGTGTACCAAAAAGAAGAAGTATAAGAAGAACAAGAAGAATGAAATCATCCAAGTAGAGTATGCATTGCAAAACTTTTTCACCAAAATGCTTAAATAGGGATACAGGTTGACCCATTGTAACAATGAAATGTACAAGACACTATGTTGAAAGCAAACTTTACAACTTGTTGGGGGGAGAGAGAGATGGAGGAGTTGGGGAGGTGGGAAGGAAGGGATGGTAGAGGGAAAACAAAGGAGAAGGTAACAATGAATGATAGGAAATGTGCTCATTACCTTCCTCATGTAACTGTAACCCCTCTGTACACTATTTTCACAACAAATATCGTATTAAAAAAAAACCAACTTTTTCACATCCCACCCAGTCTTCTAGAAATCCCAAACCTACTACAGATTTGACAGATGCTCTCATTAGACCTTAAGAACATAGAATGAATGTGTATTATAAGCTCTTGGCAATCCATATCTCCTCTTTTATAACAGAAGTCACAGAAAAAAGAGATAATAAGAAAACCAAATCCTTTTTTTTTTTTTTTTTTGGTCAGTCATGGGGCTTGAACTCTGGGCCTGGGCGCTGTTCCTGCATTCAGTTCACTTGAGCACAGTGCGACTTCCGGTTTTCTGGTGGTTAACTGGAGATAAGAATCTCACAGATTTTCTGCCCAGGCTGGCTTTGAACTGTGATCCTCAGATCTCAGCCTCCTGAGTAGCTAGGATTACACGCATGAGCCACTGGCACCTGGCTGTATCAACCAATTCTTAAGGGGGGGGGGGGAAATGGGCTTAAATGCAGTTGCAAGTCTAGCTTTTTGTCTGAATGGAAAACTACTGCGAGGCAAGGAGCCATCTGCTATGAGCAACTGTAAGATCCTACTGTAGATTTGTGCATGCCAACAAACTGGCTCTAAACAGGGCTCCCACAGTTTGGCTCGCCAGAGTGGGTATTTTGCTTTTACCTTATCACAGTACTGACAGAAATAATCACGGTTGGGTTTTATGATAGGTAGGGTTAACTCTGGCACCTCTTCTATCTTCATGTCTGGATGCCTCTTTGATAAGTGATTTACCTAAAGGAAAAACAAGAACAAATGAGAAAGAGGGCCCATTAGAGAAGGTAAACAAATGCCTAGGATAAGAGCGCTGGAAGCTGAAATGCTTTGAAGCAGAGCCCACACAGCAAAGCATTTGCCTAGGATCAGCACCTCCAGGCACATGTGACACCACTTCCTGTCAACAGGAGGTAACATTAATTCACTCCACAAACAACTGAAATCAAGCTGGGTCACCAGGGTCGCATCAAAAGTCTCTGGCTGACAGAAGTACTACTGGGAAAATACGACTATACTGGCTTTTCTTTGGTTAATTCTCCTGAATAAATACAATACAAAGTAAGGCTTTGAATTTTAAATATTGTTCTACCTTTCTAGCTCTTAGCTAAAATGTATTCTGCAACTATAAGGTGGTCAAAGTAGGTCAAGAGCAGTAAATGGGCTTTATTCTGTTTACACTAACCTGGGACCACATATCCTGCTTTGATGGGAAGTTTCCTTCTACTGTCATTTCCTAACTGGAAAAAAAGAGGGACTGGCATTCACAGATAGTCAGGGAGAAGGCAAAGATTCCCCCTCCCCAGCAAGTATAATCAGGAACACAAGGAGCTGGAGGTATGGCTCAAGTGGTAGAACATCAGCCTTGAGTGAAAGAGCCACGTGCATGCAGCCCTGAGTTCAAACCCTCGTACTGGTGCGCGAATACACACACACACACCTTCCAAAGGAACACAAAAGAGAAGAGGAAAATAGAACAAAACCACAGAGACTGAGAAGCATAAGGAAAAAAAAAAAATACCTGGTAATGACCAGTGAGAGGTCAGGGAGGGTTCAGTGGTAGAGCATGTGCTTAGCAGGTTCAATCCCCAGAAACACACAACAGAAAGCCTTCTCATAGCAGGTAACCCAAAAAGTGACACAGGAGGGCAAAGGGAAATAGGAAGCAGAAATTCCAGACTGGGAATTGTTCGCCAGTTTATTCCCCCAGCCAGTGACTACACCTACTGACACACAGACTCACAGACACAACACAATATCCAAGAGAAAGAAGGTGGACTGGGAAGCAGCACTGACCAGCATGCCTCTGCGCCGAAAGCCCATCATACACAGGCGGCACTTGAACGTGAAGCTGTCATAGTCCGTGGATGTGATGCGGGGTTTGAAGGTCTTGGAGCGGCTGATGCGATCGGCTTTCTTGGCTTCTCTTTCAGGATTATGCATTCTTTGCATGTGTTCCCGTAGTTTGTCTTTCCGCTATTTGGAGAGAATTTTTGAAAATGGAGTAAGGGTGAGTACAGTATAATTTTAATGGAAGGAATGATTGTTTTTAGAGAAATACAAACGCGTAGTTACCACAAGCCACTAATTTGGTTGCTGCAGTAGTGGGATATCACAGATGGATCAAAAGTAGAATCACAGGCCAGGCACCAGTGACTCACACCTGTAATCCTAGCTGCTCAGGCTGAGATATGAGGATCTTGGTTCGAAGCCACATGGGGCAAGAAAGCCTGTGAGACTCTTTATTTCCAATTAACTACCAAAAAAGATGCGGTGGAGCTGTGACTCAAGTGGTAGAATGCTAGCACTGAGCAAAAGAGGCTCAGGATAGCACCCAGGCCGAGTTCAAAGCCCTAGGACTGGCGTGCGCATACACACACACACACACACACGCGCGCGCGCGCACACACACACATGCGCGCACACGTGCACGCACACACGCACACACACAAAGTAGAATCACTAACAAGTGCCTTTAGTAGGTTGCCATCATTAAACATGAATGACTGCTTTTTGAGAAGAAAGACTCTGCTTTATATAAAGGAGCACAAAGAGTACATTGGTAAGTTTGGTATTAACAACTACACAACAAACTGATAAAGAATGATCAGCAATATTGAATTTACAAAGCCATGGGTACAATACTCAATTCCCACATATTTGAATGACATGGCACTTTGAAATCTCAAATGCAATTCAGTAAAGACCTATCAGCTAATGGATTTGCGTTTCTTACCTCATGGATTTAGAAATTCAAGTCAGCAATTGCACTATCCACTGTACATGGACCATGTGGACCAGGGCACAGGTGCACCTTTTTTTTTTTTTTTGGAGCTAGGGTCAGCCTCACAAATTGCTGGGATTATCTAGCTGCCTTGATTATCTAGTAATCCATGCTAGTGCAAGTCCACAGAGAGAAAATTAGGCAGAGGTCATTCTGAATAAAAATAAAATTTTAAAAAAGCCACTAAAGGAGCATACTCTTAGGGAAGAACACAAAGCCACATTGCCCATGTGCCTCTGATCATAGAAAATAGTATTTATCAAGATGAACTCCAGAAAATGGAAACAAGAGCTTTTTTCTTTGTTGTTTCTATTTTCTTTTTGTCTTGTTTATTTATCTGTCTTTGGGAGGGCCAGGTGAGGTACAGAAATGGAAGGACAGAGGGTGAACAAGTGCAGCAGTGGGACTCACTAGACACTATCCTGAAAATGAACTATACTAGAGAGGAAAGAAACTGGGAGAGCGCGAAGGAAGTAGTGACATTATCCCAAAAGAAATGTTCTCGTTACCTGACTTAGGAAACTGTAAACTCTCTGTATATCACCTTTAAAATAATTTTTTTAAGAAAGAAAAAAAGCCAACTTCGTTATCCAGTGGGGTTGTCTGCTCTTGGAAGGAGTTTCAAACTGCTTCAGTTTTGAAATGACTGACTCTTTCTGCAAGAAGTTCTTCCCAACTTTTGGTGCAGGGACTGTCTTTAACCACTGAGGTTTTCAGCACATTCATTCAACAAATGCTCCAGTGCTTACTATGCCGAGTACTAAGTCCCAGTGCAGGGCACCTCTCTCTCAGTTGCCTCTGCTACAATGGATACAACTACTCTTTTCCCTGTCCCACTGGGCCTCTCACTCCTGGGATGCTCAGTTTCTCAGTCTGCAGCAAAATCTGGGCTAAGGACAATGCCCTAAGTAACAGTAATCTTCTTTATAGCAGAGCCAGTGATAAAGTTCCATTGCCTTGCTACTTTCTCCTGATCACCAGTATCCACTAATTTTCTTCCTCTATTTTCATTAAACAGACCAATTCACCCTAACCAAATCATTTCTTAAACCTCAAAGCACCATATTAATACACACCAGATAAACAGTAATGGGCATGTATTTGTTGGGTGCCAAATCTCCACAAGACCTTTCCACTCCAGCATCTCCCAAATCAGATTCCATACCTTCTACTCATTTCTCCTCACGCTGTACCTAGCTTCTTAATATCAGTGATGTACGCAGACATCTAGCCTCCCAAAGCACAGATCTCAATTCTCCATACTCTGCCTTTCACTCTTTCATCCATCCCAAGGTCCTATGAGTTCTTCTTCAATTGTCTGCCTGGACCTCCTTAGGCTTGTGAGCCTGAGTTTAGGACCAGCTTCAAAAGGTTCTGGGCTCTCTTTACTGTAAGTCTAATTAATCAGTCTAACAAGCTGGCTTTACCTCTCTGATGTCATCTCCTCACTGGCCTCTTCCTACACATCCAGTCCATCCATCACTCACCATCTCCTCTGTTGAATGTGCTACTGCTTCAGTCCCTGCTGCTTCCTCTCTTGGGGTATCTTCATTCCTCATCCTTTCCTTTTCCCTAGCTGGCAAACTCTTCCTCAACCTTTAGTGAATTCGGAATCGTTATTGTGAGCTGGGAGTAGAGTTAAATAGTACAATACTCAACTAGTATCTGTGAGGTTCTGGGTTCAATTCCCACTGAAAACAAAAATCTATCAGTGCTCCCTTATACTCCAAGTAAGAGTTAACTGTTCTCATAGCACATCATCCATTATTATAGTATCAATATTTTATTTTGGAGGCAGGCTCTTACCATGTAGCCTGGGCTAACCTCACAGTGCAGATCCTCCTGCCTCATCCTCATCTTCATGTTGCACCAACATGCCAATTAAATAAAATTTTAAATGTTTATTTTCCGACAAAAGTGTTAGCTTTCTAAAGTCAAAATACCTTATCTATCTATCTCCATCTCTCTATCTTCTATCTTTGTTGGCCTCATGGAATTTATAGTTAGGAGGACAGACAAATTTAATATATGAGTGCTATCAGCAAATACATGTTATCAAGCAAAAGGTACTATGGAAATTAATAATAAAAAAAAAAAAACCACTCAGTTCACAGACCAAGAAATGCCCAGACGAAGTGTGATACTTGCCAGGTGAAATGATATGAATCTGAAAGCGTCTTTCAAGCTTGGGTAAGAGGGAGGAGAAATGTACCCTGCACTGGAGTGTAGCCAGAGTGCAAAGTGGAAGAGGGAAAAGAGAGGCAAAGCGAAACGAGGTTTTGCAGTGTCTGTTAAATGATGAGAACTGGAGGATCTATCTTTATGAAGACCTATTAAGGAATTTTTTTTTACAAGAGCCAGGACATCAGATTTGTTCTCTAGAAAATTACCCCAGCTATGTCTGAAAAAAAAAATCATTGTAAGTATGTGGTAGTTTTGAGGTCTATCAATATGGCCAGACAAACTACATTTAGATAGAATCTTCTTCCCAGTATTGTTCCAAGTTAGAATCAGCCAAAAGAGAAGCTAGCACCAGACTGGAAGGGTCAGTTCCTCCCCCAAATCCTCCTTCCATCTCAGCCACAGCTCTCTTCCTGATTGCCAGTCCTGCCGTCCAACTCAGGCTTGCCATCAGACACATGGACTTCTGTGGATGACGGCAGCTTTCGTCCATGGGCCGGCCCTGCAGGTGAGTTCCCACTTGTCTGCCCAGGCCATTGCTTCAGAAGATTCAAAGGTGGCTGTTCTGATACCCAACTTCTCCTTTCAGACATTTACTTAGTCTTCTAAGACAATCTCTTATTCTGGCAAGTAACTTTGCTTCCCTAATTGAACCCTGACCAATATATTGGGTGAAATGAAAGGAGAAAAAAGAAGTTGATTTTTTAACACTTTTCTTGGTGTTAAAGTAATATCGGGCAAAAAATTGATACGCAAAGGGTGTTGAGTGGATAGGATGGATGGTTGCCCAAATAATTAACATCACAAGACAGGGATCCTTTCATATAAAATCTTTTCTTTTATAGGGCTAAGCCTAAAATTTGGTGGTAGAGCCAGTATTTAGCATCCATAAAGCCATAGGTTGAATCCTTAACACAGAATAGCTTCATTATAAAACCAAGAAAAATCCAGACTTACTTATACTTTTCACATTTGAGTTGCTTACAGAGCTTTAAATAATGCTATTATCCTATATAAACCACCACAATAATTTATGACAAATGAACCACAAAACTTGAGCATTAAAAATTACTTTCTATGTCCTGCTAGTGCTCTACTTTGAGCCACAGCTCAACCTCCAGCTTTTTTGGTGTTTAACTGAAGATAAAAATTTCATGGACTTTACTACCAGGGCTGGCTTTGAACCACAATCCTGAGATCTCAGCCTCTTGAATAGCTAGGATTAAATGTGTGAGCCATTGGTGTCTGGCTTTTAATGTTATTCTAAATAGATATACCCCCACATTTTTCCCTCCTAAGGATCCAGTTCTGATTTTTCCCATTATCTATGATAGTACAAGCCACAGTCAAATTCAGTAGTGTCTCTCAATGACATTTTTGTGAAATCTCCTTATTTCCAAATGAAACATATGATTATTTTTCACATTTATTTATGTAACCCTTATCTCTGAGTCTCCTGTGGGCTTTTCTTTTGTTGTTTCTCAAGTCCAGGCAGGTTTTGGATACTTTCTTTACTTTTTCTGCTTTTTTGGTTTACTATGTAAGCCAGATGGCCTCAAACTTTTTGATTCTCTTTCCTCAGCCTCCTGAGTACTGGGATCATATGTATGTACCAACATGCCAAAATATGTGTTATACTTCATTTAATGCTTGAAGTCATTGCCACTCTCCAAAGTGGTCTCAGCACCCTTCACATCTTCCATCCCTGTTAGATGAGACTCTGGTTACCTCAGTTATATATTCAGATGCTTAATAAAAGCTCATCAATAAAAGCAAGCCAGGTGCTGGTGGCTCACACCTGTAATCCTAGCTACTCAGGAGGCTGAGATCTGAGGATCGCGATTCAAAGCCAGCTCAAGGCCAAGCTCAGTCAGGAAAGTCCATGAAACTCTTTTTTTTTGGGGGGGGTGTCCGGTCGTGGGGCCTGAACTCTGGGCCTGGGCGCTGTCCCTCAGCTCTTCAACTCAAGGCTAGCGCTCTACCACTTGAGCCATAGCGCCACTTCTGGCTTTTTTTAATTTTTGCATATGTGGTGCTGGGGAATCGAACCCAGGGCCTCAGGCATGCAAGGCAAGCACTCTACCACTGAGCCACCTTCCCAGCCCCATGAAACTCTTATCTCCAATAAACCATCAGAAAAACCAGCAGTGGCACTGTAGCTCAAGTGGTAGAGCACTAGCCTTGAGCTGAAGAGCTGAGGGACAAGCACTCAGGCCCAGAGTTCAAGCCCCACAAACCAACACAAAAAAATAAAATAAAATAAGTCCCTTGGCAACTGGGTGCTTGGTGGCTCTCACTTATAATCCAAGCTACTCAGAAGGCTGAGATATGAGGATCATAGTTTGATGCCAGCTCAGGCAGAAAAGATGAGACTCTTATCTCCAGCTAACTATCAAAAGTCAGGATCAGCTGCGGCTTGCATGGTAGAGTGCCAGCCTTGAGTGAGAAAACTAAGGATAGTGCCCATGCCCTGAATTCAAGATTCACTACCAATACCAAATAAATAAATAAAATCCATCCCTTGGTTTGAATGTAAGTAAGTATACTGGACTTTTAGAAACACCTCAATAATAACTTAGTTGTACTAGTTAGTATATAATTAGATTCTTTTAGGATCTGCATTCTTTATTTTTTTGTTTTTGCTTTTAAACTTTTATTATAAAGATGATATAGGTTACTATTTCATAACGAATACATTCCTTTTTGGATAAAGTCACCCCTTCCTTTGCTCTCTCCCAGCTTTTCTCTCCTGTCCCCACTCATAAGTTGTGTAGTTCATTTTCAACACAGTGTCTACCGAGTACCACTGCTGCATTTATTCACCCTTTGTCCCTCCATTTCTGTGCATTATTAGGATCTGCATTATTAATTCAATAGTTTAGGGATTTTAATTATTTTGAGAAATAAGTAACTTCTTACTATTAATTTTCTAAGTAAATCAAAGGCCTAAAGTGCTTCCCAATTCAGCTCAACATAAATGGTGATACATGAATTAAATGAGCAGGCACTTATCCTCTGCTTAACTCCATTCCAGTGGCTATCAATACATACCTTAAACTGTTTTCCACAGGTAGAACACAGGAAGTCTTTGCGATCTGAATGCCGGAGCATGTGGAGCCGCAGCTTATCAGGACGGCAGAAGGCCTTGTCACACTCTGTACACTGGTAGATCTTTTCTGAATGGAAGCTGCGAACGTGCTTTTTTACCTGGCAGTAAAGACCAGGGGAAACTCAGGCCCTCAGGCAGCAAAGACAAGAACCAAAGGCAGCTAGCTCCTCCCAACACTAGAGGGCACCAATGCATTAGCATGGATTTCCATCAACCCGGCCCTGTCATCCAATCAAATATGATGACTTAGCCTCAATAATACCTACTGTCCTTGCCCTGAATTAAACAAGTTGCCAGAAAGCCCTATAACTCTGAACCTCCCAGGCGAATAATAGAAAAAAGAAAAATTTTTGTTGAGATGTCCTGACCACTTGGTGTCCAAATTTCGCTTCCTTTTTGTTTAAGATAAAAAGCAGGATTGTTTGGTGTTTAAATAAATCTTGGCAAACTATCTACAAGAAAAGAATTTCTTTTTATATCTTTCCATAAAATCACTCTGGGATTGGGGATGTAGAGCTTTGTTGTAGAGCAATTACCTAGCAAACATGAGGCCCTGGTTCAATCCCAGCACTAGAAAGAAAAATTAAGTTTGAAGAATTAAAAATATGAATTAGATGACATGGGAAACATTACCCATTTATGATTACAACACAGGTGTTTTTCTCCTTGCTTCGGGAAATATTCTCTTTGCTTTTAGATAATAAAAGAATAATAGGATATAGCTTTGGCCTATGTTCAATTTCTACCACATGATATATATAAGTATATATCATATATATATATATATATATATTATAAATAACATATATCCATATGTATGCCTACATAATATATGTACTTATACATACATAATACACACATATATGTATCTTTTGAATGCTCTTAGCTAGACATGTTAAATTAAAAACAACTGTGGGGACAGAATATAGCTCAGTACAGCATGTACCTAGTCCCTAGCATGTGTTAGCCCTGGGTTCCATCCCCAGCACAGAAAAGAAAGAAAGAGAGAGAGAGAGAGAGAAAGGAAAGAAGGAAGGAAGAAAGGAAGAAAGAAAGGAAGGAAAGGAGGGAGGGAGGGAGAGAAAAAAATTGAGAAAAAGAAAGAAAAGATGAGAGAGGAAGAGAAAAAAGAAAAGCACTATGAATGGAAGTTAATTAGTATTTTATAAAGCATTTTGCTCCATTATTTTGACAATTCTTTGCCATCAAATTCTGCCTTAGCAATCTTCTAACTATATGAAATGAGGAAATTCTCAAGACTTTTAATACTAGCAATACTATGATTAAATCTATTATGCTTTTGCTTTAGTAACTGTCCTTTTAAAAGTATTTTTATGAGATATTGAGATTTGATAATTCACTAATATATAAAATGAAATCATGGCTATTATGGAAATTATCTTGACCCATTTTTCTCTAACAAAGAATATACTACCAGGAAGCACATACAAAAGCATACTATACACCACCTTTTTCTTGCTTCCTTCCAAAATGTATGACCTTAGTAACGCAAGACAGGAAACCAGGGAGATGCTTATAGCCCAGGAATGGGAGTTTGTCTTCTACAGATTCTATATCATATTTCATCAACAATGGATATTGACAAGTATTAAGGCAGGCTTAAAAAATTATAACCACATCTGAGTGTTTATTACTTGAAATGTAGCTTAGATATTTAGATGACAAGGTCTGATTTGAACAATTATGGATCATAAGATTGTCAAAAATAGTTTGATTGAGGAAGTGGAAATGTAGGTGGTAGGCAGTCTCAATTTTCCAAAAATCGAAGTTTCTTTTAGCAAAAGAAGGAAGTAGACAAGAATCTTGGTTAGTGGACACTCACCTGGATAAAATCTGGGAACCGTTTCTTACAAGTTGGGCAGGTGAAATAGCCATCATTGATATGAATGGCCACATGATCTTTCAACAAATCAAGGCGATCAAAGGATTCTGGGCAAAAAATGCAAGAGTAAGTCTTCTGGTCTGAATGGAGCTTCATGTGGCTCTCCAGAGAAGCACTGCTGATGAAGCCCTTGTTACACAGATCACAGGTCAACGGGCAGTTACCCTCCCGCCCATGGAAGCGTAAGTGTTGGTCCAGTTTGTCCTTTTCACGGAAGGCCTTCCCACACTGCAAACACTTAAAAGGCCGGAAGGACTTCCGAATAAACAGATGCTGAAGAGCTGCATTCTGAAAGACATACAGAAATATGACCATGTCGTGAGAAAACTGAGAATGCCAGCGATTCACACATCTGTAGGGGAAGAGAAGGTGATCCTTGTAATCACAGACTCCAAATGCCAAGACACAAAGGGAAGAGAAGACTTTCCTGGTAAAAATGCTGAAAATGAAAGCCATCCCCAAAGTATATCTTTCAAAGATTATTACTACATTTTGCTTTATGTTATGCCCACGTATGTGTTTTCTTTTGAAAGGATTAGAAGTAACATTCAATACGGGTTTTTAAGAGGACACTTGTGGGCTGGAGCTCAAGCATTTGCCTAGCATACATGAGATCCTGGGTTCAATTTCTAATATCATTAAAAAATTTTTAATTTAAAGATTTGCATCAGATGGGTGACAATGTTGTCAGATACCTTGCATTCATATACTGTTTTGTAGAATGGGAACTTCTTTGTACAACTACTTAAAGATAATATAATTTTTTTAAAGATTTGCATCAGAAAAGGGCTGGGAATATGGCTTAGTGGTAGAGTGCTTGCCTAGCATGCATGAAGCCTTGGGTTCTATTCCTCAGTACCATATAAACAGAGAATGGCAGAAGTGGCACTGTGGCTCAAGTGGTAGAGTGCTAGCTAGCCTTGAGCAAAAGAAGCTCAGGGACAGTGCCCAGCCCCAGGACTGGCAGGAAGAAAGGAAGGGAGGAAGGGAGGAAGGGAAGAAGGGAGAAAGAAAGAGAAAGAGAGAGAGAAAGAAAGAGAGAAAGAGAAAGAAAGAATGAAAGGAAGAAAGGAAGAGAGAGAAAGAAAAGAAGCAAGGAAGAATGAAAGAAGCAAGCAAGGAAGAGAGAAAAAGAAAGGAAGAAAGGAAAGGAAGAAAGAAAGAAAGAAAAAGGGAGGAAGGAAGGAAGAATAGAGGAAGAGAGGGAGGGAGAAAAGGAGAGAGGGAAGAAAGGGAGAGAGGGAGGGAAGAATGGAGCAAGGGAGGGAAGAAGGGAGGGAGGGAGGGAGCAAGTAAGGAAGGAGGGAAGGAAGGAAAGAAGAAAGGAAGGAAGAAGGAAGAAAGGAAAGAAGGAAGGAAGGAAAGAAGGAGGGAAGGAAGGAAGGAAGGAAGGAAGGAAGGAAGGAAGGAAGGAAGGAAGGAGTATCAGAATGATAACGTTTGTTAATTTGGAAGAGAAGACTTATAAGTTACACATGTCTGAATAAGGGTAGAATACATTACCCCAAATATTATGTCCTAAAGTTCTTGATAAAAATAATTTAACTGGTAGTTCACTCTTTTAATCCTGTCTACTTAAGAAGCTAAGATCTGAGGATTGTAGCTGGAAGTAAGCCCAGATATAAAAGTCCATGAGACAGCTGGGAATGAGGCTCAGTGGTACAGTGCTTGCCTAGCATGCATGAAGCCCTGGGTTCGATTCTTCAGTACCACATAAACAGAAAAAAGCAGGAAGTGATGCTGTGGCTCAAGTGGTAGTGTTACCCTTGAGCAAAAGAAGCTCTGGGACAGTGCCCAGGCCCTGAGTTCAAGCCCCAGGATTGGCAAAAAAAAAAAAAAGTCCATGAGACTCTTACTTCCAATTCATCAGCAAAAAAATGCCAAAACTGGAGGTGTGGCTCAAATGGTAGAGTGCTAGCCTTGAGTGAAAAAAGCCAAGTGAGATTTTGAGGACCTGAGTTCAAGCTCCATTACCAGCACTGAGAGAGAGAGAGAGAGAGAGAGACAGACAGACAGACAGACAAGACAGACAGACAGAGAGACAGAGAGAGACAGACAGAGACAGAGACAGAGAGAATTTGAAGCTTGATGAAAATAGAGGCAGAAATGGCTACAGGTTTTCATTGGCAGGTAAGGAAAATGTTGTGGGATTAGATAGTGTAGGCTGTACCCACTTTAAAAGAGGGATTTTTGTGCTATGTGAATTATAGATCACAATAGAAGGAAAAGAATTCAAAATGAAATGAAGAAATGAGATGTATGTGAATATGTTTGGTTATAAAACAGGACAATGAGCATATACCAAAAAGAGAATATATACACAGCTCATCACTTCCTACTCAATATCCAGTTACTTCTACAATGCCATGCTAACAGTTAAGCCTGTTTACTTCCTGTCTAGACAGGTCAATTTTGCTCTCTTTTTTTCAGTCACAGATTGCACTACCAAGGAGGATTAGCTGTCTTTTAAGTTCATGCAATTGTTAAAGGGAAAGAGAGAGAAGATGGATGCTCAGCGCAATCCATCAGGACTGCTGGAAAAGCAACTCACAGGCCACCGAGAGCAGACCCCAGAACCATCACACAGAGAACATAGAATCAGTGGTTTTCTATAATACTCATCCATAAATTCTTCAGAACATTGAAAGGAAGCTCTAGACAACAGTCATGAAGGGGAAAATCCCTCAAAACCCTGTGACTGGGCTGGCAGAGTGGCTGAATTAGTAGAGCTCTTGCCTAGCAAGCATAAGTACCTGATTCAAACCCCAGTACTAACAAACTTATGACTGGGCATATCCATAGCTATGGAAGAAGAGTGAAAGAAAGATTTACAAGAATCTTGATGCATTATTTTTGCAGTGATCAAGTATTAATTACTTATCAAAAGCAACATCTAAATAAAATTTAATGTGAACATCATTTTGGGGAGAGTAAGAAAGATGCTTATTTTTAATTTATTGAAATTTTTAACACAATTTTTTATAAAAGAAAATTGCCTTCTTGGGCTCCTCTGACAGAGCTAGGAGAGATATTTTAAGATAGTCCTCATTTACCTTGAGTAGGTAAATAGTAATTTTGTTGTCTTCCCAACTGGGGCTACTTTGAGGAGTAGGCATCTTACTTGATTCTCTTTTTAAACTGTATCCTTTAGTGACTGCTCAGCTCATAACAAATATCTAAGTTTGAAAATTAATAAAATAGAAGATATATTTGAAATGAAATTCACAAAATTATTTCTAGGATAAGACACTTAAGAACAGATCTTTTTCTAATACACACGAGTTAGCTTTGGCTTCTTCATACAGTTTACTGGCCCCCTCATCTTTTTACTTTATCTGAGCACAGACTTACTTTACATAAAAGCTCTTACTATTTCTGTCTACTTCCAAAGCTACATGGAAAGAAGTCAGATAAACAGATGCTCTGTTGAGATCCAGCAAATATTCAAGGTTTAGAGCATGTCTGCCATGTAAGAATTACATCCCTTTTCCAATTTTAAGTTGGTTAAGTTTCCAAGAATAGAGTCAACAGTTTTTGATGATGATTCTCCTGAAGATTCCATTTCTCCAGAATGCCCAATGTAGAACTTGGCTTTGTTTTGGGACCATTATGCTAATCAGTATTCTGTCACTTCAGATTAGCCAGAATAGCTTCAGACAATGGATTTAAACTGAGCAGCCACCTGGCTCCTTTTCCTTAATTCTAATGACAAATCCTATCACCCCTTTATTTACTTGGAGCCCAGAGTGCTCAAGAACTAGAAAAAGTCTGTGTGCTAATGATACTCATATTACCAGATAGTAAAAGCTAAACTGTTTCTGCCTTTTGGCCCACTTGCAAGCCAGTTCTGCTCTAATGCAGCTTCTGTAGTAGAGCTATACCCAGTGTACTTTCAGGAAGAAATCATGGCTAATGGGAAACATACAGACACACCATAGTCTGCTGACCCCTGAGCTCCGGTTAGTCAACCACACCAAACTGTGAGGTCATCAGTGTTAAGAGGATACCAAAACAGCATCCAAATTAACATTGTAGGAGCTGGGAAGTTGGCTCAGTGGTAGAGTGCTTGCCTTGCATGCATGAGGCCCTGGGTTCGAGTCCTCAGCACCACATAAGCAGAAAAAAGCCAGAAGTAGTGCTGTGGTTCAAGTGGTAGGGCACTAGACTTGAGCTGAAGAGCTGAGGGACAGCGTCCAGGCCCAGAGTTCAGCCCCCACAGCTGGCAAAAAAAACAAAAAACAAAAACAACAACAACAACAACAAATTAACATTGTAATGATTTGAGAAGAGATTCTGTTTCTGAAGTCTGATGCTATTAGCTAAAGGAATCTATAGTGTTTGCTCAATTTTCATACTATTTTGATATTGTGACTAAAAGGAATCAAACAAGTATCAATTGGTTGGTTTGGATTTATGTTGTTGTTGTTTGGTTGATTTTGACTTTGTACTAGTACTGAGGCTTGAACTCAGGGCCTAGGAACTGTCCCTTAACCTTTTTCCACTCAAGGGTAGTACTCTACCACTTGAGTTACATCTCCACTTCCAGCTTTTTGCTTGTTAATTGGAGGTGAAAGTCTTACACAGACTTCCCTTACCCTGTCTAGCTTTGAACTGAAATTCTCAGATTATAGCCACCAAAGTACCTAGGATTACAGGTGTGAGCCACTGGCACCCAGCTGGGGAAACTTATTTTGTTGTTGTTGTTGTTGTTGGTCGTGGGGCTTGAACTCTGGGCCTGGGCGCTGTCCCTCAGCTCTTCAGCTCAAGGCGAGCGCTCTACCACTTGAGCTACAGCGCCACTTCCGGTTTTCTGGTGGTTTATTGGAGATAGGAGTCTCACGGTCTCTCCTGCCCGGGCTGGCTTGGAACCACGATCCTCAGATCTCAGCCTCCTGAGTAGCTAGGATTACAGGCGTAAGCCACCAGCGCCCGGCTTGGAATCGTATTTTTTTTAAAGCAACTTTCTTTGAATCTTTCAAAGCCTTTGGTGGACTAATTCTGTCCAACAAGCTTCCTTCCATTACCCACCTGGCTTCCCCACTAGGGTCAAGTCAGTGTTTGCCCTGTCCCATAACCATCCCAAGCATATCCCTGTACCTAGCACTCTCTCCCTATGGCTCCCTTCACCTACCTCCTTCATCTTTCTCTAGCCTTTGACTCTTCCAACTACTAGGTATTCTTACATTTAACATATAAATGAAAATGATCTTACCGAGACTACAAACTCTTAGAGACAGAGCTCGAGAAGTATTCTAATACATAGCTAAAAACTCAGTTATCATCTCAAAGATTATTTAAGAGCTGGAAAGAACGTTCAAGATCATTTAGTCCTATCCTTTACTTTGTACAGGAGTAACCTGCAGCCTGCAATTTGTTCATTCACCTACTTGGAAATAAATGATCACTACTTATTAATTTACATTTAGTAGAGCAACCAAACTGTGGTTTCTACCAGGATTTTCTAAGTACAGGTTGTGAAGAACAGCAGGTCAGGCAAACACGTAAATGACATTCTGTTATGTGAAACACAGGAAACAAACCTACCTGCAGCTCCAACTGAGCAGGCAGCATTAGAGGAGAGAAAAATAGTTACATTACCAATTTTGGAAGACTTCCCTTCAGTTGGTCATTACCACTCTGGATTTAAAAAAAAGATGAAAAAAAAATACAGAGCCCTACTTTTTTAGAATGTGTGAGTGGAAAAAGCAAGAGAGCTCAACCAATACTAGCATCTAAAAGTCACACGTGTGGTTTTACTTTGACACAAGGAACCTTGTACTGAAACCAGTACCCTATCTCCTTCAGAAGAATATAAGTATACGAACAACTAGTCTATGCTTGAACACGCACAGTTGCAATACACATGTGAGTTTTATTTTTTTCTGTCAAAATAAAAATCAAATCCAGGGGCTGGGAAAGTGGCTCAGTGGTAGAGTACTTGCTTTGCAGGTATAAGGCCCTGGGTTTGATTCCTCAGCACCACATAAGGAGAAAAAGCCGGAAGTGGTGCTGTGGCTCAAGTTGGTAGAGCGCTCGCCTTCAGCTGAAGAGCTCAGGGACAGCACCCAGGCCCAGAGTTCAGGCCCCATGACCGACAAAAATAAATAAATAAATAAATCTAGCAAGCACTTCTCTGACTTAGTAAAATATCAGATGGCCAAAAAAGAAAAGACAGTAATTGGACAAGAGACTGAAAGGAAAACAAAGAAGAATAATGGATAGGAAGATAGAGTTCACAGCTATTTGCTTTTCTAGCCTATATTTATTTATTTTTACATATCCTTGAAAGACCATAGATTGAAAACATTGCAAGTATTTTAATTATAATTATTCCAATTATAATTAATTATTTCAATTCAAAAGTTGCATGTATTTCAATTACAGGGCTCTAAGAACTCAAGAGCTCTTAGAGTCCTTCAAAACTGTCATGTGGTAATTAAGGTTTAAATGTCTGTTTACATGAAGACAGAGACTATATTATTTTTCAAGGTCCCTTCTAGCCTACAGGCAAATAAAGAGATCAAAGGAGAAAGTTGATCCAATCTCTCTTGCCCAAAGCAAGACCCCATGCAGTGGTTCCTACTGACCCAGCCCACCCTGAATATGGTGTAACTTAGCATCTTTAAAACACAAAAATGAAAAACAAGCTGGGTGCAGGTGGCTCACGCCTATAATCCTGGCAACTCAGGAGGCTGAGATCTGAGGATTGTGGTTCAAAGCCAGCCCAGGTAGGAAAGTCAGTGAGACTCTTATCTCCAATAAACCACCAGAAACCTGGAAGTGGCACTGAAGCTCAAGCGGTAGAGCGCTTGCCTTGAGGTGAAGAGCTGAGGGACAGCGCCCCGGCCCAGAGTTCAAGCTCTGACTGACCAAAAAAAAAAGAAAAAAGGAAGGAAGGAAGGAAGGAGAGAGAGAGAAAGAAAGAAGGAAGAAAGAAAGAAAGAGGAAAAACAAGACCAAAAAAACCCTCACAAACCCCAAAACCCCAAGTTAAAATACTCATCCATCTAGAAACTATAAAGCCTGGGAAGTTATACAAGATATCTCTCCTATCTACAAGTCCAGACCAATAAGTCTTTTTATCATCAGTTGCCAAAAACATGGGCTTTTTATCTTTAGTTTTTTGTTATCACTGATGTCTTAAGACAACATATTGTTCTCCACATGCGTTTCCTATAGTTCCTAACTCATACTCAACTGCTACCCAAGAGAAAAGAAGAGAAAGACCTGTCTTCATTGAAAGTCATAGAAGATCTGCAAATCTAAAGCCAAGACACAGACCCCAGAAGTGAGACCTCCACCAGCACCTGAACATACAGCTCTACTTCAGTGTCCCAAGGTGTGTGCACTGTTCCCAGGTGTATGCACTGTTCTGTCATATTGACTTGGACACAGGTCCCTTTGCAATGATTGAGTAGTAGTTAATTATAGTTACCTATAATTAACTTTAGGGCTATGATTAGACAGAGATTACCCTGTTTTAGGATATAAATAATTAACCAAGCACTGGTGCCTCTCGCCTATAATCCTAGGTACTCAGGAGGCTGAGATCTGAAGGATCATGGTTTGAACAAGCTTGGGCAGAAAAGTCCCTGTGAGACACTTTCCTATTAACCACTCAAAAACTGGAAGTAGCATTGTGACTCAAGTAGTAGAGTGCAAGCCTTGAACACAAACAGGCTCAGGGACAGAGCCCAGACTCTGAATTCAAGCCCCACAACTGACCAAAAAAAAAAAAAAAAGAATATAAGTAATTAGAACTGGGGGTGTAGCTCAGTGGTAGAGCACTTGTTTAGCATGCCTAAAGCCCTGAGTTCAATCCCCTGAACCTCAAAAAAAAAAGAATTTATATATATATATATATATATATATGTATACACACACACACACACACACACACACACACAAATGTACATAGGCTGACATTTGCAGAGAGAGGGGCTGCTTGTGCATGTGCGTGTATGGGTGTATACACACACACACACACACGCACGCACACACACACGCACACACAAACAAATAGGGCTAAAGGTATAGCTCAGCATCAGAGTGCCTGCTTAGCAAGCATGTGCAAGGCCCTAGATTGAATTCACATCACCAAACAGTCAAAATAAATAAAAATAATTAAATAAAATATAACGAAACAGCCGTGCGCTGGTGGCTCACACCTGTAATCCTAGCCACTCAGTAGGCTGAGATCTGAGGATTGTGGTTCAAAGCCAGCCCAGGCAGGGAAGTCTGTGAAACTCTTATCTCCAATAAACTACCAGAAAACTGGAAGTGGCACTGTAGCGCAAGTGGTAGAGCGCTAACCTTGAGCTGAAGAGCTCAAGGTCCAGGACAGTGCTCAATCCCAGAGTTCAATCCCCATGACCCACCCAAAAAAAAAAATAAGAAGAAACATACAGATTTCTCTACTTCTAACCTGTAAACTAAGGAATATGGAGAGCTATTGATTTTGGCTATTTTACATATTATGGTCTAGGAACTCCAAAATCCAGGCTTCCATGTGTTAATACTACATTGATTGAATCTAAGACCAGCCATGCCAGTCAGCCATAGGACAAACACTCAGAACTAGTAAAGACTTTTTTTTTTTTTTTGCAGAATAACAAGCCTGAACATGTGATAGAGTAAGTGCAACATTTCAAAGTGAATGGTAAATAGCACCAAAAACACTGCCAGGGGAGGACGTGATCCTCTGGGGACAGGGGACATGCCTGCCCACTTACTCTGATGCGTTTGGCCCTGCGCATGTCATCAGCTGTCAAAGTGGTCTGGGTAGGCACCACACTCTCCTCGTGCTGTGGCTGCAGATGTAGAGTGTGAGTTTCTGGTTCATGCTCCAGAGAAGCCGGAGTTTCCTGTGGCAGCTGAGGTATTGGGATAGTGGTCTGTTCCGGCTGATCTAGCCCATTCAGAGTAGCTGGTTCAGCTTCATCAAATTGTTCCTTCGTGGAAAAATGCAGCAAGTCCTGCAATTTGAAATAACCAGGAATTACTTCCCTACTTAAATGGAGATCAATAGTAGAAATATGGGCTTAGATTTAGAATTGTGGAGGTTTTTTTTTAACACTTAGTGCCTTATTGTATTGACCAGGAGGCTCCCAAACTCTGTTCATGTTATCCTTCTGCCTCTGAAGTAGCTGGGCCTAAGGGCTGTGTCACTATGTGCAGCTATGCTTTTGTCTTTTTGTTGGTTGTTTTTGCCAGTACTGGGGGCTTAAACCTAGGGCCTGGACATGCTCTACCTTAGCTTTTTTGCTCAAGGCTGGTGCTCTACCACTTGAGCCACATCTATACTACCAAGTTTTTGGTGATAAATTGGAGAAGAGTCTCACAGACATTTTTGTCCTGGCTGACTTCAAACTGAGATCCTCAGATGTCAGCATTCTGAAGTAGCTAAGATTATAGGCACGAGCAACCCGTATGGAACATGTGGCTTTTGTTGTTGTTGCTATTGGCTGTAGGCTTGAACTCAGAGCCTGGGCGCTGTCCCTGAGCTTTTCTACTCAGGGCTAGTATTCCACCACACAGCTCCACTTTCAGTTTTCTGGTTGTCAGTGGAGCTAAGAGTCTTATGAACTTTCCTACCTGGGCTGACTTTAAGCTGTGATCCTCAGATCTCAGCCTCCTAAACAGTTAGGATTACAGGCGTGACCACCACAAACATGAGCCCAGCTTATGGGTTTTGGGGTTTGTTTTCTTAACTAGCACAAGGATGCTGAGAAAAAATATTCCCCACTGGAAAAGTTAATTATAGAAATAAGCACAGAGGGGCTGGGAAGGTGGCTCAGTGGTAGAGCACTTGCCTTGCATGCATGAGGCCCTGGGTTTGATTCCTCAGCACCACATAAGCAAAAAGAAAAAAGCTGGAAGTGGCACCGTGGCTCAAGTGGTAGAGCGCTAGCTTTGAGCTGAAGAGCTGAGGGACAGCGCCCAGGCCCAGAGTTCAGGCCCACGACCGGACCAAAAAAAAAGAAAAAAGAAAAAAAAGAAAGAAGCACAGAATTTAAAAACAATGAGACATTCCCGACTACCAAACCAGAAGAGTATAAAACTCTTCTAGAATATCTATCATTTTAATGGCTTAAATTAATTAAACAAAGTCTCTAATATCTCTGATCAATTTCAAATTTGTAGGGCAGCAAAGTTAGCTTTTCATTGGAAAATACATTCTTTTTCATCTTCTCCAACTGTACTTTGGCTAACAAGTGGCAAAGCCATGATATGACAGCAGTGTGTGTATTGAAGTTGAGCGTATGTGGTATTTAATCTAGTTGGGAACTGTGAACAAGCACAGCAGAAGGAGATCTTCCCATCCCCCAGTACCTGGGTCCCATCATCACTCTTTTCCCCATTCTCGCTGGTTAGTTCCAAACGGATAAATTTTGGAGGACGCCCTGGTCGTCGACCTGGGCCAAATCGCCTCTTGCCTCGTCCCCTTCCTCTGCCTCTTGTTCTGGGGAAAAGAGATTGAGTTATGAATAGTCATAATTACATTGTATGCCACAACAGTTCCCTTCAATAATCTGTACTAACCCCAGATTTTGAGTTTCTCTCACTTTACTTTCCCTGGCTCTTTTCTCCAGTGGAAACAATTGTTTTATTACTAGAAGCTTTCTCAATTTCTCAGCTTTGCCCTCTCTACAGGGCAAAGAGATATCTTAAAATTATTTAGAAAAAGTTATAAAAACACAAATCAAAAACAACAGTTTGCTTCTGGAAGGAGGTGAGAAATGCAAACAGGACAGAATATGGTAAGTCAGTAGTATGTATGTGTATATATATATATATATATATATTTTTTTTTTTTTTTCCCGGTTGTGGGGCCTGAACTCTGGGCCTGGGCGCTGTCCCTCAGCTCTCAGCTCAAAGCTAGCGCTCTACCACTTGAGCCACAGCACCACCTCCGGCTTTTTTCTTTTTGCTTATATGGTGCTGAGGAATCGAACCCAGGGCCTCAGGCTTGCAAGGCAAGCACTCTACCACTGAGCCACCTTCCCAGCCCCTATATATATATATATATTTTTTTTTTGGGTGGGGGAGTCAGTTGTGGGGCTTGAACTCTGGGCCTAGAAACTGTCCCTGAGTTCTTCAGCTAAAGGCTAGTACGCTACCACTTGAGCCACAGCACCACTTCCAGTTTTCCAGTGGTTAGTTGGAGATAAGAGTCTCACAGGGAATTTCCTGCCAGGGCTGGATTTGAACCATGATCCTCAGATCTCAGCCTCTTGTGTAGCTAGGATTATAGGCATGAGTAGTATTTTTCTGAGGATCAACTGAGACTAGATTCCATTCTTTCTCTTTTCCAGTGGCCTCAACTCATCTTCCTTCCTTCCTTCATTCCTCCCTCCCTCCTTCCCTTCCTTCCTTCCTTCCTTTTCTTCCTTCCTTCCCTCCCTTCTTCTCCCTCCTTGCCCCCTCTCTCTCTTCTCAGTTTCTCTCTCTTCTCAGTTTCTCTTTCTTCTCAGTTTCTCTTTCTTCTCAGTTTCTCTCTCTCTCTCTCTCTCTCTCTCTTTTCTCCTCGTCAGTTGTGGGGCTTGAACTCTGAGCCTGGGCACTGTCCCTCAGCTCTTCAGCTCAAGGCTAGTGCTTTACCACTTGAGACACAGTGCCATTTCTAGTTTTCTGGTGGCTTGTTAGAGATAAGAGTCTCACAAACTTTCCTGCCTGGGCTGGCTTTGAACCACGATCCTCAGATCTCAGCCTCCTGAGTAGCTAGGATTACAGGTGGAAGCCACTGCTCTCAGCTTGCTTGCTTGCTTGCTTCCTTCCCTTCCCTTTCTCTCTTTCTCTTTCTTTCTTTTTTCTTTTTCTTCCTTTCTTATTTCCTTTCTTTCTTTTTTTCTCTTTCTTTTGTCGGTTGTGGGGCTTGAACTCAGGGCCTAGGCATTGTCCCTGGGCCTCTTTGTGTTCAAGGCTAACACTCTATCACTTGAGCCACTTCTGGTTTTTGAGTGGCTAATTAGAAATAAGAATCTCACAGGGACTTTTCTGCCAGGACTGGCTTTGAGCCATAGTTCAGATCTCAGCCTCCTTAGCAGCTAGGATTACAGGTGTGAGCCACCAGTGCCTGGCTCATATTCCTTTCAAGAAACATAGCTACATTCAAAGAACTTCCTCATTTTACCATAACCTTCTGGAAAGTCACAAGAAATTTCTAATTCAAATGTCCCATAAAATGCCTATTAAACACCAAATAATTATAAAACTCTTTTAATGAATTACTAGAATGCAAAAATCCCTTATTAAAACTGATTCCAAGGCCCTGGAATATATTCTGGGCTGGAGACCCTGCCCACAACATACATGGCCCTCAATTTGATCCCTTGAAACCATAACAACCACCTTTCAGCCTTAATAGCATCCTTAATTCAATCCTTCCTTCTTCTACCACCAATGCAAGACTTCCAAGGCCACACTCACTGTAATCATGCTATTTGCTATAGATTCCCTCCCCACCACTGCTGCATCTTTATTCTCAAGCTGAATTTGCTTGGTAAAACTGTAGCACCCTCGCAGCTGGATACAGCCAAAGAACAAAACAGCCTTGCTTGGGGTCTTACTTTCATTTTGTGTATGGTACATCCCTGGATCATTCTTTCCTGTTTTGTTTTGTTTTCAATCGTGTAACTTGAACTCAAGGCCTAAGAACTGTCCCTGAGCTTTACTGCTCAAGGCTAGCTTTCTACCACTTTGAGCCACTTCCAGTTTCCTAGGAGCTGATTGTAGATAAGAGTCTCATGGAGGGCTGGGATGTAGCTCAGTGGCAAAGCGCTTGCCTAGCAAGCGCAACGTCCTGGGTTCGATCCCCAGTACCAAAAAAGAAAAGACAAAAAAAAATACAGTTAAGAGTCTCATGGACTTTCCTTCCCCGTCAGGCTATGAACTGTGGTTCTCAGATCTCAGCCTCTTGAATAGCTAGGACTATACGGGTAAACCAACAGCACCTGAACTTCTTTCCTGTTTTTCTAAGTGAAGATTTATACCCTCACCTAATTTTCCAAACTCAATAAATGTAGATAGACAATTCTATTTCAGTCCTGTTAGGATCACTATTCTAAATAATCCTCATCCTTGTATTAGCTTCTAATTGAACTCTCTGCCTTCGCTCTTATTCTAATATAAACTAATCTGATATGTTCATTTTCATACAGAATGACCTTTTTAAAATACAACTGGCATTACAATATTCCCTGATCAGAACCCTCTAAAGGTTTTGCATACTAAAATCCAATTTTTTTCCATCATCTTAAGTCCCTCCTTATCTTGTTGCACCTTCCCCCTCAACATCCTATAAAATTTCCATTTACCATTTGTTTTGTTTTTTGATGCCAGTCTGGGGCTTGAACTCAGGGTCCGGGTGCCATCCCTGAGCTTCTTTTGCTCAAGGCTAGCATTCTACCATTTGAACAACTCTACTTCCAGCTTTTTTTTTTTTTGACAGTTTAGTGGAGATAAAAGTTTTACAGACTTTCTTCCTTGGGCTTGCTTTGAACTATGAAACCATGATCCTCAGATTTCAGTCTTCTAAGTAGCTAGGATTACAGGTGCCTGGGCTTCATTTGTCTTTTTTATATAGTAGAATTAAAGCTTTTAGTTTAACTTTATAAAGAAATCATTTTGCTGGAAAAAAATCTAAAAATCAAGAGATATAAATTATGCAAAGACATATGCTACCTCAACAATTCCTATTTCATACTCTCCAGTTACAGGAGATTTCACGAAGGTGAAAGGGTATGAGATACACTGAAAAAGGAATATATAAATAAAAAGGGGAAAGGAAATGACAGAAAAGACATACTCTTTAGTAGCTCTACATCAAAATAACTACTTGGTTACCTGTCTACACACACACACACACACACACACACACACACACACACACACACACACACACACACACACACACACACACACACCTTGAGAATATGCACAAGTAGAAACATTCTTTGGTTTACAGATACATATAATCTTTAAGGACCAAATTCATGAGCTTTTTCCCCTCTCATACATACCTGCTAAACACGTCTAGTTTCTCATCATGAGAATTGAGGTGCTGTTGCAACTGCTCTGAGCTTATAAAGCGACGGTTACATTCATAGCAGGGCCAATTCTTCTCTTGTTCTCGAAGAACTACAATCACAGGAGAGAAATCATAATGGCTGATGATCAACAGGCACTAGCAATATCCAGTTGCCTTTTCTCTCACCACTGTAGACATTATCCACTATTTGCATTACTTTCTTTTTTTTTTTTGGGGTCCGGTTGTGGGGTCTGAACTCTGGGCCTGGGTGCTGTCCCTCAGCTCTTCAGCTCAAGGCTAGCACTCTACCACTTGAGCCACAGCGCCACGCCCGGCTTTTTTCTTTGTGCTTATGTGGTGCTGAGGAATCGAACCCAGGGCCTCATGCATGCAAGGCAAGCGCTCTACCACTGAGCCACCTTCCCAGTCCTTGCATTACTTTCTTGTTAAAGAGTTTTGTGAATCATCTCAGGGGGATACTTGGAACCCCCTAAACTGTAGACAGTTGGTCAGAATTGTGACTGGCTTGAGAAGCATGAGCTAGGGGTTGGGAAGGTGGCTCAGTAGTAGAGTGCTTGCGTTTCATGCATGAGGCCCTGGGTTCGATTCCTTAGTACCACATAAGTAGAAAAAGCTGGAAAGCTGGAAGTGGCACTGTAGCTCAAGTGGTAGAGTGCTAGCTTTAAGGTGAAGAGCTGAGGGACAGTGCCCAGGCCCAGGGTTCAGGCCCCACAACAGAGCTCCAGCTGGTATCTGAAGTAAGGACAGTCGTGTGAAAGACCGGACCTTACCGTGTGAAATCTAACCTAATTTGGGGTAGTTACCATCAAAATTATACTTTACAACACCAAATCCATGGTAAAACTGATAAATGAATTGTTATACATTCATACAGCAAAATGACAAAGAACAGTGAGAATGAACAAATTATATTTTAAATATATATTATGTAATGATATATAATACTATCATATAATATTTAAGTGTAATTATATACAATATGTATGTATCTCAAAAATATAATGTTGAGCAAGATGCCCAGACACAAAAAAGTGAATGTGCTATGTCGTTATATTTATGCATAGTTCACCAACAAGCAACCCGTGTGGTACTGGGAAGTCAGGAGAGTAATTATACTTCACAATTTCCTTAGGTGTGTTCACTGTGAGAATTTATCAAGCTCTATATTTAATGCATGCATATCTCTCAGTATGCAGATTACATATCAGTCACATTTACATTAAAAACAAAGTCAGTACTGTATTGCTATGTCCCTAGGGATGATCAGGGCTAGATAGGAAGCATCCTGACACTAAGGTTCTAATTTGGTATTTGAAGGTTTTCATTATATTAAATACTATTTTCCAGAACTCATGAATGAAATGTAAATATGTCATTGAAATTGGACCCTAGAATTAGATGGAGGTACACAGCTCTGAAAAGCCTATAAGATGTCTTATAAAATACATGGAGATGGAGAAATCAGAGGTTGCATAAAGATGTAATATTCACAACTTAGAATTCACATAATAAAAGTCCAATCACCTTTTCTTTCTTCCTCAGATATGTCATGAATTTTCTGGTTCACGAACTCTGCATAGGATGCAGCATACCACACCTACAAAACCCAAGGACATCATCAAGAACTAAAGGACATCACCAGATGCACTTTGCATGCTTAAGTTATTTCTCCCTGCTTACAGGAAACAATTCAGACTTTTCCACAATCCTCTGAAAATAAAATCTCACTGGAGCTTCCCACCACAATGTCCATCTGGCATGCCATCCATCAGGGAGTCCATTTGTCAAGACATGTTGCCTGTTTTCCCTTCTTCCTTTTTAAAAGGTTGTTCTTATTATTGGAACAAGTCACAGGAATGATATTCATAGTCTATTTATCTAAATAAAGCAATCTCTTCTGATTTTTTTTCTGTACTTAAATACAGGTGTTTATATAGCTATAATAATCATAGTAGTAGACACCAACCAACCACCAGAATTGTCACCAATGAATGGGGTGCACTGAATGTTCCTGCTTCCTCCCGAGGCTCTTCTTCCCTCTTCTTCACCTGGTTCTGCTCATTCTTCCTTAGCCCACTCCTCTTCTCTACCTAACTTCAGCGTGTGTGTGTGTGTACATGCGAGTGTGCGTACATGTGAGTGTGCATACATGTGAGTGTGTGTGTATGTATTACTAGGGCTTGAACTCAGGGCCTGGGCGCTGTCCCTCAGCTCTTCAGCTCAAGACTAGCACTCTACCACTTGAGCCACAACACCACTTCCGGCTTTTTTCTTTTTGCTTATGTGGTGCTGAGGAATCGAACCCACGGCCTCAGGCATGCAAGGCAAGTGCTCTACCACTGAGCCACCTTCCCAGCCCCGTCACTTAGCTTTTTTGCGAAAAGCTAGCAGTCTCCCACTTGAGTCACAGTTCCACTACCAGCTTTTTGGAGGTTAATTAGAAATAAGAATCTCATGGCTTCTGCTGCCCAGGCTGGCTTTGAACCACAATTCTCAGTTCTCAGTCTCCTGAACAGCTAAGATTACAAGCATGAGCCACCAGTGCCCAGCTTCTACCTAACTTTGAAATATTGGTGCTCCTCAAAGCCTAAATCCTGAGCCTGTATATTTTCTCTCCAGTAATCATATCCCTTCCTTTCCAACCAATTCTGTGCTAATGACACCTACATCAGTATCTCTAGAGGCCTCTTCTCTGTCTCTACAAATGTATTCTACTACTCATCTGATATATTGGCTATCTTACCTATAACTCCATCTTACCATGTGCAGATTGGAATTCTCAGTGCTTCCCAATTGGTGCCCTCATTTCTTTTTTTTCTTTTCTGGTCAGTCATGGGGCCTGAACTCAGGGCCTGTGCACTGTCCCTCAGCTCTTCAGCTCAAGGCTAGCCCTCTACCACTTGAGCCACAGCACCACTTCTGGCTTTTTCTTCTTATGTGGTGCTGAGGAATCAAACCCAGGGCCTCATGCATGTAAGGCAAGCACTCTACCACTGAGCCACCTTCCCAGACCCAAGATGCCCTCATTTCGACTAGTCTTCTCCATCTCAAATTTTTCCACAAGGTGCTCAGACCTGAAACCTAAAAGGGCTCACTGACTTTTGTTTATTTCTATTATCCTTTAGAAAAGATGGTATCCTTACCTGACACACGCCAACCCCATCTCTTACCTAGATTGCCACCTGATCTGCTAACTAGCTAACTCATTTTTCATTGCAAGTCCCATCAGAGCCAGAGTGATCTTATTACAACACAGACAGATTTTATAGGGCTAGAAATGGTCTTTAATTTTATAATGAATCTGAAATGCTCACTGATGATTCCTGAAGGGCTCTGTGACCTTCCCTACCTTACTAAGTGACCTTAGCCCTTGTCATTGGACCCACCCTTGGGTCAAGAGGGTCTGCTCTCAGCTTCCCAAACATGCCCAGTGCTTTCCCATCCCAAAAGGCTACTTTGTTGTTCACCCCCAAGAACGCTATGCTTCTTCCTCTTGTTCTTACAGTGACCTCTGCAGAGCTGATCCCTGCCTATTTCAAAGTCCTCAGACTCTTACCTTTTCAGCAAGACCTCCCTTGGCTGGCACACCTAAATCAGTCCCTAAAACACGCTGTTCCTGTGCCATGACCCAATTTGGCATTATTTGATGGCTTACATTTTTGTCTTCACGTCCCCTCAAGAAGATAATTTCCCTGATCATAGGGTAACAATCTGTTTTTTCCTTGTGTCTGAAACATTCTAATGTTTCTAATATTTAGCTCTATTCTGTTTATAAGTATAGTTGGTTCCCAGACTAAAGAATTTGGCTTACTACTGGACCAAGAACATTATTATTATTATATAATATATATATATATTATATATATATATATGGACCAAGAACATTATTGTATATATATTATATATATAATATATATAACATTATTATATATATACATATACATATATATAATGTTCTTGGTCCAGATATATATATATATATACACATACATATATATATATACATATATATAATAATGTTCTTGGTCCAGTGAATGTATACATATACATATATATATATGTGTGTGTATATGTATGTGTAAATATATATATCCAGAAATATTTCACAGAATAATGCAATGCTGAAATTAATGTTTTTTTTTGTTTTTAAAAAATCTTTCATGTTTACTATACTACCTCTATTCATTATTACTAATTCCAATGAATAAAAACAGCAATTCATGGTTGCTTTCAGGGTTGGTTGGTTGACTGGTTGGTTTATAGTGCTGGCCTCCAACCCAGAGCTTAACACATTCTAGGCAAGCACTCAACTGTTGAACTACATCTCCAGCCCTTCAAGAATTTTAAAATGTACTGGCATTGAGACATTAGGAAACATTTGTTTCCTATTGGCTTCCTCCAAATAAAGTCTATTTCTGATAATTGTTCATATGTCCATCTGGGTGCAGTAAGGCTAGAGATATAAGACTCTGTTTTCATATTTAAACCTTTTAACCTATAAATACTTCCTTGGTATTATTGCTTCTTTTTTATCTGTTGTTTTAGTGCCTTCTATACTGAGTTATTTTGTTTTTACTTAAGTGTTTCTGTTCTGTACCTCTACAGTCCTACTGATTGGCTTAAAAAAGGAATTGGGAGCCAGGTGCCAGTAGCTCACACCTATAACACTAGCTTCTCAAGAAGCTGAGATTTGTGGATCACAGTTCAAAGCCAGCCTGGGCAGAAAAAAAATCTGTGAGACTCTTTTTTTTTGGGTCTGTTCGTGGGGCCTGAACTCTGGACCTGGGCGCTATCCCTCAGCTCTTCAGCTCAAGGCTAGCACTCTACCACTTGAGCCACAGCGCCACTTCCGGCTTTTTTTTTTTTGCTTATGTGGTGCTGAGGAATCAAACCCAGGGCCTCAGGCATGCAAGGCAAGCCCTCTACCACTGAGCCACCTTCCCAGCCCTGTCTGTGAGACTCTTACTTCCAATAAACTACTCAGAAAAAGCCAGAAGTGGCACTGTGGCTCAAATGGTAGAGTACTAGCCATGAGGGGAAAAAAAAGAAAATTCATACACATACATACAAACACACAAAAAGAGGAGAGAAAATAATCTCCTCACAATTAAGAATAATAATTTGCTTCAGTTTGTTTTTTTTAATTTAAATGAGGCATGCCTGTAATATCAGCACTCAGGAGATTGATTTGGGATTTGCCTGGGCTATAGAGTGAGGCTTTATTTCAAAACAATGGAATCTTGGGTTGGGGGTAAAGCTCAGAGGTAGACTGTTTGCCTATCATATATAAACCTCTGATTTTGACCCCAGCACAAGGGGGTGGAAAAAAGACTTTTCACTTAGAAACATAGCAGAATGTAAGTATGTTATTAATGGTTATATTTAAACAAATTCTCATAGAGTTATCCCCATAATATATATTCTTGGCTGGGCACCAGTGGCTCATCCCTGTAATCCTAACTACTCAGGAGGCTGAAATCTGAAGATAACAGTTCAGAGCCAGCCTGGGCAGGAAAGTCTGTGAGACTCTTATCTCCAATAAACCATTAGAAAACCGGAAGTGGTGCTTGCGTTGAGCTGAAGAGCTGAGGGACAGTGCCCAAGTCCAGAGTTCAAACCCCCAAACTGGACTAATATATATATGTATGTATGTATGTATGTATTCCTGACCAGGTGCTGGTGGGTCATGCCTGTAATCCTAGCTACTCAGGAAGCGGTATTGGAGGATCCCAGTTCAATGCCAGCCCAGACAGGAAGTCTGTAAGACTTTTATCTGCCATTAACCACCAGAAAATTGTCAGTGGTGCTGAGGCTCAAAGTGGAAGAATGAGAGTTATTCTTGAGTGAAACAGCTCTAGGACAGCACCCAAGCCCTGATTAAGTTCATGCCTCACAACAGAAAAAAAAAAATCTATATTCCAGAAATTAGAAGTCTGAATATAGAACTTTTTGAATAGAGGGGCTGGGAAGGTGGCTCAGTGGTAGAGCGCTAGCCTTGAGCTGAAGAGCTAAGGGACAGCGCCCAGGCCCAGAGTTCAGGCCCCACGACCGGACCCAAAAAAAAAAAAAGAACTTTTTGAATAGAATGAAATATTGAGGTAAAGAAAAGGGATCTTGCCCATACCTAAATTTCACTTTATAAAAACCTTGTTTCGCCAATTCTTTCTCCGCATGCTAAGTGGCACCATCTTTAGCCATCCATCACAAACACTAGTCTGCTCCCACAAACAATGACTCCTAACCTTTGAAGTCTTCCTATAGGCCCTTCATGAGCACGAAAACCATCTACTACTTTTCATTCTGTTTTATCTGCAGGATTGTTGTAAGTGTACAACAATGTAGAATATAGTCAGTCCTCCGTATCTCTGAATTCCACCAACCATGGATTGAAAACATTTGTGAAAAAAAATTGCATCTGTACTAAATACATACAGATTTTGTCATTATTCCCTAAACAACTCAGTGTAACAACTACTTAAAACACATTTGTAGAAGCCAGGCACTGGTGGCTCCCACCTGTAATCCTAGCTATTTAGGAGGCTGAGATCTGAGGATTGCAGTTTAAAGCTAGTGCGGGCAGAGGGGCTGGGAATGTGGCTCAGTGGCAGAGCACTTGCCTTGCATGCATGAGGTCCTGGGTTTGATTCCTCAGCACCACATAAGCAAAATGAAAAAAAAATCCAGAAGTGGCGCTGTGGCTCAAGTGGTAGAGCACTAGCCTTGAGCTGAAGAGCTGGGGGACAGCACCCACGCCCAGAGTTCAGGCCCCACGACCAGACTAAAAAAAAAAAAAAAAAAGCTAGTGCGGGCAGGAAAGTCCATGAGACTCTGATCTCCAAACTAACCACCAGAAAACCAAACGTGACTACACAGCTCAAAATGGTAGAGCACTAACCTTGAGCAAAAGAGCTCAGGGACAATGCCCAGGTCCCAAGTTCAAGCCCCATGACTGACAAAAAAAAATGTAGAGAGTAAGGAAAGGGGTGACATTGTCCAAAAACAAATGTACGGATACCTCACCCCATTTGTTAGGAAATGGAAAGACTTGGAAAAAATTATATTAACTGAAGTAAGCCAGGCCCAAAGAAACATAGGCCCAATGGTTTCCCTTATTTGCAATAACTAGTATATGTCTATGACAAGCAGAAAAGGTCAAAAGCTATGTACATATCACCATATAAGATGTTGTTAAGCGAAATGAACCCCAAGATAGGGACACACATAGTTTTTTCTTTCTTGCTATTGTTTTTAATGTATTTATAATGTACTATGTGATTTTTTTTGTTTCTTTTGTGTGTTCTTCCCCTACCATATAAAATACCTTGTTTTCACTGTATTTGATTCTGGTGCCCTGCATCTTGTATATACATTTTTCTAATGTGGAGAGGGAAAGGGAAATAACAAAATGCTGAAATAAGGATACAGGTTGACCCATTGTAACAATGAGATGTACAAGACACTATGTTGAAAACAAACTTTACAACTTTGGGGGGTTGGGAGGGAAGAGTTGGAGAGGTGAGAAGGGATGGCAGGGGAAAAACAAAGGAGGAGGTAACAATGTTCAATAGGAAATGTACTCATTACCTTACTCAAGTAACTGTAACTCCTCTGTACAGTATTTTTACAATAAAAAACATATATATGGGGCTGGGAAGGTGGCTCAGTAGTAGAGTGCTTGCCTTGCATGCATGAGGCCCTGGGTTTGATTCCTCAGCACCACATAAACAGAAAAAAAAAAGCCGGAAGTGGCGCTGTGGCTCAAGTGGTAGAGCACTAGCCTTGAGCTGAAGAGCTGAGGGACAGCGCCCAGGCCCAGAGTTCAGGCTCATGACCAGACCCAAAAACAAAAACATTTGTATTATGGTAGGTATCAATCTAGAAAAGATTTAGAGATGATTTAAAATATATGGAAGGATGTGAAAAGATTCAATGCAAAGACTCCAATGCTTTATATAAAGGACTTGAGCATCCATGGATTCTGGTGTCAGTTGGGGGGGGAGGAGGGGGGGATTGTCCTGGAACCAATCCCCTGAAGGAAAGCTCAGAAAATAAAGTGAGTTACCAGGAAAGGACCATATTGCAGCCCAAACCCATCAGTTGTTAGCAGATGGCACTGTGGATCTAGCACTGTACCTTTAGTTCCTGCTTGGGCTCCACGTTCTTTATGGTTGTATAATACACATGGTGGCCATACTGGTAAGCAACCAGGTTCTGCTCAAGGTGGTTCTGGGCTGGACGTACAAACATCATCCAGTTACAAAGGGTCTCATCAGACAACTCAAACCAGAGGTCTTCATGCAAATCTCTGTCTTTTCTGTCCCCTTTATCAAGAGAAACCTGCATCCAAAGAGAAAGTAAAAAGCTACAAACTCTTCAGTATGACATGTATTTATAGATATAGATAGATAGATCTTAAATTAATCTTTCAACCTGAGTTTTCTCTTTATACCTGGAAAGATACTAGAATTGTTACTTGCTAAACATAAAGGAGAGTACACCTGTAGGAGAATTATCAGGAAAAATCTACACAATTTAACTGCATGATTTAGGTTAATGCTAAAACAACAAAAAATGCTCTAAATACGCTAGGGAATACAAGCATAATATTCTCCAACTCATCATATGCTGCCTCCTTTCCAGAATCAACTATATCCATGCAGCCCAGAGACAGATGTTTCTCTTCATAAAGTTACATTTTTTGTGGATACCGGTGGCTCACAGTCAAAGCCAGCCCAGGCAGGCTGGCTGGAGACTCTTATCTCCAATTAGCCACCAAAAAGCCAGAAGTGGAGCTGTGGCTCAACTGGCACAGTGCTAGCCTTAAAGAAAAACCTCAGGGACTAGCTGGGGCACATGTGGCTCATGCCTATAACTGTAGCTACTTAGGAGGCTGAGATCTAAGGATCATGGTCCAAAGCCAGTCCAGGTAGGAAAGTTCTTTAGACTTTTATCTCGTCAGTCACCAAAAAGCCAGAAGTAGAGCTTTGGCTCAAGCACTAGAGCACTAGCCTTGAGCAAAAAAGTTCAGGGACAGTGCTCAGGAATTGAGTTCAAGCCCAGACTGGCATTAAAAAAAAATAATAAACTCAAGTATTTACCCCCTCTTGCTGTGATTTCTTAGCTTTCTCCAAAGTATCTATTGCAAGAGCAGACAGAAAAGCAAAAGAATCAAATGTGAACATTGGAGATCAAAATACATAGACATCAACATACAGTGTTTCTTTTTCTTTCCTTTTCTTTTTTTTTTTTTGTCATCAGTGGTGGGGCTTGAACTCTGGCCTAGGTTTTGTCCCTGAGCACTTTAGCTCAAGGCAAGCACTCTACCACTTGAACCACAGTGCCACTTTTTTCTAGTGATAAGATTGGAGATAAGAGTCTTTTGGGGCTGGGAAGGTGGCTCAGTGGTAGAGCGCTTGCCTTGCATGCATGAGGCCCTGGTTTCCATTCCTCAGCACCACATAAGAA
>NW_012267226.1:2364059-2366906 GCF_000151885.1 Dipodomys ordii
AAAGAAAGAAAGAAAGAAAGAAAGAAAGAAAGAAAGAAAGAAAGAAAGAAAGAAAACAAACTATCAGCAAATAACCACTATGCAATGAAATATGACTCAGCGGGCGCTGATGTCTCACCCCTGTAATCCTAGCTACTCAGAAGGCTGAGATCTGAAAATCATGGTTCAAAGCCAGCCCAAGCAAGAAAGTCCATAAGACTCTTATCTCCAATTAACCAGCAGGAAACCAGAAATGGAGCTCTGACTCAAAGTGGTACAATGGTATCCTTGAGCAAAAGAGCTTAGAGACAGTGCCCAGTCCCTGAGTTCAAGCTCCAAGAGCAACCAAAGGGGGTGGGGGTGGGAGGGCGGGGAGAGAGACTCAGTAAGAAAATGAGTAATCCCAAAAAAGCTTTAACAGAACAAGAGTAATGGAGAAAGCAGCAATTACCTTTAGGTGAATGTAACAGTCTTTCAGCTCCGATCCCCTAACCAGGGGTCCCTCCACAGGGCCAAACTGGGTACGCTTGGGAATTCGCCTTTTGGAGAACACTCCTCCAAGAAACCTGTCTATGTAGAGGACCAGGGGGAGACTTGCTCTGGCCCGAGTGAGCACAGGCCGGTTGGGAATGGGATGCAAGGGCCCATGCTTTGGGCACACTGATGAGTGGGCATTGTTACACTCCTCACACCCTGCAAAAGAAAAAACCCTTAAGTAGTCAAATTCCTTGACATGAGTTGATCTCAGGTAAAAAGTTCTGACATACAACTTCTCCCCCCTCTCACCCAACACACACACACACACACACACACACACACACACACACAAACGCGTGCAAATAAATCTAAGTTATCAGGCCAAAATTCAATTAATGTTACAAAGGCACTACTCATTCCATTGTAATCCATTAGCTTTCATAGGCCAATAAAAATGCTGTCATTTTCCTCTAAAATCAGGCAAAATTTGCTTCTGCTTGCCAAAAATAATATGCAAGCTCTGACTTATTTCTCTGTTAGTTGATATCTCAAATAGTGAGCACAAAATTTATAAACCAATTGTAAAATTTAAAAAAATTAGTGCTTATAAGCTACATGTTGTAAAATCTAATGAGAAAATTACTTCAATAAAGCTGTTAGGAAAAAAAAACAATCCAGACAATACAGTTTAATCAATTTCCTCAAAAGGGTAGAGTCCATGAGTTTACAAATGGTTTTGTCTGATGAGGCTACACTGAGTGAATTTAACAACCCTGGTTCTTCATTCCTTTGGATGACACAATATCCCAGCCCAGACAGGACATGAATTTTCAGCTCATTATAGAATTTAGTTTGCTCCAACCAGGCACACTCCCTCCTTTCCTCCCTCCCAGCAGTAAGTTAGCTAACTCAATGAGATGCTCAAAGCCACAAAACAGGAGAAAGTGACCAGGCCACAGAGAGTTCATTCTCTTCAGGTTTCACCCCCTCTGGGTATGTGATGACCTGGTTTAGGTATTTTCCAACTGTACAATTCTCAAACAATAGAGAGTGACTTTGTGTTAATATTTATAAGGTAAAGAAGCTTTCAGTGCATTTGGCTTAGGAGATGCCTGGAATTCAAGGGGGGGGGATTGAAACAAGGAAGACCTCTGTTAGTGGGGATTAGACATGAGGCTGAATACCAGCTTCATACAGACAGCTTTTACCAGCACCACAGAGAAGGCCCAGGAGAAACAGCACAAAGCCACAAGGCTCTATGAATAGCCTCAATCACTCAAATGCATGAAGCATAAAAATCTATGAAAAGGAACAATGATTTGCTGATGGAAGATGAAGTGTGGGGACAGACTAGAGTTGAACTCTAGATTCTCAATGTACAAACACCACCTCAGCCAACACGCTCATAAATGCAGTATATCAAATACAATAGGAAGTGTGGAGCACTAGGCCCTGGGACAGAGTAAGCAGATGTGTGTGTATGTATGTGTGTGTGCCAATACTAGAGCTTTAACTCAGGGCCTGCCACTCTTTCTTGGCTTTTACACTCAAGGCTGGTGTTCTACCACTGGTGTCAAACCTGTACTTCCAGCTTTTTGCTGGTTAATTAGAATAGTCTCTTAGATTTATATGCCTGGGCTGGCTTTGAACTGTGATCCTCAGAATTCAATCTCCTGAATATCTAAGATTACAGGCATGAGCCACCAGTTCCTAGAAGGATAAGCATTTTTTTTCTAATTTTTTATTGTGATTAAGTGGTTACATAATTTCCCAAATTTCACAGTATTGTGGGATAGTGATGCTCAGCTAAAGTCACAAACACATTCTAACTTAGGGATACGCATTTTCAAAGGATTAAGAAAGATAAACCTTCAGAGCTGAAATGGCTTAACAGTTTAGTACTGGGCTAACTTGCCATAGTGGTTTGGTAGCAGAGACCCAGAAGTGAATGGTTGATCCCCGATTCACACTTCCATGACCTTAAACAAGCTGCCCAAACTTTTCTGGGCTTCAGTTCCTTCATCAATAAAATCAGAAAACCTGAATGTCCTAGCCTTCTCCCAGGCTACTTGGAAGACTGAAAGGAATACATCCACAAAGAACATGGCAGTGCTGTATAGGACTAGGAGAGTCTCAGTGTATGTGAACTATGTTCATACTTAGACACACAGAAAATGCTTACATCAGATAGGCGCTGGTGGCTCATGCCTGTAATCCTAGCTACTCAGGAGGTTGAGATCTTAGGATCTCCAAAAAACCACCAGAAGTGGATCTGTGGCTCCTCAAGAAGAGTGCCCAGACCCTGAGTTCAAGACCATGACTGACCAAAGGAAAAAAAAAGAGAAAAAGAAAAGACAGATGGGAAGGAAGGAAGGAAGGAAGGAAGGAAGG
>NW_012267226.1:2367016-2368250 GCF_000151885.1 Dipodomys ordii
AGGAAGGAAGGAAGGAAGGAAGGAAGGAAGGAAGGAAGGAAGGAAGGAAGGAAGGAAGGAAGGAAGGAAGGAAGGGGCTTACACAAGTCATGGGGGTCAAAGGGCCGGGGTGGGTCTGGTTCCCAGTCATCCAGATCTGTGTCTTCACCATCTTCTTCCTCTTCATCATCAGTGTCCTCATCTTCATCCTCATCCTCTTCATCTTTTGCCTCCAGTCTAGCAATGGGGTTCTGCAGCGTTACCAAAGGATCGGAACCATCCACGCTCTCAATGGAAGGCAGCACCTGGCAATGCGCAGGCAGGTAATAAGACCAGCACATAAGTTTAAAGGACAAAGTGAATTGACACCTCTCCTAGTCATCTGGGACTCAAGTGCACACAGAACAAAAACAGTCATGGTGAAATAGATTCTTCCTGCTAGCTCCTGTAAAGGCCCTGCAAAAATGGCTTCCATATGTAGCTTCAAGGAAGTATCTGAAGCACTTAGCTTTTAAGCTCAGTCCTCCCTCCTCCCCTTCTGGCCCGTATGTTGGCAGGGCTGAAAAGAAATCCTATTTCTCTGTCCTTTGATACCAAAAGGCAGTTTAAATCCAACAAGATTCTATATCTTTGTTTTTCTTTTTTGGTATTGGTACTGAGGCTAGGGCCTGGGTGTACTCCTTTACCTGTTTTTTGATCAAGGCTAGCACTCTATCTCTTGATCCCCAGCTCCACTTTCAGCTTTCTGCTGGATAACTGGAGATAAAAATCTCCCTAAGTTTCCCGCCCAGGCTAGCTTCAAACTGCAATCCTTAGATCTCAGTCTCCTGAGTAGCCAGAATTACAAGTGTAAGCCACCTGCATCAGACTAAGACCCTGTATCTCTAAGATCTGTCTCTACACCTTAATCTCAGGGTAGCCCACGATCCCCTTCTTGCTCCTCAAGCCTTCCCTGCCTCCCCAGGAATTTCCCAAGTAGTATACAGCAACATAGATGGTGCTTTTTGCATTGTCTCCTGGGGTATGAGTAGCATCTTAGTCTTCACATCTGAGCTAAATCTGTGGTGGGGGTATTTCCTGCCCTTTCAGGCAGGCCACCACACAAGGGTGTGTCCTCTCCTTAATCACTTTGACTGTGTTTTCTTTGCATGCGTTTGTGCGTGCGCATACATGCAGAATGCAGACTCACACATGCTAGTAAGTGCTCTATTGCTTAGCCATACTTCCATCCTTCCAACTTTACGTTTTTTTTTTT
>NW_012267226.1:2370276-2379754 GCF_000151885.1 Dipodomys ordii
TTCTATATTTGCCTGAATGAAGCTTTAGATTGCACTAGTACCTGTGACAGCCATTGCTCTACTGCAAACTTGATTTGAACTGGCAGATAAGTAAAAATGCTGGATCCTTTTATTCCCTCACAGAGCACACAAAACATCTTCTCCCTCCTCAAGTCTTAAAAAGCTGATCTTTACTTAAATGGGGAATTTTGCATCTCTTCAGCAAATTTCATTTTATTATTTTTCTCTGTTCTTTCGGTCTGCCAAGATCTTTTAGAATCTTGATTCTGACATCTCATACATGAGCCAACCAGTATAGCTTACTTATCCAGTGCAAATAATCATCCACTTGTCCACCAGTTTACATTTTCCCAAAAGCCCATCTTGCCTCTCCAACGGCACCTCACTGAGCAGGCCATGGGCTCTGGAGGCAGATTTAGAATCAAATCCTGGCTCTAATACTTAGTAAGTTACTAAGCTCCTACGTTATATGTCTATGAAATAGACACACTAACACATACCACATTGGTTATTGTGAGAATTAAGTGAAACAATATGTACAAAAAGTAGTAGAATGTTTGACATTTAGTGTTCAGTGTCAATAAGAGATTACAAGTCCTCTCCTTTTCAGTACTGGGGATTGAACACTGTGGATGCCAGGCAAGGGCTCTGCCACTGAGCTTTATTCATAGCCCTTGGTTTTTTTGAAACAAGGTCTCACCATGTAGCATTCATTGTCCTCAACCTGGCTCTGCCTCTCAAGTGCTGCAATTACAAATGTGCACTATCATGCTTCGTGCGTATTGTGGGTCCTTTAAGGATCACTGTAACACTATATACTTGAATGACTTTAAAAGGCAGGACTACTCACTGTTCACAATAGCCAAGATTTGGAAACAACCCAAATGCCCCACCACCGATGAGTGGATCCAAAAATTGTAGTATCTACATATAATGGAATATTATGTAGCCATTAGAAAGGACAAAATAATGGCATTTGCAGGGAACTGGATGGAACTAGATCAGATTCTTTTGAGCAAAGTAAGCAAAGAACAAAGAGACAAACGGCACATGGTCTCTCTGGTATGTGGATGTGAAAGCCAAAATACAAGAAGATATGGCAAACAGGAGTCAAGAAACAAAGACAGCTACCCACTTTGTCATATCATTGCTAAATGACTCCCTGTTCTGGACCATATATATGGTAGATATATGCACACAACAGAGGGAATCCAGGAGGAGGAACAGAATAAGTGGGAACAGCCCACACTAAGCAAAAGGAAAGAAATGTAAACATCACCTGATGTGGAATAAATAACTTCTAATGTCAAAGTTCATAGAATTCACAAACTGTATAGACCATGATAATGACAATTTGCTTTGTGAAAATTAAAATGTGTTTGTGACTCTAAGTATCACTATTCTACAATATTGTGAAATATGTGAAATTTATGTAACCACCTAATCTCAATTAAAGAAAAAAAAGTGAGAAAAGGGATGGGTTAAGAGAGATGGGTGACAATGCTGTCAGACACTCTGTACTCATATACTGTTTTGTAGAATGGCAACTTCTTTGCACAACTAGTTAAAGATAATTTAAAAATTTTAAAATTTAAAAAAATAAATAAAAAATAGGAAAAAAAGAAATTCTGCAATGTGATGTTTTATCACTAGATGAGCCTATATTTAGTTTTGTATTCTGGTTTATGCCTGATTTCCTGAGATGATTTTAATGAAAACTGCTCTTCACTCTCATTATTAAAAGTAAGACTCTCCAGATTTGTGTGTAAAAACCATTTTCAGAAATAAACTGAATAAAACATGGGTTAAATATAATTAAAGAAAAAAAAAAGACAGGACTGCTGGAGCTGGGAAGGTGGCTCAGTGGTAGAGTGCTTGCCTTGCATGTATGAGGCCCTGGGTTCAATTCCTCAGCACCACATAAGCAGAAAAAGCCAGAAGTGGTGCTGTGGCTCAAGTGGTAGAACACGAGCCTTGAGCCTTGAGCTAAATAGCTCAGTACCCAGGCCCAGAGTTCAGGCCCCACAACTGACAAAAAAAAAACAAAAACAAAAAACAGGACTGTTGAGCATGTAATAGATGTTCAATAGAATAAATTTGTTCAAATATACTCGGCCTTTATAGAAATGATGTCTTTCAGGCCAGGCGCCAGTGGCTCATGCCTATAATCCTAGCTACTCAGGAGGCTGAGATCTGAGGATCGAGGTTCAAAGCCAGCCCAGGAATGAAAGTCCATGGGACTCTTATGTCCAACAAACCACCAGAAAACTGGAAGTGGCACTGTAGCTCAAGTGGTAGAGTGCTAGCCTTGAGCTAAAGAGCTGAGGGACAGCGCCCAGGCCCAGAGTTCAAGCCCCATGACCAACCAAAAAAATAAAGCAATAAAATAAAGATAAAGAAATGACCTCTTTCTCCTTGGGTATGTAGAGGGACTCCCTATTACTATTCACATATCCTTACTATGTTGTGTATGTAAATCCAAAAACTTTATAAGAGATGGGGCCTAGGCTATGCTGCCTAGACAGACATGCATTTTTTTCTTAGTTTGGCAGTATTAGATACTGGTCCCAGGGCCTCATGGAGGCTAGACAAACATTTACCATTGGGCTATATCCTCAGACTTTTATTTTCCCCATTTCTCAAGGCTTGGGCACTGTCTCTTTAATTTTTTCACTCAAGGTTGGTGTACTGTCATTTGAGCCATAGCTTCACTTCCAACATTTTGTCGGTTAATTAGGGATAAGAGTCTTATAGGCTTCCCTGACTTGGCTGGCTTCAAACTTCAATCCTCAAACCTCAGCCTCCTAAGTGGCTAGGATTACAGATATGAGCCAACAGCACACAGCTACCAGATCTTTTTTATTTTGAGAAAATGTCTCAGTAAGTCACTCAGGCTAGTCTCAAATGTGTGCTCCTCCTACTTTAGCCTCCCAAGTAGGAATAGCTTGGACTGCAGGCATGACCCATTACACTCAGCATGAACATGTTTTAGCATTCATTCAACCTGAAGGGCCAGGTGTTTGTATCAAATTCTGCTTCTGGCCTCTCAGGAAGTCTTTCATGGGAGGGCTACATTCTAGGACATTCTCCATCAGCTTCAACAAAAACAGAATAAAATGCCTACTGTGGGCAAGGACTCTACAATGGCTAGGATAGAGACTTCTGATCACGTGACTTCTTTGGCTCCTCCCCACATCCTGCGAGGAGGCAGCTGTTTTCCTACTCCCGTGGCAGAGCAGTTTATTGCCTGGCCCTTTATTCTAAGACATTTAAATCTAATGCCACAGTTAGTAAAGAATGTTATCACACATTTAACAAACCAAAGCATGCATACCCCTCTGTGTCTTATAAGTTCTTTATCTCTTGGCACAGCCAACCTAAAAGAATGAATCCAGCAGCTCAGAGTCATTCTAGTGAAGCTGTGATATTGCTGTTTTGGCTTTTTGTTTTGTTTTGTTTTCCCCCCTCAACACAGGCTGTTAAAGGGCTCTTGTTCAGAAGCTTGCTGCTGGCTTCTAGCCACTGCTGGAAAAGCAGACATCAAAATCATCCCAACCTTCGCTTCCTCCTGCCCTGCTGCAGCACTCCTAAAAGACTGGCACAAGCAAGACTCCAAGGTTTCTACATTATCTTTAAGGTCTGATGCTACAGCAGAGTGGGACCTCTAACAGAATCACAAGAGCTACTGTTGAAAAGGAATAAAAATGTTAGCGGTATCATTTCTAGATAAGAATGGTGGATTTCTACCCAGCACAGACCTAAGCACACAGCTTGCTGCATGGCAAATTATTTACCTAATTCAAACTCAACTGACATTTACTGAGTACTAGGCATACATTTAAACTCCTCTGAGGCCATATGTTAATCACATAACTCCCAAGTGGCAAAATGAGATTCAAAGTATGCCTCTGCCCTGCTTTTCCACTATGTCATAATGGCCCCTTTGGAATTCAGTCAATGTGAAGAGGACACTGAGAAAGTAAAAGCCCCCACTGCCCAACCATGCATCCTGAATACCAGGGCACATGCTCCTAAGGTAACAGCCAGGCAGTGGGTAGGTACACAACTGTGTGCTGATTCTACTCAGAGGAAAAGGAGAAATGAAATGTGTTAGTCCTGCTCACTGTGTCATGTACAACCAAACACAATGAAAGGGCGGAAAACTGGTAAAACCTATGGCGTACTTTCTCCTTACCACTTAATGCAGCATCTGTAATTATTTCCGAAACTACACAATGCGTTTCAGGATTCAATTTATGTAAGAGGTAAAATTGGAGCCACTGCACTAGACAGCAGTAAGCATGACAGACTGTTTCTCAGTTCCTACTGAGAACAGTTCTCAAAGCAACATATTTTCTTCTCAGTATGTGGGGAGCCACAGATGAGACTACGGATCTCTATCTGAAACCGTGTTGCCTTTTTTCCCAAGGAACAAATGCACATATGAAAAGGACTCCAAACAGATCTTGTCACCAGTAAAGACAATTGAAAATAAATCTTTTTTTTGGGGGGGAGGGAATATTGAAAAGAAAAATGTAACAATCATCTAGGTTAAACCTTCATCTCAACTTTCTATCCAGAATTTATCCAGGTCACTGAGTTAAAGTGACAGCCACCAAGGTGTGAGAGAAGTAAAAGCTCTGCTGCTTGAAAGGAAACTGAAATTAAGAAAGATGCGGGGCATATGGGGTGCAGCTCAGTAGTACAATATGTGCTTAATACAAGAGAGGCCCTGGGTTCAATCTCAAGCTTCAAAACTGGAAGAAGGAGAAAGGGAGGGAGGGGAAAAAATGGGAAGGAGAAAGAGGGAAAGACAGTAAATGGCTATGTGCATCTGATCATATAAAATAATATTCATTAAAATGAGCTCCAGGAAAGGAAATGAGGTTTTTTTCCTTGTTGTTGTTTTTGTTTTCTTTTCTTTCTGATTTGTTTGTTCATTTATTTTGTTAAGGACAGCAGCGTCCCAGAAATGGAAGGCCAAAGGGTAGACACCTGCAGCAGAGGGACTCTCTAGACACGATGTTGAAAATGAACTATACAATTTGTGCTTGAGAGGGCTGGGAAGGTGGCTCAGTGGTAGAGTGCTTGCCTTGTATGCATGAGGCCCTGGGTTCGATTCCTCAGCACCACATAAGCAAAAAGAAAAAAATCCGGAAGTGGCGCTGTGGCTCAAGTGGTAGAGCGCTAGCCTTGAGCTGAAGAGCTGAGGGACAGCACCCAGGCCCAGAGTTCAGGCCCCATGACCGGACCCAAAAAACAAAAACAATTTGTGCTTAAGGATGGGAGGGGAAATACTGAAAACAAGAGAGTGAAGGGGTGACATTGTCCAAAAAGAAATGTACTGTGGTGGGGTGCTAGTAGCTCACACTTATAATCCTAGCTACTCAGGGGGCTGAGATCTAAGGATCAAGGTTCAAAGGCAAACAGGGCAAAAAAGTCCATGAGACTCTTATCCAATTAACCATTAGAAAACTGAAGTGGAACTGTGGCTCAAGGGGGCCAAAGGCTGGCCTTAAACGAAAGAGCTGAGGGACAGTCCTCAGGCCCTAAGCTGAAGTCCCACAACCAAAAAAAAAAAAAGAAAGAAAAAGAAATGTAATCTTTATCTGACATATGTAACTGTAAACCCCTCTGTACATCACCTTTTTAATAACAATTTAATTTTTTCTGCCAGTCCTGGGGCTTGACCTCAGGGCCTAGGCACTGTCCCTGAGCTTCTTTTGCTCAAGGCCAGCACTCTATCACTTGAGCCACATTGCCACTTCCAGCTTTTTCTGTTTGTGTGGTACTGAGGAATGGAACCCAGGGTTTCATGCGTGCTAGGCAAGCACTCTACACTAAGCTACATTCCCAGCCCCTTAATCTTTTTTTTTTTTTTAAGAGAACAAGGAGAAAGAGGAAGGGAAAAGGGAAGGGAAATTAGGAAGGGAGAAAGGGAGGGAAAAAAAGGGAGATGAATAAACAACAACAAAAAAAGAGGATGGTTGAATATCAGTGGTTATCACCTGTAATCCTAGCTACTTAGAGGCTGAGCTCTGAAGCTCTCTACTCAAAGCCTGCCAAAGCAGGAAAAGTCCTTGGGATTTCTCTCCAATTAACCAGCAAAAAGTAAAAGTGGAACTGCCCTAGAGTCCTAGCCTTGAGCGAATAAGCTGGGATGGCACCCAGGCCCTAAGTTCAAGCCCCAGTACCATCCCAAGGGAGGGCAAGGGGAAAGTATGCTAAGCCAACAATAATGTCTTCCAATGCTAAGATTCATGGAGCTCTCTGAATACAACTTTCTTTTCACACAACACATAAAAGAAGCAGATTGTTTCTGAAGACTGAAGAAGATGAAGGGCCCTTTGAGGTGTAAATGGCAACCCAACCATTAATTAAAGCAGTGCCTTACTATTAAAACAACAAAATAGCATTCTGCTCATCAGATTGGCAAAATCTAAAAAGAATGGAGTGTGGCAAGGGTGTGTGACATTCTCCTGTAAGGAAGTTAGTAAAAGAAATATCAATTTCGGGGCTGGGAAGATGGCTCAGTGGTACAGCGCTTGCCTTGCATGCCTGAGGCCCTGGGTTCGATTCCTCAGCACCAGCCTCAGCCGGAAGTGGCGCTGTGGCTCAAGTGGTAGAGCGCTAGCCTTGAGCTGAAGAGCTGAGGGACAGCGCCCAGGCCCAGAGTTCAGGCCCCACAACCGGACCCAAAACAACAACAACAACAAAAAAAAAGAAATATCAATTTCTTCGCTACCCAAAAGCAATTTAGAAAATGTGAGCAAAATAGTTTTCCTAAGCCAATCATGGTGGCACATACCTGTGATCTCAGCACTTAGAAGGCAAAGGCAGTAGGACCTTAAATCTGACAGGTCAGCCTGGGTTATATACTTAGAGTTCTAGACTAGCCTAGGCAAAGCCCTGCCTCAAAATAATAAAAAGGAAAAAAATTGCTTTCCTGTTTTTAAGGACAAATTTCAAATATATATCAAATGAAGAGAATAATGTAATAGACCTAATATATTCATCATTCAGCCTCAACCTCAACTATCAAATGGTCAATCTTATTTCAACTAATCTCCTATTCTCTTTGTTTCACACAGGTTATTTTGAACATTTATAGTGACAATTAAAAAACCTAGATGTTATACATCTGCACATAATTTAAGCACATTATCTCTAAAAGAAAATGACTTTTATATTTATACATTATAATGCCTAAAAGATTAACCATCATGTGTGAGGGAAGGGGTGACATTGCCCAAAAAGAAATGTACTGCTACCTGACTTATGTAACTGTAATTCCCTTGTACATCACTTTTTGTTGTTGTTGGTCGTGGGGCCTGAACTCTGGCCTGGGCGCTGTCCCTTAGCTCTTCAGCTCAAGGATAGCGCTCTACCACTTGAGCCACAGCACCACTTCCAGCTTTTTCTGCTTATGTGGTGCTGAGGAATCGAACCCAGGGCCTCATGCATGCAAGGCAAGCACTCTACCACTGAGCCACCTTCCCAGCCCCTGTACATCACTTTTATGAGAATAAAAATTTTTTTAAAGATTAGCCATCCTCTAGTATTATCAAATAATCCCAACTGTCCTTTTTGTTCACATTAAGTTTGTTCAAATTAAGATGCAAACAAGAGCCATATATTGCATCCCTGCTTTATTCCTGAAGTCTCCTTTAATTAATCTGTTAACTTCCCCTGCCTCTCCTTTGCTCTTGAGGTTTATTTGTGTCAGGGGTTGGGGCAGATCAGAGGTTACAGTGATGTAGCTCAGTGGTAAATACTTAGCATGCATAGGAGACCCTGATTTCAGTCCCAAACACACAGAAAACCAAAAAAAAAAACAAATAACAATAACAAATAAAAAATGATAATCACTTATCCTAGAGTTTCTTATAGGCTAGATTTTGACAATTGCATTCTAGTGCAACTTTTAACCTGTTCTATTCATCTACCATGCTTCCTCTAAATTGGCAGTGGGATCTACAGATGCAATCAGACTTGTGAATACTTCCCATCTGGCACGGGGGAAGAGGGCACATCTGACACCAGAAGGCATATAGTAAATGGCTATCAGATTAGTCAATAGGTTAAGTTGCTACCATCCTACTCTATCATGTCATTATAAAGTTTTTCATCACCTGTTCCAGATGTTTTCAGACTATATGGATAATCACTGCCTAGATCCATATTTCACTAGAGGATCTGAATGGTGCCATAGCTACTAGTTGAAATTCTTCTATAAAGACATTGCCCTAACTGGGTGTCTGTGGCTCATGCCTGTAATCCAAGCTACTCAGGAAGCTGAGATCTGAGGATGGAAGTTTGAAGCCCACCAGGGCAGGAAGGTCTGTGAGACTCTTATCTCCAATTAATCACAGAAAAAGCCAGAAATGGCACTGTAGCTCAAGTGGTAGAATGCTAGCCTTGAGCAAAAGGAGCCTAGGCCCAGAGTTTAAGCCCCACATCTGGCAAAAAAATAAAAATAAATTTTAAAAAACACTACCCTCATGAAGTAATTGATGAGGTACTCCAGGGAGAAGGCTAGTCTCTTTCTCTTCATTCACCAGTTTTCAGAACAATGTAGTGGTCTCTGGCATCCTGAGTTATCTTTTTTAATTAGTATGAATGTACAAGTACTTTATTCTATTGAACAAACTGACTGGTCAAATTGTAATATTATGCCCCTTCCAGTGAAATTTTGAGTTCCTTACACAGGACTCTGTAAGTTTTCAAGACCTCCCCACATTCTGTGAAGACAAGATGTTCCAAATTTGTGTTATATACTTGTTGCTCTTATGAGATAAAGTTGCCTTTTTTGTCAAACTTAAGTGCTTCTGTCTTATGTATTGATTTTTATACTGTTATTTCCTGGTATTATTTGCTCTTTGACTTCAATTGTAACTATTATCTGTACTGTTTGTGTCAAAGGAGTTAAAAGAATAAATTGTAATTACCAGGTATGCTGCTTATGACCAGCTAGCCAAATTAGAGAGATAATTCTTTATCAAAGGAGTTTTTTTGAAAAAAATGCAACTATTAAGTGTACAATAAAAAAGAATAGGGCCACACACACCTTTTTTTTTTTTTGCCGGTCATGGGGTTTGAACTCTGGGCCTGAGCGCTGTCCCTCAGCTCTTCAGCTCAAGGCTAGCACTCTACCACTTGAGGCACTGTACCACTTGTGGTTTTCTGGTAGTTTATTGGAGATAAGAGTCTTATGGACTTTCATTCCCGGGCAGGCTTTGAACCACGATCCTCAGATCTCAACCTCTTGAGTAGCTAGGATTACAGGCATGAGCCACTGGCACCAGGTAAGACCCCTTTTGAGTGGGAGCTTTCCACTGACCTCAACTGTTAGAGAAAGAGAGACAGACAGAGAGAGAGACAGACAGAGAGAGGAAGGAAGGCAGGAAGGAAGGAAGGAAGAAAGGAAGGAAGGAAGAAAGGAAGGAAGGAGGAAGGGAAGGAGGGAGGGAGGGAGGGA
>NW_012267226.1:2380214-2391328 GCF_000151885.1 Dipodomys ordii
CCGGCTTTTATTTCTTTTTGCTTATGTGGTGCTGGGGAATCGAACCCAGGGCCTCAAGCATGCAGGGCAAGCGCTCTACCACTGAGCCACTTTCCCAGCCCCTGTAGTTTATGCTTATTTTTAAGCCTCACTGACAAATCCCTTTCTATTACCAACTATTCCAATAAATACTGAGTATAATATTTTAGAATTATGTTACACTATGTTTGCTTTGTTTTTACTGAAGGAACTAGAGAATGTTCTTAGCACATAAAAAACTGGAAAAAGCTGGGCACGGGTGGCTCACGCCTGTAATCCTAGCTACTCAGGAGGCTGAGATCTGAGGATCATAGTTCAAAGCCAGCTGAGGCAGGAAAGTCAGTGAGACTCTTATCTCAATAAACCACCAGAAAACTGGAAGTGGTGCTGTAGCTCAAGTGGTAGAGCCTTGAGCTGAAGAGTTGAGGGACAGTGCCCAGGCCCAGAGTTCAAGACCCACAACCGAGGAAAAACAAACAAACAAGCAAACTGGAAAAGAGCGAGGAGAAGGCGTGACACTGTCCAAAAAGAAATGTATTCTTTACATGACTTACATAACTGATACCCCTCTGCACATCACCTTTATAATAACAATTGAAAATATTTTTTTAAAAAAGAAACAAGCATTTTGCCAGGTACCAGTGGTCTACTCCTGTAATCCTAGCTACATACAAGGCTGAAATGTAAGGATTGCAGTTAGAAGTCAGCACTGGTAGGAAAGTCCTTGACACTCTTATCTCCAATTAATCACTATAAAAGCAGGAAGTAGAAGTGTGGTTCCAGTGGTAGAGTGCTAGCCTTAAGCACAAAGGTTCAGGGAGAGTACTCAGGCCCTCCCTGAGTTCAAGCCCCAGAACCAGCACCAAAAAAAAAAAAAAAAGGAAAGGGGGAAGGGAAAAAGAAAGATAAAAGGGAAGGGAAGAAGTAAGCATTCTGAAGCCAAGAGCTGGTGGCTCACACCTGTAATCTCAGCTAAGCTACTCAAGAGGCTGAGATGTAAGGACATGGATCAAATCCATCCAGGGCACGAAAGCTCAGGGACAGTGCCCAGGCCCTGAGTTCAAGCCCCACAATTGGCACAAAAAACAAAAGCAAAATAAAGCAAGCATTCTGAGATGGAATAAGCAAACAGTAGAGAGACATCCATGGAACACAGCTATACAATATTATCCCCCCTCCCCCTCCCTTCCTTCCCACCCTCCCCCCCCCTCACAACAAAAAGCCCCCAGGGCTAGCTCTTACCTGCTGAGCTGTAGCATCCTGTTGGACATAGGCTACCTGGCTTGGGTCTGTAAACAAAGTCTAGACAGAAAAAAAAAAGTCAGAAAAACAAAACTATATATATATATGTGCGTGTATGTATGTATATACATATATATTAGAAAAGTTAGCGCACATTATAGCTGGTAATTGTTCATTAATAAAGAAGATAAAGGTTGAAATCTTACATCTGGCTAAAGGCCTTCATTCAGATGGCTCAAAAGAGACTGTATAAGCCAACCATGCCAATGGCTAATATTTCAATATTGTACTCTTTTTTGTTTTGTTTTTTGTCTTCCTCCTCTCCTCCTCCTCTTTCTTCTTCTTTTGTCCATTGTGGGGCTTAAACTCAGGGTCTTGACAATGTCCCTGACCCTCTTTGTGCTCAAGTTGTATAGTTCATTTTTAACAGTGTATAGTGAATACCACTGATGCATTTGTTCACCTATTATTATTGTCTATTTGTAAGTTGTAGTTTTTTTTTAATTAACTACTGACTTTATCACAAAAGAATCAATGAGACCTTAGTTTATGTTCCTTCTACTTTTGTTAAGAAACAGTGTTTAGCTGGGCGCTGGTAGCTCATGCCTATAATCCTAGCTACTTAGGAGGCTGAGATCGGAGGATCACGGTTCGAAGCCAACCTGGGCAGAAAAGTTGGTGAGGCTCTTACCTCCAATAAATTACTCAGAAAAAAAAGCCAGAAATGGTGCTGTGGCTCAGGTGATAGAATGCTAGCCTTGAGCATAAAGAGGCTCAGGCTGGGCTGGGAAGGTGGCTCAGTGGTAGAGTACTTGCCTTGCATGCTCGAGGCCCTGGGATCGATTCCTCAGCACCACATAAGAAAAAAGCCAGAAGTGGCGCTGTGGCTCAAGTGGTAGAGTGCTAGCCTTGAGCTGAAGAGCTGAGGGACAGCGCCCAGGCCCAGAGCTCAGGCCCCACGACCGGACCCAAAAAATAAATAAATAAATAAAGAGGCTCAGGCTCAGAGACAGCACCCAGGCCCTAAGTGCAAACTCTATGAATGGAGTGGGGGTGGGGGGAGGGGAGACAATAAACTAAACTAAAAAGGAAACATCTTCAAAAATATTATTGCCTAAGGGGCTGGGAAGTGATAGAGTGCTTGCCTTGCATGCATGAGGGCCCTGAGTTCAATTCCTCAGCACCACATAACCAGAAAAAACCAGAAGTGGTGCTGTGGCTCAAGTGGTAGAGCGCTAGCTTTGATCTGAAAAGCTGAGGGACAGCGTCAAGGCCCAGAATTCAGGCCCCATGACCAACAAACACATACACAAAAAATATTATAGCCAAAGTAAATCATATTGATACATATTGTGGCTAAACATGAAGATGGCATAAAGGAAGTCACTGAAAGCTATTGAATAATAAAGGTAGGGGGAACATAACAAGACAGGGTAATCTGATTAAAGTACAATATATGCATTGTGAAATACTACAGTAAAACCCTTTTGTATAATTAATATACACTAAAAATCATGACAGGAATATATAACAGACTAAGCTTGGTGGTCAGTACCAGAGGGAGGAGGGAGACTGTACACATTTTACAGTAAACACCTTGGCTCTGTTATGGTCCTATAAATCAGAAAGTTATTAATAAATGGTAAGTGATAAACTAGCCAGTAGGCACTGGAGCGAAAAGGTGATATGAGACCAGTGTTCTAATTCCTTAGTGTACTTTATTTAGATACATGAACCACCTCTTCCTCTACCAAGTTCTATAAGCTCCTTGAGAACACAAATCTTATCTGGATATTTTCTGTCATCAGCATCTAGCATTAGGACAGGCAAAGAGCAAACAGTAGCTGGTGAATGAATGAATGAGCAAATTAAAAACAATCCTTTACATGCCTGTGCAGCTTCCACAGGATGGATGTATACCAGTGTGTGTTCTGGACCATCCACTGATGTGTAGGAGGTACCATCTGCCGTGTACACCACCTGCTGTGGTGGACGAACCTGGTCATCAGTGTAGACTATCTGAGCCACAGTTCCAGCATCCGGAACAAAGTGCACCTGGGGTGAGAAAACAGGTGATGTAGCAGCTATCCTCAGAAAACAAAAACAATTTCACAAAGGCACATAGCCAACGAAACACACTTGAGCCTCTGAAACATCCCCAGTGGAAGAGAAATGTGATGTGCCTTCATTCATTCTGTGCTAGAGGCTGGGAGGCAGGATGGCAAGGATTCTGTCACTGACTTACTGCTTAACATTAGGTCACTGACTTGAACTCCTTCCTTCAAATGTCTAATGCAGATAAGCCCTTGGGAGTGATGAGAGGGTGGTTAACTGATCCTAGAAAAGTGACCACAAATTTCTGCATGACACCACCACAAAAATACAAAATTATGTATTATTCTGCAATGTGAAAAAAAATGTGTCAAGACTCAAAACCAATTGCTCTCAACACATTACAAAAATTCTGGCCGGGTGCCAGGGGCTCACACCTATAATCTTAGCTACTCAGAAGGATGAGATCTAAGGAAATCAGTTCAAAGCCAACCAGGGAAAGAAAGACTGTGAGACTCTTTATCTCCAATAAACTACTCAGAAAAAGCCAGAAGTGACACTGTGGCTCAAATGGTCAAGCACTAGTATTGAGTACAAAGAGGCTGAGGGATAGCACCCAGGCCCTGAGTTCAAGCCCTAGGGCTGATTAAAAAAAAAAAAAATCAGTTTTCTGCCAGGCACTGGTGGCTCATACCTATAATCCTAACTACTCAGAAATCAGAGATCTGAGGATTACAAAGCCAGCAGATACACGTAAGTCTATGAGACTCACTATTACCTCCAGTTAACCACCAAAAGTCCAGAAATGGATTTGGTATGGCTCAAGTGGTAGCCTTGAGCAAAAAGGCTAAGTGAAAGTACCAAGATTCTGAATTCAAGCACTAGTACCAGCATATAGAAAAAAATCTGCTTTCTAATGAACTATGTTGCAGCAGACATATTAAAATAAGGTCATGTTCTTTCTTACAGGTTATTTCATACTTCAAGGACATACTGAGGAATCTGAGGAAATGTCTGCTGAATCACGAAGTACAACCAAACTCTTCCTTTCTAGCTGGACAAGAAACAGGCAGCCCTAATGAAATACTTTCAAGAGGTTCTGGACAACTACTAAAGCTGTCACCAAAGTAAATAATTTTGTACCTTTCAACTTAAAAAATCTTAAAAGTAGATACTGAGTTTTATAAAATGCTTTCTGAGTGGTTGGCTTGAGAGAGGATTACATTTCAGAAGCTGCCGCTTGGCACATGGCCTAATGCCTGTTATGGAAGGCCCTCTCGCAGATGACCAAAGTACACATTTAGGAAAGAAATAATTTATGTGCTGGTATTGAAGTTAGGTACTCTTAGGTTGGAATTCTTATTGCGCTACTGACTTAGCATTGGACTTTTTTTTCCTCCCTGATTGGCAGTACTGGGGTTTGAACTCAGAACCTCAACTTGCTACTCTGGTACAATGCCACTAAGCAGTACCTCCCGCTGAGTTTTCCACTTGATATTTTTAGGAAATGGTCACACTTTTCAAGCTTGTGCCTGAGTTGTGACCTGCCTACTTTAGGCTTCCAGTTGTTGCTGGGGTGACTGGATATCCCCTCAATGGAAACAGAGTCTCCCAGACTTTTAACCAAGCTGGCCTGGAACCATCATCTTGGGGTGACAGGGTGCATGCCATTGTGCCCAGGTATAGATTAAGAAGGGGTTTCGGGAACTTTTCTGACTGGGCTGGTCTCAAATCATGATCCTTCCATCTTTAGACTCTCACTCTCACATTAGAGGTGTGTGCCAGCAGCACCTGGCTAGACCTAACCTTTTTTTTTTTTATGTCCGGTCATGGGGCCTGAACTCTGGGCCTGGGTGCTGTCCCTCAGCTCTTCAGCTCAAGGCTAGCATTCTACCACTTGAGCCACAGTGCCACTTCCGGCTTTTTTCTTTTTTCTTATGTGGTGCTGAGGAATCCAACCCAGGGCCTCGAGCATGCAAGGCAAGTGCTCTACCACTGAGCCACCTTCCCAGCCCTGGACCTAACCTTTTAAATGTCAGTTTTCTCCAGTAGGAAATAAAGAGTCTGAAAATGATATAAACTAACTTAATCCCCAAGATGGGGAGGGGGGAGACTGGGGGAAGAGAAGAGCTTAGAGACCAGATATAATAATCAAGCACCAAAGAAATATAACTACCTTCACTGCAATACTAAACCTTTAGTTTAGCCTCTATATACATTTGATTTTCCAAGAAGATAAAGTTTATATATTGGGAAAATTAGGCTCAAAACATATTTTCAATTTTCATTGTCATTAAGATAATTTTGTGGTTTTTAGATTTATATTTCTATGACTCAAGATTTGGTCACTGACATCAAAGCTTTGAACTAATATCAATGCTTAAAAAAAAAGTGCCAGGGGTATAACTCCAATAATAGAGTGCTTGCCTAGCATGCAAGAAGTTCAATCCCCAGTAGTTTTTGTTTTTGTTTTTTTAAAGAAAAAAAAGGAAGAAAAGAAAAAGCATTACCTCAAAAGATGAGACATTCAAGCCTTCCTCACTCAGATTCTGCAAATAAGAGTTTGCAGAATCAGGATTCCTGGCTATGAGCAGAAATGACTAGAAAGAAAAGGTCTCATAGGGTTCCTGATCTCACCTTTCTATTGTCTGGTTACCAACAGATGGGGGTCCTGGTCACAGACAGCATTGCAACCAGATTTTCTTGGTTTTGCCTTTTGTTAAATAAGATATACCAAAATAGATAACTTCAGGAAAGTGTACTTCAAAATGGTTTATTTGAGAACCAAAGCAATGTTCTCTATTAATCTGCAAACATCTCTGGTACTGTTTTATTGTTATTATCATTATTATTGTTACAAAGGGTTTTCATTGTTACATCATTATTTCTAGCATTGTTATTGTTACATCATTATTTCTAGCACTGCTTTTTTTTAAAGTTTGCAGACTGAAACTTTAAATTCATACCAGATGATCAATTTTACCAATTATCATATTTATATTGCTTAAATGAAATAAGATATGCGTATTTAAATGTTTCAAGATTAACTTCCTGATTTTGATAATAGTGCTATGGTGATGTTCTAATGAAAAATTAAATTTAAAACTTTACATATATCATCCTAATGTGCAAAAACAATTATATTTTAGTCAAATACAAATCACAGCTTGTTATGACTGTTAACTCATCCTAACACTCAAATCCATTAAAAAAAAATGCTAAGACTTGCCTTTGCTAAGGCAGCTGGTTCTGAGAGCAATTCAAAAAACAGAGCTCATCTCTGACAATAGCATTTGAGTAAGAGTCTAAACTGGTGACTCAGAACAGGACAACTTGTCCTTAGAGGTTTATATACTAAAATTAAAAAGAAAAGGCCACTCGCATTATAAAGATAGCTTGTACTTTATTACTCACTTAAAAAAAATCAAAACCATATACTTGATAACATCAAAGCGACCAACAATTGTTTGAATTTTCAGGACCAATAGCATAAAATAAGGCAGCTCTGACAGAAAGCTACAGAAAAGGTGACACCTATGGATGGTGAATAAGTTCTAACTCAGTGAACCACTGGAGCATTCAAAGTATGGAAACATTTCCTATTACATGCAAAGTTCTTCACATTGGCTCCCTCCCAACCACTCAATATTATAGAGGAGGCATTATTTCTCTAGCAGTCAGCAAACTACCCTACCAAAACACTACTAAGAACAGCAAGTGGGAAAAGACCACCCTTCACCTGTGTAGCATTCTGCTCATGCTCTGCAGACGTCTGCCACACATGAGAGCTTCCATCCTTGGCATCCATTGTCTCCCTGCTGGACAGCTCCAAGTCTGGGCCACCTACCGCAGCAGCACAGGGGAGAGGACAGTCATCTGTCCAGCACACGTGCACTCATCAAGGACAGAATGGTCTCTCTGCAATATGCCTGGAAGAGACAGAAAGGGAACCAAGATTTTAAGTAGGTGAATACATTTTAATAAATTACAGCTTTAACCACAAAAAAGGAGAAAAAAAAAAAGCTTTGCTATAAAAGTCAACACACCTGAGCCAAAAGGTAAAAATGAAGAAATTACTCAGATAATAATACAGTGAACTGCATATTTACTATGGGATATGTGTATCTATGTAGATTGTATATATATAATGTAGTACTCTTTAAAAACACTGAAGGTGAGCAGGGCACAGGTGGCTAATTCCTGTAATCCCAGCTACTTGGGAGGCTGACATCTGAGAATCACAGTTCAAAGCCAGCCAGGGCAGGAAAGTCTGTGAGCATAAACCTAATATAAATACAAAACATCTGTAGATCATAAATTCTAATAAGCTAATTTTTGTGGGTCAGTAAGTAATTTGGGCTATGCTTAGACCCCAGGAGTGAGGCAGTAGCCAGGCTTCAGCCTGAAGAGCCTTTAGGGAAGTGCTGCTAGATTCACATATTTAATATGTATCTACTGTGAGTCTCACATATCTAGTGGGAGGAGATTCATGACACTCCTCAGGTTCACTGCACATTTAGGGCTGTTTTTATTAGCTGACAGTTATTACAGGGAGATTTCACTGTTACATTTACACATGCTTACAATTCTATGAGACTCTTATCTCCACTAAACCAAAAAAAGCCAGAAGTGGAGCTATGGCTCAAGTGATAGAGTACTAGACTTGAGCAAAAAGGTCAGAATTAACACCCAGGCTGGGTTCAAGCCCCAGGGCAGGCACTATTAAAAAAACAAAAACCAGGCTGGGCACCAGTGGCTCAAGACTGTAATCTTAGCTACTCAGGAGGCCAAGATCGAAGGATCATGGTTCAAAGCCAGCCTGGGCAGAAAAGTCTGTAAGACCCTTATCGGAAATGGCACTGTGGCTCAAGTGGTAGAGTACTAGCCTTGAACTGAAGAGCTGGTGGACAGCACCCAGACCCAGAGTTCAAGCACCGTGACTGACAAAAAAAAGAAGTATTCCTTTCTAAAACTTACTTTTTCAGGTACTGATCCTCTCTTTTGATAAGGAAAATAAAATACTAAAGGTTTTTTGGTTTTTGTGCTGGTCCTAGGGCTTGAAATCACAGCCTGGGTGCTGTTTTCTGTACCAGTCCTATCCTATTCAACTTGAACAATGCCTGTCACATCCACCAACAGCTGATTATATAAACAAATGGGACATGACAGAACTTTCTGGAAAAATGGTAATATACTGTTTATTAAATCTGGATTGGGGAAGTGCTTACACAGGAATGTATGTGTTAAAGTCAACAGCTAGGCACTGGTAGCTTATACCTGTAATTCTAACTAGCTACTCAGCATCTGAAGATCATGGTTCAAAGCCAGCTCAAGCAGGAAAGTCTGAGATTCTTATCTTCAACTAACCATCAAAAAGCCAGAAGTGGGGCTGTGGCTCAAGTGGTAGAGCACTCACCTTGAGTGAAAAATTCAGGAATATTCCCCAGGCCCTGAGTTCAAGCCCCAACATGGGCACAAAGAAAAAAAAAAGTCATCAACCAGATAAGCATGGTTTACCTGCAATTCCAGCACTCAAAGGCTGAGACAAGAGGACCATGATAGCCTAGTTTTCATAACCAGACTATCTCAAAAAACAAACTCATCAATCAAAATATGTCAATTGTATCGTGTAAATCATGCCCAAATAAAGTTGATCATTAGAAAAATGCCTCCTTTATAGCATAGAACTATTTTAAAACATAGCTAAAAAGGTATTAGGGTAAAGTTCATATAAGATATAAATTAAGGGCTGGGAATGTAGCTTAGTGGTAGAGTGCTTGCCTTAGCATGCATGAAGCAAACCCTGGGTTCAATTCCTCAGTACCACATAAACAGAAAAAGCCGTAGGTGGTGCTGTGGCGCAAGCGGCAGAGTGCTAACCTTGAGCAAAAGAAGCTCAGAGACAATGCCCAAGCCCTGAGTTCAAGCCCCACGACTGGCAAAAATAATATATAAATTATATATCAACAAAGCTGCTATTTTTTTGTCAGTCCTGGGCCTTGAACTTGGAGCCTGGGCACTGCCCTTGAGCTCTTTTGCTCAAGGCTAGTACTCTACCACTTTGAGCCACAGTGCCACTTCCAGTTTTCTGCTGGTTAATTGGAGTAGTCTCATTAACTCTCCTGCCCAGGCTGTCTTTGAACCTTGAGCCTCACATCTCAGTCTCCAGAATAGTTAGGATTACAGAAATGGCTAAAACTGCTATTTAAAAAGAAAGAAAAAGCCGGGCACTGGTGGCTCACGCCTGTAATCCTAGCTACTCAGAAGGCTGAGATCTGAGGACCACAGTTCAAAGCCAGCCAGGACAGGAAAAATCTGTGAGATTCTTATCTCCAATAAACCACCAGAAAATCAGAAGTGGCACTGTGGCTAGCTTTGATCCTTTGATCTGAAGAGCTGAGGGACAGCACCCAGGACCAGAGTTCAAACCCCACAACCGAGAAAGAAAGAAAGAAAGAAAGAAAGAAAAAGAAAGAAAGAAAGAAAGAAAGAAAGAAAGAAAGGAAGAAAGGAAGAAAGGAAGAAAGAAGGAAAGAGAGAGAAGGAAAGAGAGAGAGAGAAGGAAGGAAGGAAGGAAAGAAGGAAGGAAGGAAGGAAGGAAGGAAGGAAGGAAGGAAGGATCTAGGAATAAATAGTATTAATAGACAAAGATCCATATAAAAAGAACTACAAAATTAAACAAAAGGATAAAAGATTTAGTAATTGTCCCATATAAGAAGACCAAGAACAGTTTCTCATAACCACAGTGATATTCTCAAAATTAGATGTTAACACACTGAAATAGCAATATTACCTCACTTATAGATCTCATTCAGATTTTGTCACTTGTCTAATTAATATCCTTGACAGCCAAAAAGACACTTCCTTCTGGCCTTGGTCCAATCTGGTATTGTACATGAGCATTCAATTGTCATGTCCTCTCAGTGTCCTTCAACTCAACACTGTGCTGACTCCTTAGCCTTCTGTGCCCTTCACATGTATGAAATGTACAGGTCACTTACCTTCCAAAATGTTTCTTGATCTCAGCTTGCCTCATGTTTCTTCATGGTGAGATGCAAGACATAATTTTTAGCAGAAATACCACAAAGGACATATTAAGCCCTTCCTGTAAAGAAATTTGAGAATTTTTTTTCCATCTTGGCTTCTTGATTTCCCAAATAATCAAGTGTAGCCTACATTAGACATGTTAAGACCTGAGTTCAAGCCCCAGTATCTGCCCGCTCCTCCTCCCCCGAAAAAAAATCACTATATCAAAAACAGAAGTCAAACCAGGCACCAGTGGCTCACACCTGTAATCCTAGCTACTCAGGAAGCTGAGATCTGAAGATCACAGTTTGAAGGCAGCCCAGGCAGGAAAGCCTGCCTTGAGACTCTTATTTCCAATTAACTACCAGAAAACTGGAAGTGCAGCTGTGGCTCAAAGTGGTAGAGTGCTAGCCTTGAACTTAAAGCTCAGGGACAGAGCCCAGGCCCTGAGTTCAAACCCCACAACCGACAAAAAAGAAAGAAAAAAGGAAGGAAGGGAGGGAGGAAGGGAGGGAGGGAGGGAAGAAGAAGAGACAGATAGACAAGGTGGCACATAAGGCAGAAGGGTCGGCTTGAGTGTAGCAGCTCAAGGCCTGCCTGAGAAACATAGCCAGACCTTGTCTCAAAAAAAGAAAGGTCTAGCTGGGCGCAGATGGCTCACGCCTGTAATCCTAGTTGATACTCAGGAGGCTGAGATCTGAGAATCAAGGTTCAAAGCCAGCCCGGGCAGGAAAGTCCGTGAGACTCTTATCTCCAATAAACCACTAGAAAACCAG